>NW_021621185.1:16055067-16139297 GCF_004785775.1 Grammomys surdaster
CCCCCCCCACTCCCACCTCCCCACCCTCAAAATTCCCACCCCCTGGGGCATCCAGCCTTCATGAGGTCAAGGTTCTCTTCTTCCACCTATGCCCAGCAGGGCCCTCCACTTTTACATATTCAGCTGAAGCCCTGGATCCCCCCCTAAGTGCTCCCAGGCTGGTGGTTTAGACCCTGGGAGCTGTGGTTGGTTGGTATTGTTGCTCTCCTCATGGTGCCACAAACCCTTTCAGCTCCTTCAGTCTTCACTCTAACTCCTCTATTGAGAACCCCATGATCAGTTCAATGGCTAGTTGTGAGCATCTGCCTCTGAGTATGTCAGACTCTTGAAGACCTCTGAGGAGATATCCATATCAGGCTCTTATCAGCATGCACTTCCTGACTTCCACATCAGCATCTACCTTTGGTGATTGCACATGGGATAGATACTCAGGTGGAGTGGTCTTGAGACGGCCCCTCCTTCAGTTTCTGTCCCTCACTTTGTCTCCATATTTGCTCCCTTGAGTATTTTGTTGCTCCTTCTAAGAAGGACCGAATCACCCCCACTTGGTCTTCCTTCTTTATGGGCTTCATGTGGCCTGTGAGTTGCATCTTGGGCATTTCAAGGTTCTGGGCTAATATCCAATAATCAGTGAGTGAATACCATGTGTGTTCTTTTGTGATTGGCTTACCTCACTCAGGATGATAATTTCTAGTTCCATCCATTTACCTAGGAACCTCTCGAATTCATTGTTTTTTTTTTAATTTCTTTTTTTTTTTTTTGAACATGAAATGCTTTTTTATAGCATGCTTTACAAGGGGAGGGGGTAAGAGGGGCCAGGTGGTGGAAAAGTACAAAATCTTCTTGGCCTGTGCCTTGAAACATGTCATGGTCTATACGGTACACTGCCTTGAATTATGATCTACCTGCTGTTCTTCAGAAGATATGGTACACTGCTTGAGTTATGGTCTCCCTGCTATTCTTAAGAAGATATGGTACTCTGCTTTGAGTCTATCTGCAGTTGCTAAGCAGGATCTTGCAGTTGCCAAGCTTCAGAGGACATTGTGCAGGTGGGGAAAGGTAGGGGGTAAGGGTAAGGGCGAGGGTCCTGGCTTCTGGCATCTCCCCCTTCTCTGTTTAGTTAGAGAAGGCGTCTTATGATCAATCCCAACTATGTGAATTTTGAATTTGGATGTCTAATTATGGGGGGTCTTAGACAAGTTCACAACCCCAAAACACTGATGTGAGACGAGTCACATCGATGGTCGAAGGCTTTAGGCTGTCGACGATGGGCAACGTCAAGGGACTCCGATGTGGGTGAAAGGAGGGTGAGAGCCCTGTCTTAGGCCATGTAGGCTGCACCCACTCCCAGCACCACGCACTCCTTTTCGGCTGCATTGGGTGGGCCCCTGGGAAGTGGACCTACAATAATCCCGTCATTGGGCTAACTCACAGCCATCCTAGTCTCCTGTAAATGTTCAAGTTACCAACCATTTGTCAGTTTGGGGTGTAATATTGTCATAAAGGAAGGCTCCCCAATGTTAGTGGCCATATCAAGGGCGGCCTTGGTTTAGGAAAAAGCCAATTTTTGTTGTGGTGATCAAGAGGCCAAGCTCTCTATCGAGAGAAACGAGGGCAAAGCCAGGCATACCAGGAACCCTTCTGGAGGGCATGGAAGTCTAGGGGTCGACCGCAGGGGAGCTGGCAGCTGTGTCAGTCTCCTGCGGAGTCACTTCTGGATCCTCTTCAATTTTCAGCTGATGGTAATGAACTTCATCCGTCTTCTTGATGGCAGCATCAACCTGGTTCCATGGACGACAGGTCGCGGGTGACGATCTCTGTCTCGCTCAATCTTGATGTCGTGCGCACATCCTCTCAATGAGGGTCCGTCTGGAGGGGTCCGTGCCTCGAGCCCCACGTCTGGGTGCCACTTGACCCGACCGGCAGGTCCCAGTTATTCATGGGGGCGAGGAGGACTGCAACCTGCTATTCTTCAGAAGTCATGGTACACTGCTTGAGTTATGGTCTCCCTGCTATTCTTCAGATGCTATGGTACACTGCTTTGAGTCTATCTGCAGTTCCCAAGCAGGATCTTGCAGTTGCCAAGCTTCAGGGGACCTTGTGCAGGTGGGAAAAGGTAGGGGGTGAGGGTAAGGGATCCTGGCTTCTGGCCCATCTGGATTAGAACTTCTAACAGCAGGCATCACAGGTGATTCATTTTTACCTGGAAAGAAAAAAGAAGGGGATTCTCAGGGAGATTTCTCTTCCCTGGATGTAAATTGTTATTCATCGTATTTATGGTTGGGCCTGGCTTTGTGAGGGTATCAATTTTTTTCATTAATATTTGTGGTAGCCGGCTAGCTGTGCCATCTGTGGTATTGGACAGGCATATCAGTCCTCGGCTCCATAAGGGAACTGGGTCTGGGGCATTCCCTTTATGGGTATGAGGGTCCTTCCCCATATCTGTGGCAAAGTTTTGTTGGTCTTGGTGGTGCCCGAGGTCACCAACATGGTCAGCAAGAGATTTGCTATGAGCTTTCAGCTTTAGAGAGAGAAAAGTGAACAAGGCATGATGGAGAGTATTTCAGGGGGACTCTTTCTGAGGGGGTACCGTTCCCCCTCTTTTGTTTTTAAAGCCAATTTGTCAGAGTTCTTGTAAAATCAGGGCAGAAGCGCCAACAGTTGCTCCTTCCACACTCAGAGAGTCATGAAGACCTTATTTAAGGATATATAAATCTATATTAATAATCTTTTGTCAAAGGACTTTTATAGCACCACTGACAATTAATCAGACTATATGATATATCGATTAGAAATAGCTTTTTCTACTTTTTGTGAGATTACCTCTCTTCTGTCAATTAACTGTTGAGGAAGTTAGGGTTTACCTCTCTCTTGAGAATATTGATCAGAGATTTAAATTCTTTTGTGGAGAGCTTAAAATAGGATCTTAGCCAATTTGCAACTCCTAGAAACTTTTGAAATTAATTTAAAATAAGTAAACTCCCTTTTTTTAAAAATCCTTTATCTGTGTGGGTTTTTTATTGGATATTATATGTATTTACCTTTCAATGTTATCTCCTTTCTCATTCTCTCCCAAAACTCCTTATCCCATACCCCCTCCTCCTAATTTTTGTGATGGTGTGCTCCAAACATCCTCCCAGTCCCATCTCCCTGCTCTCGACTTCCCACACAGTAGGGGATCCAAACTTTCGGGGACCTTGGCCCTCCACTTTCACTGAAGTCTAACAAGGTCACCTCATCTTGCATTTATATTAAAAAATTCACACACAAATGAACGTGGAGAAACTGCCAATACCTGATTCTGTCCCCTATGTTTCCACTCGCAATCATATACTCAGGTACCTTTGACCCCATGGAAAAAACATCCAACATTCAGAACTACTGATAACAGGAAGAAGAAAAAAATTTTTTTGATAGTGAAATGTTTCCCCTCATAGTGGACTCTTAAGCATGTTCTCCGCGTATGTGGCAAGCTAGCTGGATATCTTTTGGCATAATTGTTACACGTTTGGCATGGATAGCACACAGATTGATATCTTCAAAAAGGCCAACCAGATAGGCCTCACTTGCCTCCTGCAAAGCACCAATAGCTGCACTCTGGAAGCACAGATCTGTTTTGAAGTCCTGAACAATTTCTCGCACCAGACGCTGAAAGGGGAGTTTGCGGATCAGAAGTTCAGTGGACTTCTGATAGCGCCTGATTTCACAGAGTGCCACAGTACTAGGCCTGTAACAATGAGGTTTCTTCACCCCTCCAGTAGAGGGCGCACTCTTGCGAGCGGCTTTTGTAGCCAGTTGTTTCCTGGGTGCTTTACCACTGATGGATTTGCGGGCAGTCTGCTTTGTATGAGCCATGGTATGGGTACCTCCTTACTTACTTGTCTTCTCCTTTGGCTGGAGCTCGGCAAGCGACAGGCAGCCCTGGTGTCAGGGCAGCGCAGTGAAGGCTGCGAATACCCAGTTTCTGCTTTCTTAAGGAAAGTCTACACATGCTTCTCTGCATGTGCCTTCATCACCCTTCAAGGTGCTTTATATCATATTCTGATTTTACAACTCCTAAGATGCCCAAAGGCCCTGGCATGGGTAGGGATGCCACATGCTACATGGCTCCTGGAATTGACCTGACTGAGGCAACAAGAGAATGGTAAATACATGGGTACACCAACACAGAAAAGGTGGGGTCAGATGGAAGAGGCAGAGTCAGGGTCTGGCCTCCGATGAGAAGCCATGGCAGCCTTGGAAGTTCAGTGTGCTTATTATATGCATCTGAGCAAGGCTGCAGGTTTACCTAATCTCAGGAGGAGCTGTCTCTGTAGGAAAGAAGTCTTCAAGTAGTGAATATCCTAGGGAGTAGCTATGCATCTCAGGAAAAGCTGTGGATCCCAGGGAGAAATTTGGGCATCCCAGGAAAAAAGCTGTGCATCATGGGAGAAAGCTGCGGTGAGCATTTTCTGCACACACTGTCAGCATAAACACTTAGACTTTGCCACTCCTATGAGTTTTGACACTCCCATAGTGCTGAGACACTGGTCTTTGACTTGGCCAGCTCACATGTCAACAACACACACCCACTCAGGACTTAACATGCTCAGGACTTCCTCCACGCCCCACATAGAAGACACTGTAAGGATGAAAAATCACCCTGAGGGAAGTGATTGGAATTAAGCAGGAATGGAGAATGTGTCTCCCAGCTTCTTTTGCACATCTCATTTCTCCAAAGTCAAGTTTCACCCCATGAGGAGCTCCTGTTTCCAGGCTAGCACGTTCAGCCCTTCAGGAAGGCAGAGCCGGTGCCCTGAAGGTCAGGATCTCAACCAAGCCTGGGAGTGAGGGAGACTCATGTCAAAGAGGTTCCCTGGGCCAAGCCTGCAGTCTTTAAGCTATGTAGAGAGGCAGGAACAGTGGGACAGTCTGGGATGACACTGGCAATGCCATTGGGAAGGTTGGAACATGGAGACTTAGACGGCAGGGGAGTGACAACTAGAACCTATGAGCGCCATGCATGGTCACAGACTTTACAGTTACTTTAAAGCTTAAGAAAATCAATCATTGAAAAAAAAACCCAATGTGTATTTCATGCATATATATTTAAAACTACAGGCAAATTAAAACAAAGTTTTATTTATTTTTAAGGATATCAACATATAGATTTTTTTTTCTGAAAGATCTCTCTACATAGCCATGACTGTCCTGGAATTCCTCATGTAGACCAGGTCAGCTTCCAACTCACAGAGAGCCACCTGCCTCTGCCTCCCAGACCCTAGGAGGAAAGATGTGCACGCCATGCCTGGCCCAAGATTTGTACCATTTTAAGTTGTGTGTATACATATGCTATGTGTGAGTATTTACATATGTGATTGCCAGTGCTTGCTGAGTCCAGGAAAAAGCATTGGATCTCCTGGAGCTGGAGTTATAGGAAGTTGGAAACTACCTGAATTAGGTTCTGAACTCAGGTCCTCCTTGAAAGGGCAGTATACACCAGTATGGTGGCACACACATTTAGTCCCAGTACTTGGGAGGCAGAGGCAGGTTATCTCTGTAAGTTCAAGGTCAGCCTCGTCTACATGGTAAGTTCCTGGACAGTCAGGACTACACAGTGAGGCCCTGTCTTAGAGAGAGAGGGAGAGAGAGAGAGAGAGAGAGAGAGAGAGAGAGAGAGAGAGAGAGAGATTGAGATTATAAGAGAAGGAAAGGGGGAAGGGGGAAAGGAAAGAAAAAAGAAGAAAAGGGCACACTTTATCATTGTTTAGCACTGATCCATCTCTCCAGCTCCCAGACAGTAAATTTTATTCTACTTATTTAATCTATTTGTTTTATTGTGTGTTCTGTCTGCATGTATGTTTGTATGTGTATGTGCCATGTGTTGGCCTACCATTTGGGTTCTCTACAAGAATAGCAAATGCTCTTAACTTCTGTGCTGAGCTCTAGCTTCATCAAAACAAGGGGGACTTTTTTTTTTCAAGACAGGGCTTCTCTGCGTAGCCCTGACTGTCCTAAAACTCGATCTATAGACCAGGGTGACCTTGAACAGAGGTCTACCTGTCTCTACCTCCTGAATGCTGGGATTAAAGGCATGTCCCACCATACCCAGACTAAAAACTTTAAATGCTATCTAGAGACAACTGCTTTAAACTGTCTATGGCAGAGCTGAGGACATGGCTTTGTTGGTAGAACGTTAGCCCACAAAACTTCAACACCATAAAAACAAAACAAACAAAAATGTATATTTTATTATGTCTCTTTCTCCATTTATTACACAGAAATGAGATCCCACTGTAAGCTACTCTTCTCATCTAACGTATCTTTAAAGTCTTTAAAGGTCTTTAATATTATTTTTTTTTAAAGAACTGCAAGCTATATGTGGTAGTATATGCCTGTACTCTCGAGACTGAAGAGGCAGAAGCAGAAAGACTGCAAGTTAGAGGCTAGCCTGGGCTACGTAGTAATACCAGTCCAAAGGCAAAAAACAAAACAAAAAACAAAAACAAGAAAAAAAATCCAAAGAGAATTCTAATGTGTAAATTTACATAATAATAGCTATTAAGACATTTAATGAATGTATGATTTAATGAATGTATGGGTATGCACATGCACGCAAGCATTGCTTCGGACACACCCAGAATAGGACAATATTTAAATTGCTACCACTTATATCCCTGAGCACAACCTTAGTTGTGTCTGTTTTCCTTCTTCTAGGAGCTCCTCTGAAACTCAGACATTGAAACAGTTATTTTAAAATCCTCTAAGCAACAAGCATCATCGAGTGGGATCGGAGGTGCAAGAGATTTGAAACGAAAGCGTCTAGGAGGGAAGAAAAGAAGGACACAGACGGAGAGGGTGAACAGGAAGGCTGAGGTGTCCACTGGACTGCTGGGAAAGAAAGGGAAGAAAGGAAGCTTGCCAGAGTAGAATGTGGCCAAGGATGTGTTGGCAAGGCCTCTGTGGGGATCTTTGGTTCTCCATCAGAGACTGCTCCACGTCTCACAGGAGCAGGAATGCCGAGTCCCCGTGCCTTACTCCACTGCTGGCTGGGAGCCTGGGTGCAGGGTGGCAGATTCTAAAGCAGCTGCCTGGGCATCTGTTGCTTATGCTCTGTAATCCGAGGCCCGTTCTCATAGCTGCCATGAACGCCATCTGTGCTAGGAAAGGCATTCTACTACTCGTTCATTGATTCGTGACATCGAGGACGCACTGAGCAGGATCGAGGTGCTCACAGCCCAGTCCTCAACTCCAGTTTGATGGATTACCAGGACATATTCCAGAAATTAGAAATGGTCACATGTTCAGAATATCCCAAGGCCAATCCCCAGTGTATAGGTTCATTGTTACATTTGAAATGATTTTTTTTTTTGGTGGTGGTGGGGGGAAGATTCTAAGGAAACTACAAAATGGGTTTGGGTTTTTTCTCATTGCATAGATTCTACTGCAGTATTTTTTCCTGGTATAGTAGATCCAAACATTAATAAACTCTAAATAGAACACAATAGTTGCATTTTTACAAAATGTTTTTTAAGAGGAAATATACACATCTCTAAGTACAAATTTTCCTCTTGCTTTCCTGTCATAATAGCCTTATTTTAAAGGCATGTTTTGAGCCCAGCATGATGGTACATGCTTGTAATCTGGGAACGTGAGAGGTAGAGACAAAAGAATTAGGAATTTAAGGTGAAATGAGCCAATTCAAGTCAGATTAGAATGTGTTAAAGGCAGGTTTGTTGAGCAGGTGGACAAGTTCACTTGCTCCAGGGAAGGAGGCCAGGGAAGTCCCCATGGGGAGGCAGGGAGGGAAGGGGAAGAGAAAGAGAGGAAGATGTGCACTGAGCGAGAAGAGAAGGAAGAGATTGAAGATCAAAATGTCTGGATTATATAGGGAGGAGCCTCTGGGGGAAGGGCAGCCCAGCTCCTGGGCTGGAAAGTTCAGGGTTGGGGACAGGGTATGCCAGGTAGGGACTGAGGGATGCTAGGAGAACCCAGAGGCCAGATCTGTCTTGATATGTAAAATATGCACCTCAGTCCCAGGTCCTGGATCCAAAACCAAACACTTGATAACACAGAAATTTCTAGGTTATTGAGAGTGACAAGAGATTCTGTATCAAAATGTAATATATTGATTTATTAATTACTTTTCAAAAAGATCTCATTATGCAGCCTGGGCTGACCTTTAACTTTTCCTCAATGCCTCAGTCTCAAAAAAAATATTTTTAGAATTATTTATTTCATTTTGTTTATTAGTGTTTTGCCTGCATGTTCATATGTGGACCATGTTTCTGCCTATTGTCTGTGGAAGTCAGAAGAGGGAGCTGGATCTCCAGGAACTAGCGTTATGGATGGTTGTAAGCCACTGTGTGGGTGCTGAGAACTGAACCTGGGTCCTCCGCAAAAGCAATAAATGCTCGTAAGCATTGAGCATCTTTCTGGCCCAATCTTCTTATTTTATATGTATATTTTATATGTTTGTCTTAGTTAGGGTTTTACTGCTGTGAAGAGACACCATAACCAAGGCAACTCTTATAAGGACAATGTTTAATTGGGGCTGGCTTACAGGTTCAGAACTTCAGTCCATTATCATCAAGGTGGGAGCATGGCAGTGTCCAGGCAGGCATGGTGCAGGAGGAGCTGAGAGTTCTACATCTTAATCTAAAGGCTGTTAGGAGAAGACTGATTTCCAGGCAGTTAGGATGAGGGTCTTAAAGCTCATGCCCACAGTGACACACCTACTCCAACAAGGCCACACCTCCAAATAGTGCCACTCCCTGGGTCAAGCCTATACAAACCATCACAATGTTGTTTTCTTTTGTTCTCTTCCTTCCTTCCTTCCTTTCTTTCATTTGTTTTTTTTCAAGACAGGGTTTCTCTGTGTAGCACTGGCTATACTCACTCAGCAGCTTGTGCCCCTGCACTTGGTCTTGGTTTTCTCTTTTTAAAAACTCTTTATGTTTAGGTAAGATGAATTCTCACTGTGAGAAAAGAAGTCAAGAGAAAGTGCCTTCTGGTCTCCCCAAAAGATAATCTGCTGCACTGGTTTAACCCTTCCTCTGGCCTTCACTTGTATGCAGGAGCCTCATTCTGGATAGCGCAGGTACATTCAGTGGGTGTTTAGACGTCTGTCAGTTCTGCAGTCTGTGCATTACATTTCTTTCTTGTCTTAGCTCCCTTTTTCATATTTCTTTTCTTTACTAAGCCATTGCGCAACCCTCTACCAGCTCTTTCCTCTGAATCTTCTAAAGTAATACAAACTTCCCAACCTTGTATTTGCTAACGCCTGACTTGATATATTCCAACGCATGTGTGTGCATGCACATGTGTATACACATATGTGTGAGAGCCTCAATCACTGGTCATATATAATCATCATTATCACCATCATCACCATCATCACCATCATCATCCACAGGGTCTCACTGTGACAACCTTGGCTGACTGAGAACTCACTATGCAGACCACAATGGCCTTGAGCTAACAGTTCTGCCTGCCTCTGTCTCCAAAGTGCTGAAATTAAAAGGAGTGTGCTACCACGTCCCTCTATCTTGTTTTTGAAGCAAAGTGTAATGATCATTACATTGGCAAATTATCACCTGCCGTGTGAATTCACTGAGAAGGTGGCTGTGGGAACAGCCTATGTCATCAGATCCAAGCCCGTTTATGTTTCTTCTTCTTCTTCTTCTTCTTCTTCTTCTTCTTCTTCTTCTTCTTCTTCTTCTTCTTCTTCTTCTTCTTTTTTTTTTGTTTTCCGAGACAGGATTTCCCTGTATAGCCCTGGCTATCCTGGAACTCACTCTGTAGACCAGGCTGGCCTCGAACTCAGAAATCCACCTGCCTCTGCCTCCCAAGTGCTGGGATTAAAGGCGGGCGCCACCACTGCCCGGCCTTATGTTTAGGTTTATGTCAAACTTCCCCCTTATATGGAGATAGGCTGCTTCCGGGAACTCTCTGAGTGAGAGGGAAGAGAAGAGTAAAACAGCCCAGGAGTAGCAACATTGTATCCCTGAGGACAGCTAGAGAGTGAAGGTTTCTAGCAGACGTTGCTATTATTTATTCTTCAGTGGGAAGAGAGGCTTGCAAGGGCGAGCGCAATGAGTGGGAAGTTCATCCACGGAGAGAAAGCTCATCAGGACCACTGCTGACAACCTCCACTTGGCTTCTGTTGGATGTTATGAGAGTCCAGTTCGATGATATAATCTCTGCCTTTCTGTCTGCTCTTTTCCTTGGGAGCCTCACCCAAGGGACACTCCACTCTGCCTAGGACTAGCTGGGGAATTCCAGCTGAGTGTCTCGATGGGGTTTTCCCATTCAGTTTCTGCTGGGGTTCTGAGCTCCTGATTTGATGATGTTTTGCTGTATATCCACTCACCCAAATGAGAAAGCTTGTTATCGTAGGTTATTCTCTGTACCCCGTAGAACATGGGATCTCTTTCTGAACCTGGACATCATTGATTCAGCCAGCCTGGCTGGCCAGAAAGACCCAGATCTTCCTGTCTCTGCCTGCCTGGTGCTGGGATTCTAGCATCTGGAATTCCAATCCAGAGCCTTAGGCTTGTGCAGCAAGTGCTTTCCTAGCTAACCCAAACCTCCAGCCCCTAATTTAGTCCTCACAGTTTATTCTTAACCTCAGTTGTATTTCAGGACATTTCTTGCTCTACATAATTTAAAACAGGGTGATAAAGTGTGGGGTTGAGAGTTGTCACAAGGCTTCTAGTGACCCTAATGTATCGACAGCAACTTAGTCTAAGTTCCAGGATCATTGCTGTATACCTGCATTCTTCCTTTTCATGAATCAGTTTCCCTCAACTCCCTATGAAGTGGACATGAAATCTTCTGCTTTCCTCAACACTTGGTGCTAAGGATCAAACTTGGGGCTTTGACTAGGTTAAGTAAAGCTCTACCACTAGGTGTACACTCCCAGCCTCTACTGTCTGTCTGTCTGTCTGTCTGTCTGTCTGTCTGTCTGTCTCTATCTATCTATCTATCTATCTATCTATCTATCTATCTATCTATTATCTGTCTGTATCTATCTATCTATCTATCTATCTATCTATCTATCTATCTATCTATCTATTAGCTGTCTGTCTGTCTGTATCTATCTATCTATCTGTCTATTTATCTGTCTGTCTGTCTGTCTGTCTACCTATCACTTTATAGCCTTCAACTCAAAATCCGCATGCCCCAGCCTCCTGAGTGCTGAAACATAAATTATGCCACTGCTCCTAGACCAGCCACTGCTTTTCCAAAACCAGTAACTTCTCTCTGACCCAATTCAATACCACCTCGTCCTAAAGTGGTAGATGTACAAATTGACTCTGGTAACTTTCTAGACGTTTCCTGCTTGTTGTTTCAATGCTTCACATGTTAACGTATGGTATGGATTGTCCCACTGCACACCATCCTGGAAACTTCATATTTTACAACAATGGCCATGTCTTTATTCCAGTGGGCTGGGCAGGGGTGGATAGAGATTGTAGCTCTCTTCTCCAAGTAGTGTTGGAAGGGACAGATTGGCTGGGACTCAAATTATGTCTCGTTTCCAATCTCCATGGCCTTTTCCTCAATAAAGTAGCTGAGCTAGTTTATACAATGGTTCCAGGTCTTTGAAAGCAAGAGTAGAAGCCATCTGGCTTTCATGGCCCTGATCTAGAACTGGCGTGGAACACCTTTGCCATGTGCTATTAGTCAGATGAAGCCACAGGCAAGTCCAGATTAAAGGAAAACAAAAACGGAATCTACCCTCCAGAAAGAGGACTAACGTGTGAATAGGGGCACATAGGTATGCGACCAGTGGAAGAGAATATACGTCAGTTGGAATAATTAAATGAGGGTGGATGGATGGAGGGATGGATGGATGGATGGATAGGTGAATGGGTGGTTGAAAGGACAGGTCAAAAATGCAAATCACTGATTTTGGGGTGTAGCTCAGTGGAAGAACACTCGCATAATGTGTATGAGGCCCTAGGTTTGATCCTCAGTATCAGACACTAAAACAAAAATCCTTAAAAAAGACAGATTGTTGCCAATCATGTCTGTATATACCTGTAATTTCAGTATTTAGGAAGCCAAGGCAGAAGAGTTATAAGCTCGAGGACAGCCTGGGATACATAGTAAGGCTGTCTCACAAAAAAATATTTTTAAAAATAGACTTTGTGAGCCTGGCAATGGTGGCGCATGCCTTTAATCTCAGCACTTAGGAGGCAGGGGCAGGTGGGTTTCTGAGTTCAAGGCCAGCCTGGTCTACAGAATGAGTTCCAGGACAGCCAGGACTACACAGAGATACCCTGTCTCGAAAAACCAAAAATAAATAAATAAATAATAATAAATATAAAAATAGACTGTGTGGAACTTTAACTGGACCAGGAGGAATCACAGGTACTTGGACCTGAATTGGGTAGGGCCGAGGGCAGGCAGAGAAGAACATGTCCTGGGATAACAGAGCAAGGGCGAGCACAATGAGCAGCAGGGGCTCTGCTGCTGAAAATGACAAGTCTTAGTCAGTAAAGGTCAGAGCCCAGCACCAGAAACCAAAGACAGGAGATTGAGAGCCAAAGGACCAGGGATAGCTTGATGAGGAGGCATGTATCTATAATCTCAGCACTTAGTAGGTTAAGCAGGAGGAGGCATGTATCTGTAATCTCAGCACTTAGTAGGTTAAGCAGGAAGAAAGCCATGAGTTTAGGATCAATCTGAGCTACATAGTCAAGCCCTATCTCAGAAATGAAGGAAGAGAGAGGAGAAGGAAAGGGGGGCGGTGGAGAGCATCAGAGAGAGGGTGCCAGAGAGAGAGCATGTGAGGTATGTACTGTATATGGTAGTGCTTGCCTGGAATTCCAGCACTCAGGAAGCTGTTGTAGGCAGATTGCCTAGAGTTTGAGGCCAATCTGAATCACATAGTGACTTTTGTCTAGAAACCTGGAGGTAAAAAGAACAAGCGAATGAGACATCTCTCTAAGGGCACAGAGACAAGGTGGCCAGAGGCCAATAGTTTCTGATGGTTTGGCTCCAGGGAGAGCCATTATCCTTCTGATCAATAATGCCAAAAAGGATGCCCTGATGTTGGCACCCACTTCTGTGTGCCATCCTGCTGTACAGAAGGCCATTGTGTACTGATATGCACTCTCTGGTCTGCAATGTCAGAGAGTATGCCATATAGGCTGAGTTTTCCTAGTTGCCTGATGAATAGCCATTCATATCTCTAGCCCCATTGTTTATACTGAAAACCACCCAACCTATTGTGTAATACATTTTATGTTTTATTGCCTGCTAAGAATACCAGTTCAGTTCAGACCTGTGTCTAGGAGAAAGTGTAAAGGGATGGAAAGTTTGCTCTTAGCATATCCTCTTTCAAAATTATGTTTTAAAATATTTATTCTATTCTATGTGTACATGTGTATGCCTGAGTTTATGTATGTGTATCACATTCATGTAGGTACCTGAGTATTTGTATGTGCAGTATACATGTGTGTATGTACGAATGTAGCCATGGAGGCCAGAAGTCTTTATATACCCTGGAACTGGAGTTACGGGCAGTTGTGAGCTGTCTGATATGGATGCTGGGAACTGAACCTGGATCTTCTGCAAGAGCAGCAAGCAGTAAGTGCTACTAACTGCTGAGCCATCCCTCCAGCTATGTAAATTATATTTTAATGTATTGCGTGTGTGCGTGTGCACACATGTGCATGCATGTGTAAGCATGTGTGCATACAGCTCAGCATTCCCCATCATACTATGGCACATATGTAGAGGTCAGAGGTCACCTCAAAGGAGTCAGAACTCTCTTCTTCCAAATGTATATCAGGAGATTGAACTGAAGCAAGTCATCAGGGGGAACAGCAAGGACCTTATTACACTAAGCCACCTCACTGATCTAGAAGATTCTATCTAAGCTGTCCCTCCTCCTGTCCCAGCCCCCCAGGATCCTTTCTGGATCATCTGTTTGATCTACCATCTCTTGCAGGACTAAGTAGCTCTTAGTGTGAGCTGGTGGTAATTGTTTTGGGGGGGGGAAGACTATTTCTCAAAATATGATGTGGTGGCCAGCCTCCAAGGTGGCCCCTGGGACCTCCTTTATTCACAATGCTGTCCTGTCCTGTCCTTTCACATGAAGTGTTGGCTTCTATGACAAACAGACTATGAGTGCTCTGAGGTAATAGTTTGCTGCTTCCATTGCTCAGTTGTTAAAGACTGGGGCTTTGGTTATTGAATGTTCTCTTTCTCATCGATTCCTATTCTCCATCTCTGTCTCTGCCTCCATTCTCTTCTCTTCCCTCATCTCCTCCCCATTCAGTTCAATAACCTGGAAATATGATGTCACATTGTGAATGGCCCTGTGTAGAAGCCCACATGGTACAGACTACAGCCTCTGAGCATCAGGCATTCATGTGAACTTGGAAGACAGATTCCCCTAAGACAGTTTAACCAGAACCATATGAGAAACCCTGGGGCAGAACCATCCAATCAAGCTGATTCAAACTTCTTGAGCCCCAGGAACTCTGAAAGCTAATAAGTGTGTGTTCTTTTAAGTGGCTGTGCTCCAGTAATTTGTCATGTAGCCACAGGAACTTAATACAGATGATGGTGCATGTCAGAAGTCTCTGGAGGGCTTGCTGGGTATGTGCTTCCCAGGTCACAGTTAAATGAAAAGTATCTTTGGAGCAAAAGCCAGGAATCAATTCCCCCCCCCCCCACCGCCTCTCTCTCAATATTTACTGTGGGACCTTGGAGGATGGGGCAGGGTGGGTACAAGTGCCACACTATACATGTGGCAGTCAGAGAACAGCTCTATGGAATCAGTTCTGTCCTTTCTCCTTTATGTAGGTTCTGGGGTTCGAACTCAGATCACCAGGCTTGTGCGGCAAATGTTTTATGCACTCAGCCATCTTGCCATCTGTCTTTTCTTTCTTCCTTCCTTTCTTTCTTCCTTCCTTTCTTTCTTTCTTTCTTTCTTTCTTTCTTTCTTTCTTTCTCCCTTCCTTCCTTCCTTTCTTTCTTTCTTTCTTTCTCTTTTTTTTTTTTTTACTTTTTACTGATTCTTAGTGAATTTCACATCATGCACTGTAATCCCACTCATCTCCCTGCCCCATACCTGCCCTTCACCCTTGCAACTGCCCCCAAAACAGAGGAATCTCATTGTGGAAGCTGTTTGGGTGGGCCAATTCAAAGCCCTGGGTCTGGGCCTAAGAGGTTGAGCTGTTCAGGCCATTGGCTTTTCTGCTCTCAGCAACCTCCACTACCAGGTCCAGTTCTACCCTGGTGCCCAGGTGAGGTGCAGGGCCTGCTCTCCTGAGTATTGCAGTCAGTGAGGGACATGGCAGTTCTCCCAGTCTCATGACCCTAGGGCCATAGATGATGAGAAATGAGGGAGGAGAGGAAGGCATCTTTCCCTTGTCCACACCACAGCAGACAAGAGACAGGAGCTCTCCTGAATGTTGCAGTGGGTGAGGAACAGGGCCAGCTCTCCCACTCTGATGACCTCAGGGCCAGCTCTCCTCCCTGCCATTGGTGGCAAGGGACAAGGGGGAGGGTGATCACTTCCTCGCCTGTGTCACAATATAGCAGACAAGCTGCAGGGTCAGCTCTCTCATCCTCACACCCTCAGGGCTGGCTATGTCCCCTGCCATCAGGGCCAGCTCTATTATGTTCCCCAAGTGAAGGGCAGGACCAAATCTCCTGTTCTCATGACCCAGTCAGGGCCAACTCTCCTGCCAACCACCATGATGAGGGCAAAAGGGAAAAGAGAGGCTCTCTCCCTGCTGCTGCTGCTGCCACCACATACAGACAAGAGGCAGGGCCAGCTCTCCTACATACTTGCCCTCAGGCCAGCTCATCCACAACCCCTACATCCTTGGCCAGCTCTACTGTGCAAGGCCTGCTTTCATGAGTGCTGCAGCAGGTGAGGGACAGGGCCTACTCTCTGACTCTGATGACCTCAGGGCTAGCTCTCCTGCCTACTGTAGGTGCCAAGGAGCACAGGAGTGAGGGGATAATTTCTCCCTTGCCTATGTCACTGCAGGGCAGACAAGTTGCAGGGCCAGCTCTCCCACACTCACACCCTCAGAGCCAGCTCACTCCTGAGTGAGGTAACCCAGACCCAAAAGGACATGCATGGTGTGTACTCACTTATAAGCGGATATTAGCCATAAAGGATAACCACATATAACAGACCCAAAGAAGTCAAATAACAAGTGTCCAAGGGAAGACAGTTGAATCTTTCTTAGAAGGGGAAGAAAGGAACTGAGTGAAAGAGGGGATGGGGAAGGGAGGGGGGTCAGATCATGCATAGGAGAGCAGGGGAGAGGGAAGGGAAATTGGTGGCAGTGGGAGGGGGTCCCAGAGGGTCTATGGAGGCAGCTCTAGCTGATACTTCTAGCAGTGGGGAATCTTGAAGTTGTCGCTTTTCATAGCCAGCCAGGACTCCCAGTGGAGGGATAAGGATACCAACCCACCCACACAACCTCTGACTCCAAATGCGTCCTGCCTACAAGATGTGCAGAGACAAAGACAGAACAGAGATAGAAGGGATGGCCAATGAGTGATTGCCCCAAACTGAGATCCATCGATGGGCAAGAACAAATCCCCGACACTATTAATTATGTGCTGTTATATCTGTAGACAAGAACCTGGTGTAACTGTCCTCTGAGAGGCTCCACCCAGCAGCCAATGGAAAGAGATGCAGGAATTCACACCAAACATCAGATGGGGCTTGGGAGTCTTATGGAATAGATGGGAGAAGAATTGAGGGACCTGAAGAAGATAGGGATGCCACAGGAAGACCAACAGAGTCAAGCAACCTGGACCCTTGAGGACTCTCGGAGCCTGAATCACCTACCAAAGAGTGAGCATGGGCTGGACCTAGGCCTCCCCATACATATGTAGCATATGAGCAGCTTGATCTTTATGTGGGCCCCCCAATAACTGGAGCAGGGGCTGTACCTGAGTCTTTTGCCTGCCTGTGGATTCTGCACCCCAGAATAGCCTCAATGGGAGAGATACAGCTAGAGGAGGGCTTCCCCTTTTCAAAAGAGAAGGGGAAGGTGGAATGAGGGGAGGACTTGCATGAGGAGATACTGGGAGGAGAGGAAGGGCTGATATTGGATTGTAAAGCAAATAAATTAAAAAACAACAACAGTAACAAAAGTTAAAATAAAGGAGAAATCTCTAGTGTATTCATGAATAGCAAAGTTAGGAGAAGGCGTCCTAGGCACTTGGGACAATGACGGGGAAGATTGGGAGGTAGAAGTGAGACGTCTGTAAAGAGTGGTCCTTGAGGCTATAGGCCTAAGGTAGGTAGAAGAACCGAATCGAGTGCTTCCTAACACAAATGAGAGGTCGAGTTGACTCACTCTGTCTTTGTGTTCACTCGTGTCACCAGCAAGCTCCTTAAGTGTGGTATATCTGGGGAGGAGGTACCTCTGGGGGACTGGAATAGTGAATCTCAGATTTGAAAAGGGTCTTCCGCCATCGTGAGATTCTACAACCTTCTTAGCAAACAACGCTCTAATTAAAACAAGGCCCATGACAAAGGAGCTCTCGTGGCATCCTTTCCTCTTATCTTCCCAGCTTCATCGTTCTAAAACCCTCTTACCTAACCATGGCCAGGGATACAGTTTTACAGAATCTTCCCATTGGTTCTGCAGAGGAGAAAAGGCAATGTTTTCTTTTACCCAAGGCAAGGCTTGTGATTAAGTAATATATAATAGAAGACAGATTAATGGAAGAAAAACACGCAAATTTATTACTACCAATCGTATGTGACATGGAAGCCTTCAGACATGAAGAACCAAAGAAAGAGCAAACTGTGTTTCGGCTTAGGTTTGATGAAGAGTGAACAGGAGTGCAGGGGAGGGGTGTGCTTGAACAAAGAGGTTGTGAGCTCAGGCTAATAAATGAGATGAACTCAGCAAGCCTGTCTGTTCAGATTCTTCTGGGCGGCTCTGTGTCTTTGAGGATAAACACGTTCCTTTCCTGCCAGGATGAGGAGGGCACCTTTGGAATGAAGGTTTTACGACTTGCTTCAGAGGAAAAGGGCAGTGAGACCTCTCTGCTTTTGCTGTTCTGGTGCTACGGTGCCATGCCTGGGGGTTAGCATGTCCTCAACCCAAATAGTTTTCTTTCAGCTTTTGGATACATTTAGAGCTGTCTATTTCCTCTTCAGGAAAGCTTTCCAGACATTATCTGCCTCTTTCTTCCGCTTCCTATTTTTTTTTAACATAATTAACACAGTAACAAGGAACAAACGTGCACATAGCATGTCTTTGGCCTACTCAGAATTAGACACTGTCTAGATGGTCCATGAGTGCTAATATTAATTTTTTGCCAAGACACTAGGACAGCCATATTTCCACTCTTGCTGTATAGGTGAGAAGGCTACAGACTTCCAAGTGGCTGAGCTCAGGTTTATTCTTTAATTAATTAATATATATCAGATATCAATTTATATAAAATATACTTATATATAAATTTTATACATGTATATTATATGTATATGGGTGGGGCAAGGTCTTACGCAGCTCAGGTTGGCCATCTTGAATCAGAGCAACTGTGATCACCAACAGATAACCCTCATCTCTGAGAGATTGAACCTATTAACACTCCCTTTGTGGAGAGAGGAGGCTGGCTCACAAGGTTTATATATGGGTCCCTGTATAGTTACTTTTTCTTGTCATAATAAAATACCAAGACCAAGGCTGTTTAAGAGAGAAAGTCAATTTTGACTTATGGTTCAAGAGTGATCGAATCCATGATGGTGAGGAAGACATAGCAGTCAGCAGCCAGCTCAAGAAGATGAGTGATCGTATCTTCAACCTCAGCCATAAAGCAGAGAGCACAAACAGGAAGTGGCATGAGGTTATTAATTCTCAAAGCCTGCTCCCAGTGACTTACCTCCTCCAAGAAGACAGCACTACCTCTGCAAACCAAGTCACTAATTGGGAACAATGTATCTTAAAACCTGAGACTTTGGGGAACATTTTCATTTAAGATAACACAGCTGTCTTCAGTTTTATACAAGAGGTAAACAATGGACTCGGGGTGGAACTCTCAGGTCACGCAGCTGTTTCTGAGTCACCCATGTTCCTGTAAGTAACCCCAATAAACTCGTTGGCTCACCGAGCTAGACTTAACTAGAATCCCTTCTTTGTCTGCTGGTTCCTTCTTTATCTTGGATAAACAGATACTTCTTTTACATCTCTTAAAGAAAAGGTATGAGATACTGGGTTTCAGAGTTCCCCACCTCTGCAGTGAGAAGGGAAGTTTATGTTCTGGCAGTTGGAGGAGGAGCTCTCATGATATTTTGGGGTCCTTAAGAAGAGAGAACTAGGGCAGTCATAATGGTTCACGCCTTTAATCCCAGCACTCGGGAAGCAGAGGCAGGAGGATCTCTGAGTTTGAGGTCAGCTTGATCTATATAACAGGCTCCAGGACAGCCAGGACTACATAGAGAGACCCTGTCTCAAGACAAAAGATAAAACAACACCCCCTCACCCTCCAAAAAAAGAAAAGAACTTCATCCCAGTCTAAAAGTACTATAGATGAAGTCTAATCGCTAGTTCTTGGTTTGGCCACCAAGCTTTTGGTGGCCTTTAAAAGCCTACTCTGAGGTATGTGGTGTGGGGGATGGGGTAAATAAGACAAAAATATTAATACAATGATACATGTATGAAAACAATCAAGGGGCTGGAGCAGACACAGAGTCGGTCTGCTCCTGTCCTGTTGAGAAACTGAATCCTGAGTCATCCAGGAGCCACTGCACTCAGAGCAGCTGGTAAGAACTCCATCTCACTCCCTAAACCCCAGAGATACATCGGGGAGCCAGGGACATTCAGGGCACAGCAGCTACCCAAACCCCGCCCCTCTGGAATTCCACTTCCCTTCCGCCCTTGCCTGGTCCTTTGGGCTGGAGCAGACACAGAGTTGGTCTGCTTCTGTCCTGTGGAGAAACTGAATCCTGAGTCATCGAGGACCCACTGCACTCAGAGCAGAAGGATTTCCAGATCCAAGAGGTGGCCTGAGTCCCAGGAGTTCTTCCACCCAGGAGATTAGGAGCATAAGACCACAGAGACCTCTGGACTCTGAGGAGCTCTGCAATAAGCAAGATAACTGGAAATACAGACTCCAGTTTTACACAGTGAGGGCAGGTACCACTAGAGTTAACCAGATGGCGAAAGGCAAGCACAAGAACATAAGCAACGGAAACCAAAGTTTCTTGGCATCATCAGTGCCCAGTTCTCCCAGTATAGAAAGCCCTGAACACCCCATCACACCTGAAAAGCAGGATTCAGAATTAAAATCACTTCTCATGATGATGATAGAGGATTATAAGAAGGAATTAAGTAACTCCCTTAAAGAAATACAGGAGAGTACAAGTAAACAGATAGAAGCCCTTAAAGAGGAATCACAGAAATCCCTTAAAGAAATGGAAGAAAACACAAAGAAGGAATTAAACAAAAACATTCAGGATCTGAAACTAGAAATAGAAACAATAAAGAAAGTTCAAAGGGAGACAACCATGGAGATAGAAAACCTAAGAAAGAGATCAGGAGTCACAGACGCAAGCATCACCAACCGAATACCAGAGATAGAAGAGAGAATCTCAAATGCAGAAGATACGGTGGAAAATATTGACACAGTTGTCAAAGAAAATGCAAAATGCAAAAAACTCCTAACTCAAAACATCCAGGAAATCCAGGACACAATGAGAAGACCAAACCTAAGGATAATAGGTATAGATGAGAATGAAGATTCCCAACTTAAAGGGCCAGTAAATATCTTCAACAAAATTATTGAGGAAAACTTCCCTAACCTAAAGAACAAGATGGCCATAAACATACAAGAAGCCTACAGAATACCAAATAGACTAGACCAGAAAAGAAATACCTCCCGTCACATAATAATCAAAACATCAGATGCACAAAACAAAGAAAAAATACTAAAAGCAGTAAGGGAAAAAGGTCAAGTAACATATAAAGGCAGACCTATAAGAATTACACCAGACTTCTCACCAGAGACTATAAAAGCCAGAAGAGCCTGGACTGACATCATACAGACCCTAAGAGAACACAATTGCCAGCCCAGATTACTATACCCAGCAAAACTCTCAATCACTATAGATGGTGAAACCAAGATATTCCATGACAAAACCAAATTTGCACAATATCTTCCCACAAACCCAGCACTTCAAAGGATAATTGATGGAAAATGCCAACTCAAGGAGGGAAACTACAACCTAGAAAAAGCAAGTAAGTAATCTTCCAACAACCCCAAAAGAAGATACAAACATAACTTTACCTCTAATAACAAAAATAACAGGAAGCAACAATCATTTTTCCTTAATATCTCTTAACATCAATGGTCTCAATTCCCCAATAAAAAGACGCAGACTATCAGACTGGATACACAAACAAGACCCAGAATTTTGCTGCATACAAGAAACGCACCTCAGTGACAAAGACAGACACTACCTCAGAATAAAAGGGTGGAAAACAATTTTTCAAGCCAATGGTCCCAAGAAACAAGCTGGAGTAGCCATTCTAATATCAAATAAAATTGACTTTCATCCAAAATTAATCAAAAAAGATAAGGAAGGACACTTCATACTCATCAAAGGAAAAATCTACCAAGGTGAACTCTCAATTCTGAACATCTATGCTCCAAATGCAAGGGCACCTACATACATAAAAGAAACTTTACTAAAGCTCAAAACACACATTACACCTCACACAATAATAGTGGGGGATTTCAACACCCCACTGTCAGCAATGGACAGATCATAGAAACAGAAACTAAACAGAGACACTTTGAAATTAACAGAAGTTATGAACCAAATGGACTTAACAGACATCTATAGAACATTTCATCCTAAAACAAAAGAATATACCTTTTTCTCAGCACCTCATGGTACCTTCTCCAAAATAGACCATATAATTGGTCACAAAACAAGCCTCTACAGATACAAAAAGATTGAAATAATCCCTTGCATCTTATCAGATCACCACGGACTAAGACTGGTCTTTAATAATGACAAAAACAATGGAAAACCCACGTACACATGGAAACTGAACAACTCTCTACTCAATGATGACTTGGTCAAGGAAGAAATAAAGAAAGAAATAAAAGACTTTTTAGAATTCAATGAAAATGAGGACACATCATACCAAAACTTGTGGGACTCCATGAAGGCAGTGCTAAGAGGAAAGCTCATAGCTCTAAGTTCCTACAAAAAGAAACTGGAAAGAGCACACACTAACAAGTTGACTGCACAACTAAAAGCTCTAGAACAAAAAGAAGCAAATACACCCAGGAGGAGTAGAAGGCAGGAAATAAACAAACTCAGGGCTGAAATCAACCAAATAGAAACAGAAAGAACAATACAAAATATCAATAAAACCAGGAGTTGGTTCTTTGAGAAAATCAACAAGATAGATAAACCCTTAGCCAGATTAACCAGAGGGCACAGAGACAGTATCCAAATTAATAAAATCAGAACTGAAAAGGGAGACATAACAACAGAAACTGAAGAAATTCAAAAAATCATCAGATCCTACTACAAAGGCCTATACTCAACAAAACTGGAAAACCTGGATGAAATGGACAATTTCCTAGACAGATACCAGGTACCGAAGTTAAACCAGGAGCAGATAAACCATCTAAATAGTCCCATAACCCCTCAGGAAATAGCAGCAGTCATCAAAAGCCTCCCCACTAAAAAAAGCCCAGGACCAGATGGTTTTAGTGCTGAATTCTATCAGACCTTCAAGGAAGACCTAATACCAATTCTCTTCAAACTATTCCACAAAATAGAGACAGAAGGAACACTACCCAATTCGTTCTATGAAGCTACAATTACACTCATACCCAAACCCCACAAGGACCCGACAAAGAAAGAGAACTTCAGACCAATCTCCCTTATGAACATCGATGCAAAAATACTCAATAAAATTCTAGCAAACCAAATCCAAGACCACATCAAAACAATCATCCATCATGATCAAGTAGGTTTTAATCCCAGGAATGCAGGGATGGTTCAATATTCGGAAATCCATCAATGTAATCCACTATATAAACAAACTTAAAGAAAAAAACCACATGATCATCTCACTAGATGCTGAGAAAGCATTTGACAAAATTCAACATCCCTTCATGATAAAAGTCTTGGAAAGATCAGGAATTCAAGGCCCCTATCTAAACATAGTAAAAGCAATTTACAGCAAACCTGTAGCCAACATCAAGCTAAATGGAGAGAAACTTGAAGCAATCCCACTAAGATCAGGGACTAGACAAGGTTGCCCACTCTCCCCCTACCTATTCAATATAGTACTGGAAGTCTTAGCCAGAGCAATTAGACAGCAAAAAGAAGTCAAAGGGATACAAATAGGAAAGGAAGAAGTCAAAATATCGCTATTTGCAGATGATATGATAGTATACTTAAGTGACCCCCAAACTTCCACCAGAGAACTCCTAAACCTGATAAACAACTTCAGCAAAGTGGCTGGTTATAAAATCAACTCAAACAAATCAGTAGCCTTCCTCTACATGAAAGATAAACAGACTGAAAAAGAAATTAGGGAAATGACACCCTTCACAATAGTTGCAAATAATATAAAATACCTTGGTGTGAATCTAACCAAGTAAGTGAAAGACCTGTATGACAAGAACTTCAAGTCTCTGAAGAAAGAAATTGAAGAAGATCTCAGAAGATGGAAAGATCTCCCATGCTCATGGATTGGCAGGATTAATATAATAAAAATGGCCATCTTGCCAAAAGCAATCTACAGATTCAATGCAATCCCCATTAAAATCCCAACTCAATTCTTCACAGAGTTAGAAAAGGAAATTCTCAAATTCATATGGAATAACAAAAAACCCAGGATAGCGAAAACTATTCTCAACAATAAAAGAACTTCTGGAGGAATCACCATCCCTGACCTCAAGCTGTACTACAGAGCAATAGTGATAAAAACTACCTGGTATTGGTACAGAGACAGGCAGGAAGATCAATGGAATAGAATTGAAGACCCAGAAATGAACCCACACTCCTATGGTCACTTGATCTTTGACAAAGGAGCTAAAACTGTCCAGTGGAAAAAGGACAGCATTTTCAACAAATGGTGCTGGTTCAACTGGAAGACAACATGTAGAAGAATGAAAATTGATCCATTCTTATCCCCTTGTACAAAGCTCAAGTCTAAGTGGATAAAGGACCTCCACATAAAACCAGATACACTGAAACTAATAGAAGAGAAGGTGGGGAAAAGCCTCGAATACTTGGGCACAGGGGAAAAGTTCCTGAACAGAACTCCAATGGCATATGCTCTAAGATCGAGAATTGACAAATGGGACTTCATAAAATTGCAAAGTTTCTGTAAGGCAAAGGACACTGTCAATAGGACAAAACAACAACCAACAAATTGGGAAAAGATCTTTACCAATCCTTCATCTGATAGAGGGCTAATATCCAATATATACAAAGAACTCAAGAAATTAGACTCCAGACAACCAAATTACCCTATTAAAAAATGGGGTATAGAGCTTAACAAAGAATTTTCAACAGAAGAAACTCGAATGGCCGAGAAGCACCTAAAGAAATGCTCGGCATCCTTAGTCGTCAGGGAAATGCAAATCAAAACAACCCTGAGATTCCATCTCACACCAGTCAGAATGGCTAAGATTAAAAACTCAGGTGATAGTAGATGCTGGCGAGGGTGTGGAGAAAGAGGAACACTCCTCCATTGTTGGTGGGACTGCAAGATGGTGCAACCACTTTGGAAATCAGTCTGGCGGATCCTCAGAAAATTGGACATAGCATTACCCGAGGATCCAGCTATACCACTCCTAGGCATATACCCAGAAGATGCTCGAACATATAACAAGGACATATGCTCAACTATGTTCATAGCAGCCTTATTTATAATAGCCAGGAGCTGGAAAGAACCCAGATGTCCTTCAACTGAGGAATGGATTCAAAAAATGTGGTATATTTACACAATGGAGTATTACTCAGCTATTAAAAACAATGAATTCGAGAGGTTCCTAGGTAAATGGATGGAACTAGAAATTATCATCCTGAGTGAGGTAAGCCAATCACAAAAGAACACACATGGTATTCACTCACTGATTATTGGATATTAGCCTAGAACCTTGAAATGCCCAAGATGCAACTCACAGGCCACATGAAGCCCATAAAGAAGGAAGACCAAGTGAGGGTGATTCGGTCCTTCTTAGAAGGAGCAACAAAATACTCAAGGGAGCAAATATGGAGACAAAGTGAGGGACAGAAACTGAAGGAGGGGCCGTCTCAAGACCACTCCACCTGAGTATCTATCCCATGTGCAATCACCAAAGGTAGATGCTGATGTGGAAGACAGGAAGTGCATGCTGATAAGAGCCTGATATGGATATCTCCTCAGAGGCCTTCAAGAGTCAGACATATTCAGAGGCAGATGCTCACAACTAGCCATTGAACTGATCATGGGGTTCTCAGTAGAGGAGTTAGAGTGAAGACTGAAGGAGCTGAAAGGATTTGCGGCACCATGAGGAGAGCAACAATACCAACCAACCACAGCTCCCAGGGTCTAAACCACCAGCCTGGGAGCACTTAGGGGGGGATCCAGGGCTTCAGCTGAATATGTAAAAGTGGAGGGCCCTGCTGGGCATAGGTGGAAGAAGAGAACCTTGACCTCATGAAGGCTGGATGCCCCAGGGGGTGGGAATTTTGAGGGTGGGGAGGTGGGAGTGGGGGGGGTAGATAGAGGTTACATCCACAGAGAAGAAGGAGGAGGGGCGAGGGGATTGGGGGTTCCGAGGGGGTGGTGGGGGATGGGGTAAGGGGACAACATAGGAAATGTAAATAAATCATCCAATAAAAAAAAAAAGAAAACAATCAAACCTGCTTCTTTCTATTGTTACCAAAAAATAAAAAAAAACAGTAACAATAGAACATCTATCTAGTCAGAGGAACAATGTCCAAGCTGTGAGGTAGGCAGGCAGTAAGAAGCCAACTCTCAGGTTCCTTATGGAAATTTCCTGTAAAACAAGCTGAAAAAAAAATAAGCCTACCATGGTAAATGTCTTTGGTGGCCATGATCAGGATAAGCCAAGTGAGAAGGAGCCTGGTGCAACGGATGAGTCCTTCTCCTGGCAGAAAGGCCTCATCTTGGAGCCAACGGATTCATTTTTCTCTTTCCAGCCTAGAAGCATCTGCTCTAAACATGTATTATCTCAACCAGACCAGCAAGTAGCTGAGAGAGGGCAGACTTGTAACTCTGGCACACACTTTGGAGGCTGAAGCAGAAGGATTGCTATGAGTTTGAGGACAATAAAAATTCTATTCAGAGCCAGGCTTTGTGGTGTACACCTTTAATCCCAGCACTTGGGAAGCAGAGGCAGGCGGGTCTCTGTGAGGTCAACTGCTGAGGCTTCAGAGTAACTCTAGGACAGCCAGGGGTATGTAGGGAGACTGCTTCAACAAAACAAAACAAAACACAAAATTCAATTTGGAGAATGCAGATTTATAGAAAAATGAACAAAGATGACCCATGATTCACAGGAAGCTGCTGAAAAAGTCTTCCACATAACCAGGAACTCTCTTCTCTGGGCTAGGGGGATAACGTAGTCACTGTGGGTCGCAACCTGTGGGTTCCAACCCCTTTGGCAAACCTCTATCTCCAAAAAATATTTACACTGTGATTCCTAAAAGTCGTGAGGTAACAGTTGTAAAGTAGCAACGAAAATAATTTTATGGTTGTGGGTCACCACAACATGAGAGGAACTGATTACAGAGTCCCAGCATTAGGAAGGGTGAGCGCTGATGGCTCATGGGTAATGTACTTACCGAGTGTGAGGAGCTAGCTCACACAGCCGGCTACGGTTGTATACGCCTGTGGTCCCTACACTCCTACAGCTAGACAAGAGGTAGAGGCAGGACTTCTGGAAACCTGTGTGACAGCTACCCTGGTATGACATGGTGGCAAACAAGAGACCATGTCTCAAAACAGGTGGAAGGCTAGGACCAATGAGGGAGGTTCTCCTTTGACGTCCACATGCAAACTAGGATGTGGGTGCGTCGTGCATACTCAAAGATTTTTTTAAATCCTTTTCCTAAATTAATCAAATCATAATGATTTGTTTTGTTTTGTTTTTTAGTTTAAAAACACTAGACTCTCTGATGCTTTATACTTGATGTATGTCTCCTCCATTTTTTTCCTTCTTTCCTGTTTTTTAACCATGTACCTCAGGTTGCCAGTGAATTCGTGCTGTGCTTGCCTACGCCTCCTGAGTGCTGAGGCTGTAGGAGGTGTTACCATGCGGCTGCTTAATTCTGGAAGTCTATTCTGAAACGGATCTTTTGTGTTCCATAGAGAGTTATCTGGCACAATTGCAAGCTATCTGAATCTGGCCCTATTTGTAGTATTTGAGCTACATTACACCTGTTCATTAACTGCGAATTGATAATGAATGAGGAAAACACCTCCAGACATGATGTCCGTCCATACCTTGGACTGAGTCCTGTTACCATTTAGTCACTGCCAACTTTTAGCAAGTTTTCAATTCATTTACATATTCCTTTGCTACCTCTTAGCCACTGTCCTCCAAAATAATGTTTCCAGTTCCCCCTCCTCCTCCCTGACATGACGTCACTGAGCACTCCGTGCTCACGCTGGTGTGAAGTTGGCCTTTCCCCTGGATCCAAAAAAAAGCATTGAAGTTAAAGTCCAGTGGCTCAGTAAGAGCTTCAAACAAGCCGTCGGCCACTGCTGTCAGCCACTGCCGTGCTCTTGTGGGCCTGGTTTCTCTGCGGACCTGCCACTGTGGGGGCCTACCAAGAAGATCCGACGAAACGCTCTGACCATGCCTCTTATCTGAGAGGGCACCTCCACAATTGCAGGCGCCATTGCTGAGACGTCTACAACTTCACTTCCAGGATCTCAACTAACGGTATTTCATCATCAGAGGCTTTTCACCCAGTGACCCCTTAGATGCTATTACAGCTTTTTACATTCCTTATTGCACCTGCCTCTCCTCTCCCCCTCCCCCTCCCCCTGTCCCCTCCCTCATCCCCTCCTTCTCCCCCACCCTCTGTCTCTCATTTTTTTGGTGCCTGTTCCCAGAAACTGTGTCTCAGAGTTGAAGAATAGTCCTTTCCATGGGTCTGTGGGACAGTACCTTTTTTTTGAAGATGACCGGGTACTCTATAAACATCACCCCTCTGGTACTAGGGATTGAACCAAGAGCCTTTACTAGGTAAATTCTTTACCAATGTGCTGTTCTCTAGCTTTTACTAATTTAATTATTCCTATTTAAGCCACCTAACCCTAAAATAATTGACCTTGCCCACCATGTCATCCTTTAGAAGATGGCTCCACTGATCTCTCAGGAAGCACAACCAGCTGAGGTTATCAGGAAATTATTTTTACCCTATATGTCACCATCCTTAGATTTATGATCTCGAGTTTCACTGTGACAACTGATATCATTCATTTTGAACAAAGACAAGACTGATGATGTTGGATTTTACTTTAGCCTGGAAAACAGCCCAGAAATCTTAAATGTCACAAATCTCAAATGAAACCCATTTCAAGATGTATTAAAAGGAAGGAAGGAAGAGTTGATAATGACATTTTTCCAATTCCACAATTGGATTTTTTGTGGGCACATGGTAGAGACTGAACCCAGTGCTCTGAGCATACTAGACAAACACTCTAAAACAAAGCCACATCTTAGTCCCTTAAATCTGTTTTGTCAAACTCAGTATCTTGAGGCGGCTGCCTTGGCCCCCCTGAACCTGTACCTCCAGACTCAGCATGTAAGGTCAAGGGATTCACGTGATCTGAGGGGTTCTAGATCAGCATAGGCAAAAAATAAAACCTTGTCTCTGGTGAATGAATGGATGAGTTAGAAATATTCTAATTAAGAAATTAAATACAAAAGTGTTTCCCTTATACTAAATGGTAAATATATGCTATCGCATTTGTTAAAATTCATGGATTGCCAGTGTAAGCAAGTCCCCTTAATATGCTGGATGTGGTGTTACAGACCTTTAATCAAGCATTTGAGAGGTGAAGGCAGGCAGCTCTCTGTCATTTTGGAGTCAGCCTGGTCTACCTAGTAAGTTCTAGGCTAACCAGGGGTACAGAGTGAGACTTTGTCAAAAGAAAGGAAGGAAAAGAAAGAAATCTAGAAAGAAGGAAAGGAAGGAAGGAAAGGAAGAAAGAAAATAAATATAGAAAGAAAGAGAGAGAAAGAAGAAAGAAAAGAAAAAGAGCTTTTAATATATGCCAAAAAGCTTTAGCTGGCAGTGCTTTGGTCCATGGAGTACAGTGATGCACAGGATATGGAGGGAGGGGCTGTGGATGTCAGTCAGTGGACTGGGGACTATGTATGTTTTGTCTAGTTTTGATGTTAACCTATTGCTAGTCTAAAAATACTATGTGAGTTAAGAAAAATTAAGATCAACTGATTTTCAAATTAACACAACAAATTCATTTGTACAATGACACCAGAAAGCATGTAAAGGCATGAAAGAATTCTAAGTTGAGTTTTAAGGCTTGTGACCTGGGCACAGTCGGTATAAAGGGAGTGTTGTTTAACGTTTGAAACTGTCAAACTGGAGAGATGACTCAGCAGTTAAAAGCATTGGCTGCTCTGCTAAAGCACCTAGGCTGGGTTCCCAGCATGGCTCAGTCACCCATTATTCTAGGTATAGGAGATCTGACCGTTTCCTGGCCTCCTCGGATACTACACATGCACACCATACACAGACATACATGCATGCAAAACACGTATACACGTCATATCAAAATTAATAGTTAAAAGTATTAAAAATCATAAATAATACCTTACAAGGAATGGTAGTTACACAACTATGGCCCTTGCTTTGCACTAGCTTCTTACACTAGACCAAGAAGAAAAGCAAAGATCCTCATCACCAAGATGAAGTGAAGCTGTTTTTCCTACCTCTAGACACCAGGAAAGAAAGTCGCTAACCTTCCAATAGGTGTGATGAAGGAAGCATATTGTGGGGCAAAGCTGCTCACTTGGTGGCAGGCAGGGAGCAGAGAGGGTGAAGTATGTTTAGAGAGTGAAACAGTCAACGTCAGAAAACTGCCAGAGAGTTTAATCAATCGTCTTATACCCTTTCCTGATCCTAAAGTACCTTCAGATCATAGGTTGTTCTCTTCCTGTCCCTTCCCTTGTCCCTGTCCCTCAACCTCTCCTTTTCCCCCTCCCTTTCCCCTTCCCCCTGCCCACCCCTCTCCCTTCCTCCTCCCTACCCCAGGTCTCATTATGAAACTGCAGCCCTGGCTGGCTCAGAATGCACACCACCCTAGTCTCCTTCACAGAGACCTGCCTGCCTTCCAAGTGCTGTGATTAAAGGTGTGCATCACCACACCCAGCCTTCGGCCCTCTCTAAAGTCTTTGCACATCTAACATCTGGTCCCTAAATAAAACTAACTTCATGCTGAAGCCACTTCTTCTGCTTCATGTAACTGACATGATTACACACTGCTGTTTGTAACTGTCTGGTTACTCGCCAGTGCCCATGCTCTCATCCCCTGCACTGAACAGCCAGGTGATGTCATTTTCCTGTCTACCTGTATTCATTCCCTCCATTCTTCCAGGCAAGTGATGATTAACAAAGACCCACTGTTAGTCTGGCTTGGCCTTGCTGGGTCCCAGCTTCTTCCCTGGCTGCTCCTGCTAGCTCTCATTTTAAACATTTTCCTGGGAAAAAGCTCTGTTTCTTTGGTCCCTGGTTCTCTATGTGCCCCAAACCTGGCTCTGCTTTAGTTTCCCAGCCACAGCCCTGTGGGCAGCATCAGGTGAGCAGGATGTAACAGTTTCCCTGTGTTCTTTGAGGCACTGTTACTCCTGTTTGGAAGCTATGTTCTGAAATCACCTTGATGTGTCTGGTCTCTTATTCAGTTAGTACTTTCAATCTCCCCTCCTTCTTATCAATGAAAAATCTTGGTAATTATTTGTTCCCTGATCTTTTTAGTTGGCTGACCCAGACATGGTGTCTTTCCTCAGCAGGATGGGTGGGCAGTGGAGTAGCCTAGGGAATGAGAAGGCACCATTCAGGCTGAGTTATGGGAAACTTGTAACATCTAGAGCAATTATATTCCCACAATTCTGAATTCAGCCTTGCATAGATCCAAGGCTGCTCTAGTGCCACACTCGGCTCTTGTCCTAGCATCCAGTCCACACAGATCAAAGTCCAGGGAGAAACATTTCTCAGGTTGATTTTGGCTGTTCAAAATGATGACCCTCTCTGCCAGGCAAAACAATTCACCTTGGAGGCTGGGTGTGACATTCTGTGATCAGAACTCTTCATAGCATCTGCCACAACACACACGTGTAACACACACACACAAGCATGTACACATCCGCATGCATGCACATGACCCTCTGATTCTCCTGGCAGAGGCCACCTGTCTATAAGTGAACAGTGTTAACAGAAGTTGGTGTGATCCACACTACTCAAAGGCCCAGGCTTTAGGTTGACTATATTCCTGTGATCCACACTACTCAAAGGCCCAGGCTTTAGGTTGACTATATTCCTGTGATCCACACTACTCAAAGGCCCAGGCTTTAGGTTGACTATATTCTTGTGGTGACTTCTTACAAAGAGCTTCTTCTCTTTTAGGGTGATAATGACACGTTATTCCTTCCAACTCGTGATTACAGGGTGAAAGAACCAACTGTGCTCCTCCTGTCTATGGTATTGCTGCTGTCATGGTTTGAGCATGCCCCAAGCTGATGGCACTCTCTGGGGAGGCTGGGGAGCCTTTAACAAGTGGGCCCTGGGTAGTGGAGGTGGGTCATGGATCTTTGAAGGCAAAACTCCATCCTGGTTCTAATCTGACTTTTCTGATTCCTAGTCCATGCCCTGGGAATACCACTACTACAGTCTCCTGCATCCTTGGGCTTCTCCATGTTTTCCTCATTGTGATGGAACAAAACATCTAAACCTATGAGCCAAAGGAAAGCTATCATGTCCCGTCAAGGATTTTGTCTCAGGAACAAAACAGGAAAGAAATACCATCACCAAATCTGCTGGAGACTATAGAACTTTCTGAGCTGCGCTGGTGCCACCTCAACAACGTACAGATCTATGGCTTTATATTGTGTCATATCCAAGCTGATTTATGCCGTACACACCAATGGCCGTGTGTACATGTGTGAGTGCTGTTGCAGGGTGAGAGATCAGCAGGGTTTCCCTTTCGTTACACACTAGGCTGTCAGGAATTCCCGGCTGCTCACCATCCAGTCCAGATCCCAGCCCATCTCCCACAGCTTTGGTCATCCCACAAAAATGACCTTTTTAACGTACCCTCACCTTCCTTGTGTCCCCAGCCCCTCTTTTACGGCTCCATTGACCTCTTCGTTTGTACAAGAAGCTATCCCTTATGTTTCAAAACTTCAGTCTCTGAGTTCCTCAGAGTTTTTATGACATCAAGCTCTTGCTGTATCCCGATGTAACCTCCCTCCACATCAGAAGCTGTAAATTCAACAGTGAGCAGACTGCACCTGCATGGCTCTTTGGGGGTTCTTGCTAGGTATCTGTCCATATGGAAATAAAATTACTAGAAAATGAATGATTCAAGTTGGCCATCAACCTATTTGATCAGAAGAAGTGTAGCAAAAGAAATAATTATGTCACAGATGGCTTTCATCCACTTTCATTCTTTCTGGGCACATGTGAGAAGACCCCTCTCCATGATCAGCCTGAATTGACTCTATTGACAGACATAACAGCAGGGGGTATTCAGTCAGTCCTCCCTTTGCTTAAATCAATGGAATAAAATGAGGCAGTGGGTCCATAGCTATGATTATTAGAAATAGAATTCAGAGGTCCCTGGCCCAGGTCTTGTATGTCTATGTCTTGTTCCACAGATTTCCAGAGCTTTCTTACTTTTCCCTCTGGGAAAAGGCACCCAGACTTCAGTGATGGTCATCCCAATAACTGTATGTTGGTGGGGTCTGCTATGTTCAAACAAGGGTAGAAATGAGTCTCAGAGTGGCACCAGCCTTGCTGGATTCACATGTAATCCGATTTTGGATAGGAAACCTTCTGTTTGTAGAGCTGGCTCTAGAGGTCCTGTTGTAGATTCTGGTACTGGGAACATTGGGGACTGTGGTATGAGGAGGGTTCAGGGCAAGGACTTAAGAGTTTGAAGACCACCTTTGCTCATTTCCGGAGAGCCTGGGATGAGCTCTTCCATTTACCTGTTTCATCACCTATAACTTGGGGACAGTAATTTTATTGTATTGTAGCTGCCAGGACTGGGAAAGGTTGGAGAAGCTGAGCTTTCAACTGTATGTATTTCTCCAGTTTTAACTGTTGCTGTAAAGCTATAACACTGTGTGTGTGTGTGTGTGTGTGTGTGTGTGTATCTGTGGGGTTGTGTGTATGTGTTTGTGTGTATATGTCTGTGCATTTGTGTGTGTATGTCTGTGTGTTTGTGTGTATGTTTGTTGTGTATGTCTGTGTGTTTGTATGTCTGTGTGTTTGTGTCTATGTGTTTGTGTGTGTATGTTCATGTGTGTCTGTGTATCATTATGCTTCTCTGCCATCAGCTCTCAAGTCCATGGACCCTGCTTCTCAGCCAAATTATTCCTTTTTATTCCCAGGAGCTTGTTTTATAGGAGCTAGCACACGGTGTGTGGCATTGACAGCATTTGCCTTTCTCAGCTCATCAGGTTTTCCTTGCTTGTGGGTTACTCTGCGCCCTTCCTCATAGAGTTGAAACACAAATAGCTTTGTAGGGGGTTGGATTTTCTGAGGTTTCTGGTCCCTTCCTCCACCTTGCGAGGCGTTAATGCTTGTTTGGAAGTGTGGCTTTCTCGATGCTGCTGACAGCCACATAGTTTCATGTTCCATCTCAACATCTCCACTCAGTACATCTCAAGTGACAGACATCCAACAACCCTTAGCTCCTAGCACTCCGTCATGACCTGGCTTTCATCCTGAGAAAACATGGAAACCAAGCTCAAAGGGTGGTACTTTTAAGCGCCAATTAGTCCTCACCGTGGATCTTGGCTACACAAAGCTGGCAAAGGCCACTGTTCCACTTTTATGTTTAGAGAAGTCAGCATGTGTAAAGGCTAGAGGACAGAGGCTGATTGAAGGGTCTGGGCTGACCCTGTCTCTGGGAGTTAGGCCATTTGACCAAGGGCCGGGTGCCTTACCACACGCCCTTCTGCACAGCTCCACCGGGTTATTTGCTCATACCTATATTTACACACCAGCTTTCCCCCCACCCCCCAGAATTATAACGATGCCAAACCCCATTATTTCCAACAAACCACTTCTTTATTTGCTTTATTTTCTCTAATTCTGGGACAGATGAAAAGCTTTGCACAGCTCTAAGAGTAAGGGTGAATTCTTGTTGGTAAAAGACCTATTCTGGGGCTGGAGAGATGGCTCAGTGGTTTAAGAGCACTGACTGCTCTTCCAGAGGTCCTGAATTCAATTTCCAGCAGTCACATGGTGGCTCACAACCATCTATAACAGGATCTGATGCCCTCTTCTGGTGTGTCTGTAGACAGCTACAGTGTACTCATATATACATAACTAATGAGAGAGAGAGAGAGAGAGAGAGAGAGAGAGAGAGAGAGAGAGAGAGAGAGTTGACTGGGTGTGGTGGTGCACCTTAATCCTAGCTACTTCAGAGGCTGGGGCAGGAGGATCTTGATTTGTACAACTGTTGTGTTTTATAAAAAGGAGCCAAGGATATGTTTTGTAGAGCGCAGTGTGTTAGTGTGTTAGGGTGGGAGGGGTGCCTTGGTGGGCCCATGCTGAGGCATCCCTTCCCCCTGAGGGACCAGTTATAGTGTAGAATAGAGTTTATTTAGGGCACAGGAAGGGGAGTTGAGAAGGGAGTAGAAATGGAGAAAGAGAGAGACACATAGACAGAGAGAGACAGAGAGACAGAGAGAGACAGAAACAGACACACACAGACACAGACACAGAGAGAGACACAGAGAGAGAGACAGACACAGAGAGAGAAGGAGAGAGAGACAGAGAGAGAGAAAGAGACAGAGAGAAGAGGTCAGCCAGGAAACTGGAGAGAGAGGGGGATGGGGAAGAGGTAAGGGAAAGAAGATAGTCAGAGAGAGGGAGGGAGAGAGAGAGAGAGAGAGAGAGAGAGAGAGAGAGAGAGAGAGAGAGAGCAAGAGAGCAGAGAGATCAAGGAGGGGTCAAGTAGCCCCTTTTATAGTGAGCCAGGACTACCTGGCTGTTGTCAGGTAACTGTTGGGCAGGGCCTAGAAGGAATGCTAACATTCCTTTCTTTTGATTTAATTTTTAAAATGATAAACTAGAAAGTGGTGATGGTGAAGCAGAAATAGGGTCACAGTGATCTTTAGCTACTTCCTGCTGATATGGGGCGACGTGTTTCTGGGAATTGAAGAAAATGTGTATGAGAGTGTTGGTCCAGTATTAGGAGAGTTGGCTGTTTCCTTGTTGTCCAGGGTCTGTGGAATCATCTGTAAGTAGAAGGGGCAGGTCCAGTAGAAGCATCTGTGTCTGTGAGAGTAGGTTGGAACATCTGTGGGTTGCCTCTCTGGAGCTGTCCTGGATGTAGATTCTGAGTAAACACCTAGACTTGGCAAGATGCTGAAACACACATACACATTAGAGACAGAAAATAAAGTAGGTTTGGGAGAAAAACTTTATTTTAGTTGTACATTTGAAACTCTTATGTCTTAGTGGTTGGGGTGAGGGAGGTTCCAATACCAGGGCACAGGAGAGGAACCCCACCCTCTGGGATAAGGAGCAAGTGGGAACTTAGGCTATTGATTGGCAGGTGTACTTATATAGATAAAGTCTATTTGGTCCACGAGAGGTAGATCTGAGTGGGTTTCCTGGAGCTTATAAATTTATAAAAGAAATACATTTGTTAACAACATGAAAAGTCTTTAAGGTGAGCTTAGGGAAGACAAAACTCTTCGTGGAGCAGAAAGAACAAGAAGGGCTTTTTTTTCTGTCTAGGAGTCTGTGTATATATAAATTTAGCACAATGAGAGGCATTTTTAAGTTTACATTTAAAAGATGAAGGAAACTCAAAATCTCAACTTTGTGAAAATGATAGCTGATCATATAGATTTACCATGAGAAACACCTTAAGTCTATAGCTAAACGGCAACCAAAGGAAATGTAGCTTTTGAACTATGTTAGCTGATAGTATAGATTTAGGATGAGAAACATTTTAAGTCTAAATAAGTTAGAAGACAAAGGAAACTTAAAATTAGAAATTGTGATATAAAAGTGGACCATATAGTGGAATGTTTTATTAAAATTAGGCTTATTTAAAAGAACTCCATTGGTAAATGTTAGGATAGTGGTATAACAAGGGGAGGAAATCTGAAGCATTTAGTCACCAGAAGCTGAGTTTAGTTAAGTGACCAAGCCAACTCAGTCACTCAATGGGTTCTCCAGGGAGGGAGGGAGGATTAAAAAGAAAAAGACAATTAGACAACACTGTAGCATGACCCCAGCCAGTTCTAAGGCTGAAGTGGTTTTATGTTTTTTTTCCAGTCTGCCTTTATACCATTTTACATACATGCAAATAATAAGATCACTTCTAGGTTAAGGAAAAACAAGGCAACACACAAAGTCCTGTGATCACTGCTTCTAGGGGCTCATCATGACGTCCAAGATAAAAGAAATGCCACATTCCTCGGCTGAGTTTACCTTGAGCTTTGTATTAGCCCAAAAGTAAATATTCTTTTTTTAAAGATTTATTTATTTATTATATATGAATACACTGTAGCTGCCTTCAGACACACCAGAAGAGGGCATCAGATCTCATTACAGATGGTTGTGAGCCACCATGTGGTTGCTGGGATTTGAACTCAGGACCTCTGGAAGTGCAGTCAGTGCTCTTAACCACTGAGCCATCTCTCCAGCCCAAAAGTAAATAGTCTTATCTGAGCCTATTTCCCAAGCTATTGGAAAGCTATTGTCCAAGCTCAATGTCTAATTCCTGCCAAATTTCTAGAAAGGACCCCCAAAGCTCCCCCATCTCTCCCCCTTTTTTTTTATTTCATAAAGAAGACTACATCTGCCTTAGGTTGTTCTGACAAGAATACCTTCCTTACCCATCTTGGAATATGCATTATCAAAACCAATGCACTTTGTCTTAGGTTGGTAAGACTCTGTGCAGAAACTTACCCATCATTGACTGCCAGCCTGTTAAATTAATAACTGTTTGGGGGTCCATTTTTAGTTTCAAGCCATGTATTTTGGCCACCAACTTTTTGATGTTGTTAAAGGCCAAGTTTTATCACAATGGGGAGGAATAAAAGTATTCCCAGGACAAGAAAGGCTAGCATGATCAAGCTATATATGCCATTCTTGAAGCTTGACCAAGATGGAATACTGACCTCAGGCCATGAATAATTTTATCAGCAATATCTGCAGTATCAAAGCTCAGTGGAGCAGCATTCTTTAAATTCATAATCTCTGTACGTAAAGTTAAAACATTCAGAGGGGTGTTAGAATTATGCCAAATACCCTGCAAGTGTCTTTGAACTTTTTCCCAATTATAGTGACTATCATTGTAAATTTTAGAAGTAACACAAATCCACTGGTATTTGGCATGACACTCAAGATGGCTTTTTACTCTTAAACTCTGAACCTCTTCTCCAATAATTTGAATACTATCACAAAGAACATCAATTCATTGTTCCTAATGCCTATCTAAATCCTCTTGAATACTTAGAACATTAGTAACATTTTTTGCTAAATGATTAACAAAAGTAGCTGTCTTAACTTCTTGTGTCAAAGCAATTGCAAAAGCAGTGGTGCTAGCTATTAATGTAACCAAAGCTGCTATACCAGCAATAATCAAGCCCACTACCCTCTTGCTTGACTCATTTCTTCTAGTACTTGTAAGTTTTTTTCCAAAATACCGAAGTCCTGAAATATTCACAGGCAAGATAGATCACCATAACAGACATGCTAAGTTTCAATACACTAACACAATTAAGAAGTGTACAATCAATACAACTTACATTAAATACTGTAGAAGAAAAAAAGCAATTTTAACGTGACCAATTAAAAGATTAGGAGCTTTAACACATATACTAACACTTGTTCAAAATCCAGATCTTGTCCCAATTTTATCCACTGCAAATGTAACTTCAAATAAGGCAGTTGTCAGTTTTCAAATGTCTCTGAAAATGTCCAGAACCAGCCTTCCAAATGAAGACTATAATTTCCAATATTGGATTGATTTCTAGACCAGTCTGTGATTGAGTCAGAATAACTTGTCACATTAAAGGAAAGAGAAGAGTCATTATATCAGCTTCTCTATCTGATTAATTTTTCTAAGGCAGTTTCCACTGTCTCCATGTTCTCTGTCCCACAAGGTCTAAAAGCTTGAGACAAGGCAGCTTGTCCAATCTGGGACAAAGGCAATCAAAGGTGAGTCAGGAACATATGTCTAATACAATTTCCCTGTCATCATCGTCAGGGCACTCAGCAAACTCACAGTCAGCATCATTCTTTGTCCCGGCATTAGAATATCTCACTAATCACTCTGGAAGCTAGCATGGTTCTTCAGCATCCTGAGGAAAGAACACAAACATGTCCTCTTCCTCATATTAATATCTGATCAGGATCATATCATATGCCAGTAAGTGGATCCTTCCATTTCACCTAGGCATAAGTATGCCTAGTTGTAGAATGCCATAGACACTCAGCAGAGAGTTCCTTGGTATCCAAAATTTTTAAATTTTAAAATAAATTAAAACAAAAAGAGAATGATTTAAATAGAATTGTGGTATATGGGGATATAACTACCCCCTTTTTACTTTATGAAGATATTGTTTTAAAGTTCCATGGGTCCATTCCACAATACCTTGTCCTTGAAGATTATAAGTAATACCAGTAATATGGGTAATATTAACTTGTTGACAAAACATCTCAAATGTTTGACTGCCATAGCCAGTTTCATTATCTGTCTTAATCTGATTTGGAATACCCAGCATAGAAAAACAACATAGGCAGTGAGGAATTACATTTTTAGTTGCTTCTCCTGTTAAAGCAGTTGCAACAAGAAAGCCTGAGAAGGTGTCAATAGTCACATGTACATATTTTAATTTTCCAAAACCAGAAATATGACTAACATCCACTTGCCATAATTGATTAGGTATGAGTCCTCAAGGTTTAACTCCATTTTGTGGTACAGGAAGAAATTGAGGACACTGAGGACAAGTCTTTACAATTTGATGTGCACATTCTCTAGAAATTCCAAATTGTTGTCTCAAGCTATTACTATTTTGATGATGTAAAGAATGAGATTGTTTGGCCAATTATTCCTATATAAGGCTTAAAATATGCCTGGTATATAAATCTGATGTGGCATTGCCCTCACTAAGGGGTCCAGGCAATCCAGTATGAGCTCTTAAATGTCCTATGAAGTAAGGAACAGTATGTTCTCTTAAACTGAGTTGTATTTGCATAAATAATTGCAAAATTTGAGAATTAGCAACATCTAAGAAAGGAACAGTTTCAAGCAATTGAAAACCATAAGCTTGCTATATATTGGCTATCAGTATGCAAATTGAAAGCTTGATTTTTCAGCATTTCAAAAACAGCAGCTACAGAACATAGTTCAATTATTTGTGCCGAAGCAGGGGAAAACTCAAGAGAATGAATATGTGATCCAATCATGTATGCTGCCTTCCCATTAGATGAGCTGTCTGTAAAGACAGTAAAGCGCATTCTCTCTGGGCTGCATGTGTAAATTTACGGAAACTCAAAAGCATGCATAGAGGCAAATTGTAACAACTTGTCTTTTGGCTAATGATTATCAACTTTGTCTGAAAAGTCTGCACATGCAATAGGCCAAATATCAGTATTCTGTAGTAACCAATTTAATTGCTGTTTGAAATAAGGAATAAATATTTCATCAGGTTCTTTCCCAAAATACTTACATGATTCTATCACACAATTCTGTATTAATACAGCAACAGCTTCATAATAGGGTGTTAAAACTTTACTTGGAGACGAAGAAAGATGAATCCACATTAGATCCCTTTTGCCAAAGAACTGCTGTGGGTGCATGAGAATTAGCAAGAACTCAAACAGCCAACAACTGATCATAGTCTATAGAATGTATCTGCTGTTGACTAATAGTTTCCTCTACTTTCTGCAAAGCTATTCATCTCTTATCAGTTAATTGTCAAGGGAAGCTAGGATTTGCATCTCTCTTGAGAATATCAGAGGTTTAAGTTCTCCTGTGGTAAGCTTAAGATGAGGTCTTAGCCAATTAACATCTCCTAACAGCTTTTGAAAATCATTTAAAGTAAGATAACTATCTTTTCTTATTTGTTTGTTATACCTTAGAAAGGAACAGCAGAAATACGGCTGTATATCTTAGAATGGAATGGCAGAAGTGTGGCTGTGTATCTTAGAATGGAATGACAGAAGCGTGGCAGAGGCAAACATGAATGTAAGCTGCGCAGTGTGAAGGGCACACGGCGCAGATTGGCAGTGTCCACGGGAGTGCAGAAGTGTAGGTGGCAGCTCGGCTTGGTGTTGGGCAGCAGAGAGTGGGTAAGCAAGCAGGGTGAGAGTGGGGCAAAGCTAGAGACCGAGTGTGTCTGGGGATGGTGAGAGGGAACACCTGTAGCTGAGCTCTGATTACCTTCCAGCAACTCCGCTCCAGTGCAGCAGCTATGTGTGCCATGAGGCTGGGTTAGCAGCGAGCAACGGAGGAGGAGGGTCAGGAAGTGGAGCATGGAGGCTAAATGCGGTGAGGGGCAGAGAGCAGAGAGTGAGTTGGTTGGAGCAAAGCCTGTACATAGGAATCTTTCCATTTGTTTGGATCACTGGGAAGAGTTGTAAAAGTTTTCTTTTTAAAGCGCCATTAACGGACCATTTAGCGTTATTAGTTATTACTTAGTGGGTATTGGAGCCAAATTTTGGAAGCTTTTAGGACTTGGAGTAGCAGCGAAGATATTCCCTTTTGGGGTAAGGATAGGAGTTATTACTCTTATTACTTGCAGATCCTGAGGATAAATTAATAACTAGAACCAAGGAGTTATTAATCACACTATGGCGTCCAAGGGTAAATTAATTACTAGAATGAAGTGAGCACGCAGGCTAGATGTACCAGGTTGTCACAGGGCAACTAACTAGTGGTTGATGCGGCAGGACCAGCACCGGAACTATGAGGCTCAGAGCCCGAGGGAAACACTTTACCCAGGCCTAGGATTTTTTTCAGCAGCACACGAGAGAGATGCCAAGAGAAAACTGTCTCTAGGAGAGAGAGCTCAGCCAAGGGTAGAGGTCCTAAAACGAGACTGTGAACATGGGAAGCTTAGCAATTCGCCACTGTTTGGATCGAGAATTTTAGTGACCAATGGCTGGAAAGTCCATGTGATGGTAGGGAAATATGAATTTGTGCAATCTTCAAGTTTGTAAATCCAAGTCTTGGCACAAAAATATGTTTTATATTGAGAGAGAGAGAGAGAGAGAGAGAGAGAGAGAGAGAGAGAGAGCTAAGGATATGCTTTGTAGAACATGGTATGGTGAGGAGGGTTGCCTTGGCAGGCCCATGCTGAGGCAACTCTTCCCCCTGAGGGACCAGCCATAAGACAGGTATAGTGTAGAATAGAGTTTATTTAAGGCACAGGAAGGGGAGTTGAGAAGGGAGTAGAGACAGAGAAAAGCAAAAGACAGGAGGAGGTGGGGAGAGAGAGAGAGAGAGAGGAGAGCAAGAAGAGGGAGGGGAGGGGGAAGAAGAGGGGGAGGGGGAGGGGAGGGGAAGGGGGAGAGGAGGGGGAGGGGGAGGGGGAGAGGAGGAGAGATCAACCAGGAACACTGGAGGGGGCGGGTGGAAGGGAAGAGAGAGAGAGAAAAGGGTCAGGGAAAGAAGAAAGTCAGAGAGGGAAGGGTAAGAGAGAGCAAGGAAGGGTCAAATAGTCTCTTTTATATAGTAAGCCAGGACTACCTGGCTGTTGCCAGGTAACTGTTGGATGGGAGCCTAGAAGGAATACGAACAAGAACAGCTTGAGTAACACCACAAGACCCCATCTCAAAATAGAAACAAAACAAAATTTAAATATACTTGCTGGTCTTGATACCCAACACAACTTTCCAATGGTCCCTTTCAGATCTAGTATGTACATACCTTGACAGTCGGCTCAAGATACCCCAAGACCAAGTACTTAGCATAAAGGAGATTTGTTTGCCTCAGAGCAACAGAGGGAAGGAGTAAGGGACAAAGACAGGAGACAGATGAAGAAGGAGAAGGGGACGGGAACAAGGGAGAGGGGAGGGGTATTTGTCCCAGGGGACAAAGGACTGCCTTGGGATAGACAGGAGACAAGTCATGGCCCACAGGAAAATGGTGGTTTTTAAAGGTAAAGGGGGAAAACCCATGTTAAGATGAGGTGTTTAATTTTAATTGACATGTTAATTAGGCAAGTCAAAGGAGGCTTTTGATTGCTGAACTTCAACACTTTGATAGCTGGACCTTGGCAGTTAACCTCAGGAGGAGGAAGTGGGCAAATAAGGGAACAGACCTTGGGGGCTAGCCTTAGGAATGTAATCTAGTGGCTTTTAACAAGGCAGAGGGAATGGGGGAGAGGGAAAAGACCTGCCAGGGCCATGTCTGCTATGCTCAAGCTGGCTAGAGTCCCTGCACAGTACCTAGGCCCTGCAGCCTTTCACACTGGAGCCTTCCACCCACCCAAATCTGGGCACAAGTAGACGGCCTTTGTTGGTGTTTTTCCCCTCCCACTCCAGATCCGTCAGTCTCCTTCCTCAAGCACCTAGCCTGACATTTGTAAAGATGAGTAGATGTATATGCTTTTGGTTCCAGTGCTAGGGATCAAGTCTAGGACCATAAGCCTGCTGGCAGACCCCACCCTTTCTACCTTTTCATTTGAGGCGGTAGAGGCTTTCTGAATTACAAGTTCTAGGCTGGCCTTGAACTTGTTCTATAGCCTAGGCAGTCTTAGAACCTATGATCTTCCTACATTGGTCTCTACCAGACACACACACACACACTCCCAATCACAATATCCTATAAAACATAAAACATCACACAATTCTTTGGGATACATCCAGTATCCTCAGAATGTAGTAACTTCCTTCTAAATTCTTTCTAATCAGTTATTTTTTAGAGGTTGTGTATGATGGCACATATGTTTAATCCCAGCACTTGGGAGACAGAGGCAGGTAAATCTCTGTGAGTTCAAGGCTAGCCTGATCCACAGAATAAGTTCCAGGACAGCCAGGGCTACGTAGAGAAACCCTGTCTCAAAAACACAAAAACAAAACAAAAATGAAAAGTAGATTTTTTGGGTCACTTAAGGTGCATGCCTTTAATCGAAGCACTCAGGAAGCCAAGGCAGGAGAATCTTTTATGAGTTCAAAGTCAACCTGGTTGATGTGATGAGGCTCCAGGTTAGCCAAGGCGGCATAATGAGACCTTCTCTTAGTTCCTGGTTCTGGGGAATGGCTTTGTGGGTAAAGTGCTTGCTATAAACGTGAAGACCTAAGTGGGACCTTCAGCATCCACATGGAACACACTTCCAGCGCCCATCCCTGAGCTACACTCCTCAGCTCACTTAACTGAAAACAGTTTAACTGTTGCCTCATGTCTGAACTAATCTGGCTTTGCCTTCCACTCCATTTTTGTTGTTGCTGCTGCTGCTCCTGCTGTTATTATTACTGTTTTGTTTGTTTTGTTTTCCAGGAAGGGCATCATCACTGTGCAGCAGGCTTGCCTTGTAGCCTGGGCTCACTCGCTTCAGACGCTCTGGCTTCGTTTAGTGTTCTGATCTCTTGTGTGCTGGGATTCTACATTCCACCTCCACCGTGCCCAGCCAACCCTCCCTCTAATAATGGGTCTGAGTATCACAGAAAAGAGATTCAGAAGTTATGACTGTTCTCTGTAGATTCCACAAACTTGTTTGGCAGGTTGGACTGTGGGACTCAGGATCCTTTGGGATTTCTTCCCTAGTGGGAACTGGACACATCCTCTTCCTTGGAAGCAATCAAACATGAGTTTAGATACTGCTGGAAGGGACTTGGCAGGTATAATCAAAGCTCCAAATGTGTAAATTGCTCAACAGGAAGTCCTGGTTGGGCCTCACTCTGTAAAGCTCTTTTGGCAAGAGGAAGATCAAAGTAACCTCGCTTGTGAGAGAGTAGGAGGCAGAAGGGGAAATGCCAGAAAATCTGAGACAAACATAACCCTTGGGACTTTGACCCCACCAAAACCAAGACCCCTAAATATAAATCCCTCACCGAGGGGCAGTCCTGACACATCATGTTGATGTGGTCCCTCCAACATGTAACTCGTGCCCAGAATACATCTATAAAGTCAAGATGTTCAATGCTTCCTACATCCAGTGCCTTTGCTGCCCTGTAGTGGTCACCTTCGATCCAACACACCTTCAATCCAACACAGAGCCCTGAGCAGCCCCAGCTTCTAGAAGCTGCTAGTGGATAGAGAGAGGGGACATTATGAGTGCAATGGAAAACAAGCAGATAGCAAGAAGGTTCTGGAGAACTGAGTTGGAGACTGCAGGCAGCAAGAAGCAAGTTCTAGAGAACGTACAGAACTGCAGACCTACAGCCAAGACCCTACTGCTCAGTTTCTAGTTTTAGGAGAGGCAGCCAAAGCAGGGCAGAAGGAGAGGGAGTAGGTGATCTTCCTAGAGAAAACATGGAGACTCTGCTGTGCTCATCCCTCCCTACCCGCCCCCTCCTGTCTCAGCCTCCAAAAGCCCAGAAGAGAAGAGCTTGTCGGTAGAGCAGAGGTAGGAGAGAGCATTTGAGAGGGTGGAAAGGGAGGGGAGGGTATGTGGTGCTCTCTTGGCTGAAGGCTCTGGCTATAGGACCTGGGCAAGGTAAAAAGGAGAGACCTAGGTACTAGCACTGCAAGGGCTGGGTGTCCTAGAAGGTTGACCTTGAACTTGCTTCAATTCCCCGGTCTCTCTAGCTCTGCTTCCAGAGTGCTAGGATTACAGGCACAGGCCACCACACCCAGCAAGAAGTGATTTTTATGGCAGAAAATAATAAAACCCATACACAAAATACATCCTAACATTGAGAACCCAGAGGTTCTCAAACTTCGGTGCATGTCGGAATCACCCAGAGAGCTTACTCACACTCTCCAGCGCCTCTGCGAGTTTCTGAGTCGGTTACCTGTGGTGTGAGGCTCAGGACTGCCTTTCTACCCCGGTGCAGTGGTGTGTACACCTATAACGTTAGCACTTGGAAGGCTGCTGAAGCAGGAGGATCCAAAGTTTGATTTGAGCCCAGGCTACCTACTGAGAACCTGTGCACCCTGCTCCCATACTCCTAAAAAAAAAGTGTGCTTCTAATAAAGTCACTGAGGAGGACACATTTCTTTACCAAATAATAAGTCCACAGAGGCCTGCTCGCTCTACTTAACAGCATATGTTGTTAACAAATGTGCACAGTGTCCTCAGGAGGGTGGACCGACTTGTCTGGTGACTATGAGAATATGGTATTAACCTCAGCTGCTGGCGAACGCAATGGAGCAGGTTGGATTTAAGGCCCCAAATCACAGGAAATCAGTCTGGGGCAGCACCGGGTAGGACACCCATAAAGCAGCTACCATTCCTCTGTGTAGTCATACACCTGCATCCTGCTTTGCTCTGGTGTTCCATCCAGTGTGAGACCACACCCAGCGCAAACAAAAGATTCTACCATCAGAGAGCGATTGGGGTCACAGGCCAGTAGGAGACTGGAAATAAATTCAATGAAATGAGGTTCTGGTGCTGATGATAAAAAGAATGGCATTGTATTAATTTAGTTTTTATAAATACCCATGCTATCTGTAATTGCTGCAGAGTGGGAATCTGAACTTCTTGTAACTCCAAAGAGAATGGGGGCTACTTTATATCCAAAGCACTTCATCATGAACCTCCCCACGTCTCTATCTTTGTCTCTCTGTGTCTCCCTGTGTCTCTGTGTCTCCCTGTGTCTCTGTGTCTCTGAGTCTCCCTGTGTCTCTGTGTATGTTTTTTTCTCTCCCTCATTCCCTCGTTCCCCATCTCCTCTCCTCCCTCCCCACGTCACTCTCCTCTTTGTAGACAGGAACTTGTGTACCCCAGGCTGACCTTGAACTCTAGACTGTAGCCAAGACTGACTTTGAATTTTTGATTCTCCTGCCTCTGCCTCCCAAGTTCTGGGATTATAAATGTGTGAGACTACATCAGCTACTCCATGAGTGTGTTCTCTGAGTTAGAACCTCACGTGACTATTTCACACAGATGAACTAGTGATTTGGAAGATACGACTTTCAGAATAAGGGATTGCCACAAACGGCAAGGTAAGGATGAATTTTAAACACTGTAGGCTGATGAGGTAGGGACCAGATGAAACTTTAGCACGCTGATTGACAGTCCTCTTAACGTCTCATTTTTCATGTATGAGCCTTTTAAGAATCTTAGTTGATAATGTCAGTAGCTGATGCACAAAGCCCACTGACTCTGGATAGTTTTGACAAACATTGGTTTGGGGGTTTTTATTTACTGTGTCCCTTTCATGAGGCCATAGAGTTCCTTTTATATCATATATCCCCCAAGTGGTGACTTTACCCTTAATGTCTCTTCTAATTAGAATAAGAGAATGGTTTGTTTTTCATTATTCATCCTGTGAATCTCTGAGTGTGTTTTTTAAAAATTCTGCCTCATCCACTATTCAAGATGATTGCACGGATGCAGGCAATTTCGATGGAATTGATTTAAATGAAATTTATTTAAATTTAGATTACCACTCAGGAAGAGGGGGAGGGAATGTAATAAGTTTGACTGTGGCTTCCTATCTCTTATTTAATTTAGTCATCTTATGTTATCTGATCATAAATAAACAGCTTCATTTTTAGAAGACTATACTATTCATTTCAAGTGCTGATCTGTTTAAATAATTTATCAAGTTATTTCTGCTGTTTAATCAGGAGAATGAAGCAGTTAAAACAAATAGTTGTGAGTTCATTGAGAGATTTAATCACTTCTGAGTCAACAGGCTTTTATTTTATTTGGCATATTTTATGATTATGTTAATATATGAACCAATACACAAAAAAATAGTGACACACAAATGTCTTGTTTGATTAAGATAAAACATACAGAAAAAAATTAAGAACACTCAAATACGCTGCTATTAATATACCTTTAGACAGATCTTCCTCCTCTATCCCCCGCCTCCTTGGTCACTGTTCGGTATGTTAATGCATCTTCACATTTGCAACTATTCCTTTGCAGAAACCGACGTAGGAAATGCGATGTGTATTCCTGCAGAATCTAAAAGCGACTAAAAGGTTAGATTTGTGTGTGCCCCACACTTCCCTCAGCTACCACCTCCCAGCCTCTGGACATCTGTCTTTCCACCACCCTCCATTTCCAGCAACACTGTCCAGCATCTATAGCTCCTTACGTCCAGGGCAGTGTCCTGAGACCATTGCAAGAGTGCCAGTCTCTGCCTTGCCTCCTCCAGTGCTTCACAGACAAAAGGCATTGTCACAGCTTTCTGGAAAGGCTGCAGGAGACAAAAAAAAAAAAAATTCTGGTCCCTTCCTGTAAGGTATACAAATATGTCATTGTAGGCTAAGAATTATCATTTAAGAGATGGAAGAGATGGTTCGTGGTTAGGAGCACTAACTGCTCTCCCAAAGAACCCAGGTATGATTTCCCAGGACCCACCTGGTGGCTCTCAACTGTCTGTAACTCCAGATCCAATGCCTTCTTCTAGACTCTCTGGGCAGACATGCAAGTGGTACAGGGACATTCATGTAGCAAAATACCCATATACATAAAAAATAAAGTATAATATACTCTTTAATTTAGAACATATACTTAAAAATTATTAATTTTTTTCTTTTGAGACAGGCTTTCACTTTGTAGCCCCAGCTGGCCTGGAACTTAGTTTGTAGACCAGGTTGTCCTAGAACTCACAGAGATCCACCTGCCTGTGTCTCCCGAGTGCTGAGATTAAAGGCATGCACTACCATACTGGCCTTAGTTTGGTTTTTTTTTTTTTTTTTTTTTTTGAAACAGGGTTTTGGTATATAGCCCAAGCTGGTCTTGAGCTTGTTATAAAGTCAGAGTTGCCTTTGAACTCCAGATCCTCCTGCCTTAACTATCAAGTCCTGAGATGACAAGTGAGTACCACTAAGCCTGGGATGACTTTGTGACCCTTCAGTTTCATGTCAGCATTTTTTAGATGAAGGGACCATGAGGTGGTCATGTCAAGCTACAAGTCCTTGTTCTCAGGGTTAATTAGCAGAGCTGAGAGCAGAACAGGAAGTCTAGAAATCTACTCTGTTGTGATATATATACATGCACATGCACATACATGTGTATGTCACAGAGAAGCCCCCTTTCATGGCAGTCACTGGCATTGTATTATGTAGGGTCTAGAACATGAAGACATACAGATCTACAGCAGCATGTGCTAGGGACAGAGCCTGGCTCTAGACCTTCAATGTCAGATCTTGTCTTCTCCACCTACTAGCCTCTGACCTTGGGGAAGTTGTTTCACCCATGAAGCCATGACTAACCTGGTTACAATGTATGAACGTGCTGGCAGTGTCCTGCTCTGACAGAGGGACAGTGTCCTGCTCTGACAGAGGGAAACTGGTATTAGATAAGTATTAGGAAACATTTATGCGTTTTGGTGCTCAATTATTGTTAACTATTGTTTCTGAAAGAGACACTGTGGAAATCTAATCTACTTTAGTTTCCAGTTTTGCAAGATTTGTAGTACTGGGGATGTCTATATCTTGTATTCTTCTTAAAGTCCTTCCAGCCTTAAAACCACGAGAGATCAGAATTCTATTTCTGACCCAACCCTCTGCCTCTTGGGCCAGGGGCCTACTCCTAACTCTCACTCAGAGGAGGGAGCTTTGGGCAAGGTTCATCCTTAGATATATACCCCATGTTCAGCCAGTGTCTAGAAAAGAACTATTTGTAAAAGGTGAACAATGCTATATCTATCTGTAGAATTTTGGTATAGAAGTGGGTCAGAGGTCATCATCCAGCTGGCCTTGAATTGAAACTGCATTTTCTATTGGAAATGATAGTGATGAAAGGGTCTGGTTACTCGCCCCATCCCCAGCCTCGACCCCTAGCCACTCCTTGAAGTTATTATTGAATTAAGATATCAGAGGCTCAGGGAGGAGGGACTGTCTCAAAACAAAATCCAAACAAAAGATAACACTAACAGAAATCTGCATTTACCGATACCATCACTAGGACGAAAACCCCAACTGATACCATGATACTGTGGGGGAAGGAATCTCAAAAGGGGACTTCCACTCCAGTGTGGTGGCATAGAACTGTAATCACAGCTTTTGGGGAGGTTTAAGGCTGGCTGGGTTACATAGACAAAAAAGTCTACACTGTGATGATCATGTAGAAGATATATTCAATGGCCAGGTGTGATGGTTCACACCTTTGATCAGAGGCAGGTGATTCTCTGTCAGTTACAAGCCAGCCTGATCTCCATAATGGGTGACAGGACAGCCAGAGCTACACAGACCCTGTCACAACAAAACAAAACAAAGCAGGTGTGTCAGTTCCTCAAATGAAGACAACTTGACCTCAGACTTCCCCAGAGTTTAGAAGACAATATTCTAAAGTGTATGTTTGCCTCCTTCTTGTCACCAGCTTTAATCTTCTCAAATATTGGTTCAGCCATAATCTGATGAAGCACTTAGGCCAGCAACTCTAGAGTCACAGTCACATGATGTCCTTTAGCTTCCCCCCCATTCCTCTCACTGTTCCTCCCCCAGTGCTTCACAGTGGTTTTAGATTAATGAGATAATGTCTCTCAGCCGTTTTACATCTCAACATGAAATTCTCATGCAAGAGCTCTTGTTTCTAATCCAGAGTAACCTGCCCAAGGTCTGTGCTGACCCTTGGTTGATGATGGAAAGTCTGCACTTCCTGAGCTTTTAATCGTCCTCTTTTTAGGAGGCCGATGAGTTTTCCCTTCACCTGAGCTGAGAATTATCCATGTTCCTTGTTGACTGGCTCTTCTTCCTCTGCACAGGAACAATCCTCTAATCTGTTCTTTCTCATTTATTTTTCTTCCTATATGCACACTGGTCGGACTGGTCTTGGCCTCCGGAGACAACAGACTGCAGAAGCCTTTGCACCCCTTGCTCAACCATTGCCCCAGGGACTAAGTGTGTTTGGGACTCTCTCTTGCTAGACTTTCCCCTCATACCATTTCAGAAAATCACTTGTATTCTCGAATTTTTTTTTTTAAATCTATTTCTTTTCCTCTTTCAAAATGCCCACAGTGTCTATTAGGATGCCAGATCGCTTTCTTCACATTGCTTCACGGAGCAGAAGTGTGTCTTTAGTCATCATGACTAGCTGCCTTTGCAAGCTCAGTGTCATTTCTCTGCTTTGATTGAGGTATTTTCTATCTGCACAGCCCTGAAGTAGCTTTGATTTACCTTTGTCTGTTGCTTTTGAGAGTATCTGCTAATTTAATTAATATTATCAAAATGATTCTTGGGAGAGAGCTTTATTCTCCTCTTTTGTTTATGACGCTGGGATGATTAGCTCTGGATGACAGGCATAATAGCAGTGGTGGCATTTCCTAATCTTCCCGCTTCTGCCCACATATGTTTACACACACACCCATCTGTGATGTCTCAGAATTCATCACTGCTCCTGTAGTCTAGAGAGAATGCAGGGGACTTTTCTCCAAGCTTTTGACAAAGGGACCAAAGAAACCAGCTGTTGAACACACACACACACACACACACACACACACACACACAGAGAGAGAAAAAAGATTTCTGACGAAAGGAAGTTACTGTTTATCAACAAGGCACCTCTGTGGGCCGAATTCTTTACTGGACTATCCACTCCAAACAATCCTGAGGCCTGGGAGATCTGGTTTAGCAGTAGAACACTTCTCCAGCATATGCAAAGCCATGGATTTTATCCTCAGCATCAAAAAAATCAAAGGTCTATACATTTTAGTTCTTTGTTTTGCTTTGCTTTTTAAGACAGAGCCTCTCTATATAGTCCTGGCTGTTCTGGAACTCACTTTAGACAAGCTGGTCTCTTAACTGACAGAGAGCCCCCTGCCTCTGCCTCCCAGGCAGCTGAGATTAAAGTCATCTGCCCCCAAGCTGGGCCTGGGTCTTTAATAAAGTGAATGTCAGCCATGCTCTTTCCAGTCTGCATGTTTCTTCTCTTTGCTTGGTCATTCGGTGGCTACCCTCGTGACTCAGTGGATTTCTCAAGCCTTTCATAAAAATATTGTGCTGCCTGTCATGCTGGGATCATAGACTGAGGGAACCCAAAGAATCGAATGTCTGGCCTAAACTTAAAGTTCTGCCCGTGAGAAACTTCAGTCTCCAGCAGAACAGGGAACTACTAGTTCTCCTGTGCAAAGGAAGTGTGTTCTATGAGAGCACCAATTTTAAGTTTGTACTGGCTGGTTTTGTGACAATTTGGCACAAGCTAGAGTCATAGGAGGAGAAGGAACCTCAGTTGAGGAAAAGCCTCCATGAGGTCCAGCTGTAAGGCATTTTCTCAATTAGTGATCAAGGGGGGAGGGCCCAGCCCATTGTGGGTGGTGCCATCCCTTGGCCGGTGGTCCTGGGGTCTCTAAGATAGCAAGCTGTGCAAGCCATGGGGAGCAAGCCAGTAAGCAACACCCCTCCATGGCCTCTGTGTCAGCTCCTGCCTTCAGGATCCTTCCTTGCTTGAGTTCCTGTCCTGACTTCCTTCAATAATGAACAACAATATGGAAGTGTAAGCCAAATAAAGCCCCTTCTCCCCAACTTGCTTTTTGGTCATGGTGCTTCATCATAGGAATAAAAACCCTAAAAAGATAAGTTGACATTGTACACACACACATATACACACACTACACAATATATTTTGTTTTATTATTTTCTGATATAAAAATCATCTTTTGTTGGTGTGGTAGCATGTGCTAGTAATCTTTGCACTCTGGAAGCAGAGTTAGAGAGACAGGGGGATTGACATAAGTTCAAGGTCAACCCGGTGTACATTGAATTCAAGGCCAGCCAGGGACCATATGGTAAAACCCTGTCCTCTGCACCTCCAGATAAAGTTTTGGTTAGCCAAGAATGGTAGGTAGTTCATGCCTGTAATCCACAATGGGGATGCTGAGACAGATAGATCACTGTAAGTTGAAGGCCAGCCTGGGCTACATAGTAAATTTTAGGATAGCCTAAGCTACAAAGAACAACTTGGTCTCAAAAACCAGAAACCCCTCATAATTCTTATCTCTGCCTAAGTACTTCTCCTTCCAAAGAAAACTTGGAAAAGAATAAACACAAAGACAGACGGTCCCAGCCAAAGTTCCCTTCAAGAGGAAAGTCAATGAGGGCCAACAGCTAGCCATGGGGTAGAGTGGCAGCTCAAGGTGTCTTGGACTCCTTTCTCTTCTAACCAGTGTAAGGCACAGGCCACTGTAGTCTCATCTGCTCGTGACTTCGAGCCCATCTTTGGAGCAGCCTGCCTCTGAAGACAGCTGATTCTAGTCCTTGCTGGCTCACAGTCCAATCCTGCCACTGTATCTGCTGGCCTGGCACCATGGAAATCTGACAAGCCTGCCTGCCACCCGCTGACAGATGGGCTTTTCTCTCTCTCTCCCTTCCTTTGTTACAGTCAGAAAGAGGCTGGGAGGAGAAGGAATCTGCAAGCATAGAGGGACCCTGTACACGGAGGGCTTGTGAAACTCACTATGGAGGAAAACAATACTGCGGGGGGGGGGGGGTCCTTTTCAGTGGTGCTGCTGCTGGTGTGACAATCTAAATAGTGCTGTTTCCCTGCTCTCTCTGGGCTTGGGTTCCTCTCTTGCATAATGCACACACCAAGTTCTTTGTGCCATTGATACCAGAGAGACCATGGCTATCTCAGCTTGGAGGGCCCTGGGGCTCTCTTATTTGTAAGTCAAGTAGAGACTCCATGGCAAAGACACATTTTTTTTAATCTTATATTTTTATTGCTAAACCAATATTATCAATGTTAGAGGCTAATTGTATTTTACTTTTGGAAACAAAGCCTCGCTGAGTAGCCCAGGCTGGCCTGGAATTTACTGTGTAGCTCATGCTGGCTCAAGTATGTGATGTTCCTGCCTCCGGATTACAAGTACAAGGAACGTTAGAGTAATAGCTGAGATTTGATGTACCAGAAGGTCCAGGCCTACAGGTGAATTCTCACATCTATAAGCTTTTGTTGTGCAAACCTTGTTCCTTGATTTAAAACTATTGGTTAAATAAAAGTGGCTACAGCTTTTTACTGGAAGGATTAGAGTGTAGGTGGGTTTTGAGTTACCTAGCTGGGGATGGAGAAGAGAGAGAAGAGAGGAAAGACCACGGGGAGAAGGAAGAAGAACAAGAAGAGAGGAGGAAGCTACAATGAGGGGAGCTGGACCATGAGCATGTGGCCAGGAGAAACAGCAAGTATCTGGGGTACACTGCTGGGGAGGCAGTCAGGCCAGCAGTTAGAAGAGTAGATTAGGGGTTACCACCCCCCGCCCCAGTAATTGTCAAAGCCAAGTAAAATAATCATAGTCTGAGTCTCATTTATTTGTAAGCTATTGGGGGATGAGCTTAAATTGGTTGATCTACAGATTTAACTTAGTGATAAACTGTAATAATGGGAGTATTTCTTTGGAGGAAGCCATACTTTCAGTTCCAAACTCTTAGAATAAATCAGACACTGAAAAGAATCTTGGAATGGAATCTGTTTAAAAATAGACCAATATGCAAAGCTAGCATGCAAAACTAACTGAACAGCAAATATGTAAGAAACAGTGAAGACTCGGGGTAAAGCTGTCGATTCCTGAAGGGATTTGATGGTAATAACCGAAACTGCCATACTTACATCACCTAATGTCTTTACTGCAGTATCCTCACCTGTCAAACTGGAGCACAGTAGAAATGATGGCTGAGGGGCTGGGGACACAGCCTGGGAGTGGAAGCATGGAGACCTATCTCTGATGCTCAGCAGCCATGTTAAAAACCAGACGTGGTGGCCTTTGCCTGTCATCCAGCACCATCCAGGCAAAGAGAACAGGATTCCTGGGGCTCACTGTCCAGACAGCCTCCGTACCCAATATGAGGCTTGTATCACAAGATAAAATGGAAGCTTAATCGAAGCACTACAGAGGCAGAGGCTGGTAAATCTCTGAGTTTGAGACCAGCCTGGACTACAGAGTGAGTTCCAGGACAGCCAGGGAAAGACAGAGAAACCCTGTCTTCAGACAAAACAAAAAAAGTAAGATGGAGAGCAATTGAGAAAGACACTTGTCATTGATCTCTGGCCTCTACACACAGACACACACACATGAACACACACACACTCTGTTCCCTTACATCTGTACACATGTGCACACACACATGAACACATACACACTGTTCCCTTACATCTGCATACATACATGTGCACACAGACATTCATACACATACAATAGCAATAATGACTAAATTGTCTTGACAGTGGCAACACTTGACTCACCTATACAAAGTTCCCAATACTTGACAGAGATGTAGGCAGAGACAGAGAAATGGAGGGGGTGGGGTAGAGTGAGGAAAATAAATAAATAAATAAATAGTAGAAATATTGCTAGCTGCTTATTCTTGTGTTATATAAATTGTATATATGTGTGGTATTGTTAGGTTTTATTTGTTTGTGTGGGACAGGGTCTCACTATGTAGACCAGACTGGTCTTGAACTCACAGATATCTATCTGCCTCTACTTCCTAAGTGCTGGGATTAAAAGTGTGTTCTACCATAACAGGCAAAACCACTACACTAGATACAGCTTTCCATAGATGGCAGATGCTAGCACTTGATCTCCTCAACTCTAGCAGGTAGATATTGTCGTTACTACTGGACCTCTTTTAGAGAGTTGAGAAACTGAGTCACAGGAAAATCAAGCAACTTGTTCAGTGGTGTATAATATATATGTTTATATATGTATGTATCTATGTGTGCATGTATGTATATATGTATGTATATATGTATGTGTATGTATACATGTATACACATGTATATGAGTATACATATATATTAAACATGAAATGTTTTCTTATGGCTTTTCCAACATCGTTAGTGCTATTTATCCTTCTCTCCTTCCTCTGTATAGCCCTCCCTCCCTCTCCACTTTAAAGTCTGCTTTGCCATTTATTCTTTTTCCTTTCATAGTACCTCCTTAATAATTAGGGAATTGAAACTAAAAACTCCAACATCTTACCCCTTTCAGCAGCTAAGACCAAGAAACATCTGACAACAAATGCTGGCAAGGACATGGGGAAGAAAACGGACTCACTCCTGATGGGAGTGCCAACTGCTCTAGCCATTGTTGAAACCATGTGGAGAATTCTCAAAAGCTGAAAGTAGATCTACCATATGGTCCAGCTATACCACCCATTGGCCCATACTCAAAGGACTCGACATCCTACTTCACAGATAATGACCAGCCATGTTCATTTGATGTTCTATTCACAGTAGCTCGGAATGGGAGATACCCTAAATATCCTTCCACCTGAAATGACTAAGGTCCTGTCATCTTGATCTGAGTCCATTTTGTGCAAGCTTAGTCTGTTCTCAGCCCTCTATCCTCTTCCCTTCAACAGTCACCATTGCCTTGGCAACACATTTGGGATTCCCATGGCTTTGACCATTGTCCAGATGTATTAACCAAAATAAATAAGTAAAGTAAAACAATGAAAAAAAAAAGTCAAAATAGTTGGCATATTATGCATAAAATAACCACCATGCTCTGCTAGAAACAAATGTTTCAGTGTTACTCTGATTCTCCTCTCACTTTGATGTAAACTATGTTCTTTGTGGGTTTTCCTTTGAAATTCTGCATCCATCCTTAAGTTTGGGCATCAAGTGACTTCAGAGGCACAAGCCTGCTGTTGGTCTGACCATCAATATAAAGGATTTAAACCTTTTAGTTAGCTTAATCAGCATGGGTGTCAGTTACCATCTCATGTGGATAATGAAAATGTGGTACATATACACTATGGAACACTATTTAGCTGTAAAGAAAAATAGGGAAATGGACCGAACTAGAAAATATTATCCTGAGTGAGGTAACCCAGACCTAGAAAGACAAATACCACATTCTCAATAATTTGTGGTCTTAGCTCTGAAGTTTTACTGCTGTTTCTTTCTTTGTTGTTATTGTTGTTCCTTAGATGGGCATATGGAACTTGGACTCACTGCAGAAAACAAGAAATTAGAGAGGGAGCCGGATGCTGGGGAGAAGGTTTTCTAGAGGGGACAGGAGAACACAGGTGGTGTCAGGATACACTTCTGAAAAAAAGAAAAGAAAGAAAAACAACTGAACTACTGGAGAGAGGCAGAGCAATCGGTGGAGGAAGTTTCAGCAAAGTAGAATTTGACTGGATACTGGTGGTATTGTCTTCACACAGGGCTGGGTCAAGGGCTGCCTGAGTGGCTTTTTGTCAAGAAGAGTATAGAAAAGAGGTCTGGGTTGGAGAGACACTTAGTGAGCTGTTAAGAGCACTTGTTGCTTTTGCAGAGTTTGGCTCCAAGCATCCACATCAGGCAGCACAAGATCTGTGAGGTTCTAGCCTGGGCTACAAAGTGAAACTTTGTCTCAAAAGAAAAAAACAAAACGAAACAAAACAAACAAAACAAAACCCGTACCAGTATCAGGTGGCTGGTTAAACTAGATAACCTGTACTGCACTTTGTCTGTAGGATTCTATGACTCTAGGCCAGGACCCTTTGTTTTATAAACTGTAAACTTTTGTTCCCCTTAGTGTCGGGTTCTGCCTACTAACTTCACTGCTGCCATTCCCTTCAATTATCTGAAGCATTTGCCCATGAGAACATGACTTTGTAGTTTGCGTAAGTCTTTGTTAGTCTGCGTGTTTTAATAGTCGAGGTGTTATTACACCTGAGTGTTATGAGGGTAGGTGGGGAGACTGGAAAAGAAGCAGGGAGGGACAGTATCGTGCTGCTGTGTGTGGTCCACCTGTCTGGCAGGGAGCCAGCCACAGGACTACACTGTAAAGGCCAGCGTGTTTGTCTGAGCCTGGACAGCACACAAAATTGTCACTTTAGACTTTAGGAGCACACTGAAAAATTGTGGGATTGGGCTGTGGACACAAGCTGCGTCCACACATATCAACGTAATTTGCATGTGACTCAGAGGAGTTCCAGTGACTTTCCTGCTGCGGAGGGTAATTGCCTCCTCGAAGGAGCTTACAGTTGTGCCTAAACACTGGGAAACTATTCATGACACACCTGATGGCAAAATTTCCCTTCCCCTTGGCTCTCTGTCCAGGTACTTGCAGTGTGTGCGTGTGGGCTGCAGAAGTTTCCTGTCTGGCCTCTTCCTCAATTCTTTGCCAACTTACTATTTGTTTAACTAATACTTTTTTTTAGATTTATTTATTTATTTTACTTTGTGTGTATAAATATTTTGCCTGCAAGTATACATGTGCACCATGTATGTGCCTGGTACTCACGGAGGTCAGAAGAAGGTGTCAGATTCCATGGAATTGGGGTTATGTGTGGTTATGAATCCCCATGTGGATGCTGGGAATTGAACCCAGGTCCTCTGAAAGAGCAGCAAGTGCTTTTAACTACTGAACTACCTCTCCAGTCCCTCCAACTTATTTTTTATTTATGTAGTTTTACTTTAGTTTTGTTTTTCATTTTCCTTTCTTTGCTTTTCTTTTTTTCTTTCTTCCTTTCTCTCTTTTCTTTCTTTCTTTTTTTCTGAGACAGGGTCTTTCTGTGTAGCCCTGGCTGTCCTGTAACTTACTATGTAGACCAGGCTGGCCTCGAACTAATAGAGATCCATGTCTCTAGCTGCTAAGTGCTGAGATTAAAGGTATATTCTGCCACACCCAGATTTTTTCTGTCTGTCTGTCTGTCTGTCTGTCTGTCTGCCTTTCTATCTTGTTGGGAGCTGGTGGTAGAGAGGATAAAGAAGCTGCCCTTTTGCCATACAGAGGTCAGAGGACAACTTGAGGGAGTACATTCCCTCCTTCCACCATGTGGCTTCTGGGGATCAAACTCAGGGTGTTAAGTTTTGCCACAAGGACTTTTCCCTGTTGAGCTATCTTACTGACCCTCTTTTTTCTTCTGTGAGACAGAGTTCTCACTGAACCTGGAGCTCGCTGACTCTGTTGGGCATAAGCCCCAGGAATTCTTTTTCTCCTGACACTACTTTCCTAGCAGTGTGAGTATAGATGAAGTCACTATCCCTGGAATTTTATGTGGGGACTGAGGATCTGAACTCAGGTCCAGGTGCTTCTGCGACAAGCACGTCACTGTCTGGGCCATCTCCTAACCCTTAGGAGACCCTTGTTTTATCAGTATGGATTTTGTACAAGATGGATGGATAGTACATAATTTCACACAGACTCCATATCACTTCTTTAGGGCTGACGGGATGGTACAGTTGACTCCATTACCATGAACTGAGAGTGCATCTGGCTGTCATGTGTACCAGACTGGCTCAGAGAGTCAGTGCCTAGGAAACAGTTGCTTCTTGGTTATATGCTTTTGTCTTGGTCTAATGTTTTACAGGGTTGTTAATGTGTAGTTACTATGGAGATAGATGAAAATAAGCACGGGATGTTTTAGATCAAATTGTTAGCAAATTTCTTATATAAAAATAGGTTGTAGAGTCTGGAGAGATGGCTCAAGAATTAGGGTTCTATATTACTTTTGCAGAGGACTGGAGTTATAATCACCTGCCACTCCAGGTGCAGAGGGTTTGAGGCCTTTTTCCGACCTCTGAGGGCATCTGAATTCATGTGCACATACCCTGTCTCCATCACATGCAAATGCACATAATTACAAAATGAAACATGGATTTTAAAAGATAGGATATAGAGTCAACAAGAAGTTCAGGTGAAAGCTTTCAAAACAGAAGTTGATTTAAGACATGACGCAGTGAGGAGTTAGAGGAGCAGTCAGGAATGCTGAACAGCGTCCCAAAATGCTTTTATTCTACAACTTTATGTTGTTGTTTTGTTTTGAGACAGCATCACATGTCGCCCAAGTGGCCTTAGATACTCTTGTGGCTGAGGACAACCCTGAACGACAACTACTTCTGCCTCCTAAGTGCTGGAATTACAGGTGTTTCCACACTCCTGTCCCCTCCCTGGCCCATCTTAAGATGAGCCATTTTCTAAGGACACTGAGTCACATCACTGGAATGCACAGCATCCCTTACCAGAGAAATGCTATCTTTTCCTTTGGTGGGATTGGACCATTTTCTTAGTAACCATTCTCTTAAAACAACAGTGGTTACATGTTTGCACCTATGCCTGATGCTGTTTCTCATGCAAACAGATTGCTTCTATGTACTTGTTCTGTGATTAAGTTAGTGATACTGTAACTCAGATTTAAGACATGAAAGGATGCTGCTTTGCTTTGAATAAATTAAGATTTGCTTTGTTAAACAACTATGGGCAAACACCCAGAGCGGTGTGCTTTTGGAAACTTCAAAGAGGGTTAGCTGGCTGTAGGTGATTATAAGCGTCTTTATGCTTGTGTTATTCATAAGGAACCCAGTAGGATGACAGGGCCCACAGTCACTGGGTAACTTGACCCAGAACCCTTGAGACGCCAGTGACAACAGGAGGCCCTACAGTCTTGGCTTTGTTAGAATGTAAGCGACATTGCCAGAAGGCACATGTGTTATTTACATACATTAAATAAATATTGAAAGATAGCTTAGGCTAAAAATACTCAAAGTAAGCTGGTAGCACTGGATACTGAAAGAATGAACTCATAGCGTGGTCATTCAAAGCAAAAATTCTTTTTTATCATGTCTGCGTAAGATTCGATCTTTAAAGCAACAGGATCCAATATGATTCCAAAGGGAGGCGACATTAGGTTTGGCTGAGCAGTGACAGATGTGTATGATAGCCAAGTACATATCTCGATTTACTAAATTACTCTCTTAAAAATGTATACTCTGCTCCATGTGAGAGACTGTACAGTCGTGGGTGTTAAATTTGAGACTCACTTTAACAAATTCTACTTTAACTTTTTTTTTCTTACGGCAACAGGAGGTTTGTTATGAGATTGGCTCTCCTAAGAATGTTGAAGCCACACATTCCCTAAGCTATGAGAGACACAAAGTCTCACTAATGTGACTGCCTAACACGAGCTGAAAAGGACCAAACGAGACATTGCTGGAGTAGATGGGAACACTCAGGAGGCCTTGGCCACTCACAGAGATCTACAGGCAACCAAGGAACGCTGAGAACAGGAGAAATAGTCTTCCCCAGGGAGGAGCACACCGATTGTCTATCCAACACCAAATGTCAGCCCTGAAAGCATACACAGAAGTGGCAATATACAGATTGAGCAGGTTACACTTATGTATTAGGAATATATATGTTCATGTATATGTGTCTGTGTATAGGTGTGTGTATATATGTGTATGCTACATATTATACATGGGCATATGGAATCTTTTTTTTTAAATGAGCCAAACATGCCGGTACATGTTGTTAATCTCAGTTCTTGGGAGGCTGAAGGCAAAGGCTTTTGGGATAGGGGCTACCCTGGGCTACGTAGTAAGACCCGCCCCCACCCCGCCCTGGTCTTAAAAAACCAAATTACACAAACAAACCCAGCAAAGTAGCGTATCTAGCATCTGTAAAACAAAGCTAAGAAATTAACTTCAGAGTCGTTTTTCGGCAGATGAGTTGAACAAACAAGACTCCTGTTTATACTGTACTTGGCCTTATGGATCAAGAAGTTGACATTTGGTCTTCCTAAGGAGGGGACAAGACGTCCCTCTGTGTTGGGGAAGAAGAAATGGGAGATTGAAGCACCTTTAATTTATGTATCTGTGTTCATACCTCCCCAACAAAAGGTCTCCCTGTGCATCCAGACTGTTGCAGAAACTTCACAGAAACTCAGCAAGTCTTCAACTTTGCATCCTTCCATTTCTGCCTCCCAGGCTCGTGGGTTACTGGGACAGTGCGTTCTTTTCTGTAAAGAGTCTTCCTTCCTGTTGTTGCCCAGGATTATCGTGAGCTAGTGGCCTTAAGCGATGGACCTCCCAAGTAGCCATAGTAGTGCCTTCCAACATGTACTAGCTAGTTTTATGTTAACTTGACACAAGGTAGAGTCATCAGAGAGGAAGGAGCCTTGGTTGAGAAATTGCCTTCATAAGATCAGGCTGTAAGCAAGCTTGTTAGGCATTTTCTTAATTAGCAATTGATGTGTGTGTGTATGTGGGGGTGCCCACTGTGGGTGGTGCCATTCCTAGGCTGGTGGTCCTGGGTTCTATAAGAAAGCAGGCTGAGGAGCAAGCCAGTAAGCTGCACATGTCAGTGGTGTCTGCATCAGCTCCTGCCTCCAGGTTCCTGCTTTGTTTGAGTTCCTGCCCTGTTTGACATCTTTCAATGATGGACTACCATGTGAAATGTGTGAGCCTCTCTTCCCCAAGCTGCTTTTGATCATGTTGTTTCATCTCATCAATAGTAATCCTACTAGGGAACACCACTACAATATCTTTTATCTCTTGCTGATTTTTAAAAACAGGACAGGCTTCTCTGCCCACTTTATTGAGTACAGCAACTCCTCCTATGAAAGGATCCTTCCAAGGAATCTGGTCTTCATGCAATTGGATAAACTGTTCAGGTGACTCCGGTCTCCTAGCAAAAACACAGGTCTGAACAAGTGATTCTGAGCTGGATGGGACTTTAAGGATATAGAGCATCCATCCTTCTTATTTTACATATAAAACACCAAAGCCTTTGGAAAGCCACAGAGACAGCGCACAGCAGAGAGATGGAGCAGGAACCAGAAGTGCCTTGAAGTGGCTTCTCTTAGTGGGAGTCATTGTCTGAGGATTGCTGAGGGTCCTGCCTCCAGGTCCATGCTTCTTCCTTTGAGAAGTTACTGAACACTCCTGGTAGGAAGCACATTTTAGATGACTGATTTGGGCTTCGTATTTAAGGACATGAATTGTAAGTCTGTTATGTACAAGCAGTGCCAAACAACTCACTTCACACTGTTTTATAAAACAATCAGACGCTGCTGCTGCATGGCTCTTCCTTACTGGGATGTGTCCTTAAATGAACTCACACACTCGAATCCTTCATCTTCTGTTCCTCTGACTGGCTCACTCACACACAGAGGAAGCTAATCTGAAATTCTAAATTCTCTGGCCTGCATTTAGAAATAATTGTCTTTCTAAAAAATAGTCTTCATCTTAGCCTTATGACTAGACAGCTAAGTAGTCATGTGTACTTTGCTCCTAGATTTTCATATGACCTTTTGTTCAAGAGAATGCTGACTTTTCCTTTCTGCTGCTGTTTACTATATGGAGGAGGTTTGATATGGTTGTTTACATTTTAATTTATGCATTTATTTACCCAATAGCTATCTTCTGAACAACTACTATGTACCAGACATGGTGTTGGTGCATAGTGTTTGTATGTACTAAAAGAAAAAAGTATTAAATGTGATCTACACCTTTATGGCTGAGACTAGAGAGACAGACAGGATAACTGATGAGCAATATTAAGGATTTGCACAGAGTGCTGGGAGGTAGAGAGGTTTGACTTAGTTATGAACTGGGAGGTAGAGAGGTTTGACCTAGTTATGAACTGGGAGGTAGAGAGGGTTGACCTAGTTATAAAGCAAAGCAAAGCTTCACAGGAAACTGATGCTTCACCAGAAATGTGAAGAAGTTGGGAGTTGGGTATGATCATGCACAGAGGCGCGTGGATCTCTGTGAGTTCGAGGCCAGTCTGATCTACATGGCAAGTTCCAGACCAGGCAGAGCTCTGCAATGAGATCCTGCCTCAAGAGGTTGGGGTCATTGCTGAACAGTGGTGGCATGTGCCTTTCTTTAATCCCACCAGTCTGGAGGCAGAGGCAGGCAGATCTCTGAGTTTGAAGCCAGTCTGGTCTACAGAGTCAATTCCAGGACAGCCAGGGCTACATAGAGAAACTGTCTCAAAAAAACCCAAAAATCAAAAACCAAAACAAATAAAAATAAGTTGAGTCATTAAAAGGGGAAGAACATTTTAATTTAAAACGGTTTATATAAGCATCTATGGTAGTAGCTGACGAAGGGACATGGTATATATTAAAGTCTTTTTTGTTTTTACCATAGCATGGCAAATACACGTGGCAGAGGTTAGAAATCAGGTAGGAGGTCGGTTAGGTTAATAGAATGTAAACATGCATTCCTCAGTAAGAGAAGTGAAGGTGGCAGAGAGAAACTGAGTTTTGACAGATTGTCAATGGCTTACACATGGAGGTAGAGAAAGTTGTCATGGTGACTGGATAGCTAGTTCACTGACACGAGGGAACAGGGAAGGTGGGGAGGATGGGGGGAGAGGATGTGATATGGAAGTACAGATCCATGTGAAGCCTGGTCACCTTTGAGAAGTCCAGGAGGATGGGACAGATTGTTAGATGTGTAACTGTTTGGACCCCGAGGAGACAGGGGCTTAGGCAAAAGATTCCAGTTCCTGAATCATCTCTGAGTGGATGGTAGATGAAGAAGTAGAAAGGAAGGGCCTGAGAATATTTTTGAATTGATTTAGACTGAGCTAGTCCTCCCTCCCTTGACTCTGCTTAGTCCCATTCTTTGCTTTGAAGATGTCTAATAGCTGTTTGTTCGTTTTAAGGTACGGTAACAAAGGCGAAAGCAATGTCTACCATGTGGCAGGTGATTGGTAATGGTTTCTATACCTGTAAGGATACAGTTTAAACTCAAAATTAAACGGACCTTTCTAAGGAGTCTGGCACCTCTTTGACAAATGCTCAGGCAATTGGACACATAAGAGCCCCCTTTCTTCCCCAGTGGGGGCCTCCTGCTTGTTACACTCTACAGCATGTTTAAGCTCTTTCTCGAAGTATGAATAAATTACCTTCGTGCTTGATCAGGGTCTTTTAGATTTAGGGTTTTAAAACTCGGACAAGCATGAATTTAGGTAGAAACCTCCCTGCAGTTATGAGCCACAGATGCACTTACTGGGCATGTGGAAAGTGAAAGAAAGAGACAGGGAAGATTTTCCTTAACAAGTCATTCTGGGGAACTAGCTTTTCGCTGCTAGTGAGATGAGCAGGTGAACCACTAAGACCTGGGAAGTTCAATCCCTGTTGTAAGATGATCAACTGTGGGTTTCTAATCTAAAGCAGTTTGAAGTGTTACTTTGTGTGAAGACGGGGTGAGTCTGAGGTATCCTGCTGGACATGGGAGAGTGGAAAGTACTTGTTTCGGACTATCCAGGCACCCACACTCCAATGGCTGTCTTTCACAAGCCAACAGGAACGGCCAAGGTCCCTTTTAACCCGTGTTAGAATCCTAGATGCTTGCTCTGGCCTTCTAGTGTCTTGGTAACTATCTCCTCCCTGGCTTGTTAATTTTGAGTTTAAAGTTTATCCTTTCAGGTATAGAAGGTGTGGCAGATCGCCTGCTATGTGTGGCATTGTCTTCAGTTTTATTATCTTACCTGATAACAAACAAATACTTATTAGATATTTTCTGGGTCCATGAAAGTGAGGACTATGAATAAGTTGAATAAAGACATTTCTTTTTCCCCTCATGTGCCTGGGATCGAACCCACAGCCTTATGTATGTTAGACAAATACTCTACCACTGAGCTATACCCACAGCCCTAGAATGGAGGATTTTACCCTCACAGTACCACAGATAGTAGTTATAAGAGCTAAAAAAGAAAGTGGTGTAGGGTCTAACAGGAACCCCTTATGTCTATTGGGACTGACCTTGAAAGAGACGGATGAATCAACCACAGTCAATCTAGCCCTTCCACAAGCTTGGATTACCATCTATGATTTACCGTAAATATTTATCAGAACTGAGCCAGCCAATTACAGTACCAAGTCTTTGAATATTGCAAATGGTGGGTTAAATAAACCACAGGGCTTTATGAAGTTAGCTGCCTCAAGCATTTTCCTATCATAACAAAAAGCTGACTAAGGTAACCTCATACCCAAGGAAGAACTCAGAATCTGACTCAAATTGCAGATGTATAATAAAATTTCAAAAAAAAAAAAAAGGTGAAGAAAGGTCAAATCTAATAAGCAAATTATAGTATTTTTCTGAAACATGATTTTTCTTCTTGTTCCTCCAATTTTATCAAGGAGAGTCAAGTAAATTCAATTTGTTTGCAAAATGAGGTTTTAGTCTCAGTAAACTTGGCCTAATTATTTGTATAAAGCATAGGAAGAAGTAAGTGACCGTCTCTACTCTTTCAAACTTCCACTGCTGAACTTTTTACAAGGAATCAAACCGCAGTTCCTTCCTTCCCTCTCCCTGTTCTTCCTTTCTGAAATGACACGCACACTTATTAACACATCAGTAACCAGAGCATGCCGCGGGGGGGGGGGCCCCCCCGAGGATGTGACATTCTTGGTTTAACGTGGGACCAGCGAATGTGCCCAGGACTATGACGGTAAGGAACAAGGTCAGCCTCTATTGGCTCCACACAGACAGCCCTTACAGCAGGTGATATGACCCGAGACCTTGACCACACGACCGCACTCCACTTGTGTCCAGTTACAAGAGCCAATTCCTATGAACTTGTGCAAACGCAAACACCACATTCTGTAAAGCTGGAAATACTCAACAGTGTCCAAACACTAGGGGGCTAACTGGAGAGAGGCTTTACGTCATTTTGTTATGTGGGGAATCCAACCCAGTACCTGGGCACGCTAGGGAAGTGTTCTAACACCAAGTTACAGCCTGGGAGAAAGCTAAAAACTTTAATTTTGTTCACCAAAAAATATACTTTTATCAATTGCTGCCAGCTATCAATAACCCCAAAGGAGAAAAGGTTCTAATTAATTAATTAATTAACCAATTAATTACATTTTTTGAGACAAGATCTATTATGTAGCTTTGATTACCTTAAAACTTACTACATAGGACTGGCTGCCTTTGAACATAAACAGATCTGGCTTTGAGCTCACAGAGATCTGCCTACCTCTGCCTCCAGAGTTCTGGGGTTAAAGGTGTGCATGACTACTCCCAGTTAAGATTCTGAAAAACAAAAAAACAAAACAACAAAACAACAAAAAAAACAAAAAAACAAAAACCAAAAAAACAAAAAACAAAGGCGAGTCGATTTATACTGCAAGTTCTTATTTTTTGGCTTTTTCTGTTTTTCAAGAAAAACACAGGGTTTCTCTGTGTAGCCCTGGCTATCCTGGAACTCACTTTGTAGACCAGGCTGGCCTTGAACTCAGAAACCTGCCTGCCTCTGCCTCCCAAGTGCTGGGATTAAAGTTGTGCGCCACCACTGCCCAGCTTACACTGCAAGTTCTTGAGCAGCCAGGGCTACATGATAGTGAGACCCTGACTCAAACAAAAGTAAACAAAACACAAAAGTCATAATATGTTATATCTTAAAAAGTAATTAAATCATTCTTCTCATAAATTTAGTAGCATGTACTGAGGATCTTAATTCTTAGCAGTTGTGCAGGACATGGTCCATGCTTTAATCCCGGCACTCAGGACACAGAAGCAGGAGGATTTCCACAATGCTACACCAATGAGGACAATATAATGAATTGCAGGCCAACACAACAATGGGAGGCCTTATCTCAACAACCAACCAACCAAACAAACAAACAAGACAAAAACAAAGAAAAGAAAGAATAAAGCAAAGCAAGTAGATGTAAAACATAATTTATAAAATCATTTTTAATAATTATGTCTCATAACATTTATTTGAAAATTTTTTAAAGATTTATTTGTTATTTATATGAGTACACTGTCGCTGTCTTCAGACACACCAGAAGAGGGCCTCTGATCCCATTACAGATGGTTGTGAGCCACCATGTGGTTGCTGGGAATTGAACTCAGGACCTCTGGAAGAGCAGTCAGTGCTCTTAACTGCTGAGCCATCTCTCCAACTCCTGAAATATTTTTTAAAGATTTATTTATTTATTTTCTGATGTGAGTTCACTGTAGCTGTCTTCAGACACACTAGAAGAGGGCATTGAATTCCATTACAGATGGTTGTAAGCCACCACATGGTTGCTGGGAATTGAACTCAGGACCTCTGGAAGAGCAGTCAGTGCTCTTAACTGCTGAGCCATCTCACCAGCTCTTGAAAAATTTTTCTAATCCTTAAATTATTTTCCCAAGTTAAAGGTATGGGTCATCTTCAGATAACATGAAATATTAAAATGTTAATTAAGGAATATGAGCTCAAGTATATATGGCTTCTTAGATTAATAGAAAACTAAATGTGTTTGAGTCTGCAGAAAACATGCCCTATTCCATAACAAATTGTAATTTTATGGAGTATAAGATGATGTTAATCTACAAATGTTAATTTACAATTGTGAATTTAAAAAAAAAATAAAAAGATAGAGTCTTACCATGTAGACCTGGCTAGCCTGGCACTCAGTATGTAGCTCAGACTGGCCTGTAAACGTCCAATATTCTATAAATCCCCCTATCTTTAATCTTTCCACTTTGTAAAAATAACTATGCAAATCTTTTACTCTCTCCACCTGGTAAGACTTTTGTTTACCCCACCCCCACCCACTTTGCTTCCTGAAGCTTGATGACTGGGAGCACAAACCAGCCACTCATGACCAGGAGAGGTAGCTCAGGGAAGCAGCAATCAAGAGTACTGCTCTTCTGGAAGACAACTCAGTTCCCAGCAGCCCCCGAGGCAGCTTACAACTCTAGCTTTGGGGCTCTGCTGCCCTCTTCTGGCATTTGTGAGTATCTGCACATATGTGGCATGAACTCAGACATACATAAAACAAACCTTAGAACAAAACAATACAAAAAACTAAACTGAGAAAGAGTGTGAGGTTGCACTCTAGCCAATAGTTGGTAGGGTTGGGGGTGGGGGAAGGAGAGTCACCAGCTGTGTTAGAATAAAAGCCAACTTCCTGTCCTGTGTGCTTACTAGCTGGTTTTTGGTTCTGGTGCAACCTTTTTGCAAAAAGAAATTGCCTCGCGAGCTAGTTTTTGTTTTGTGTTTCTGAAAAAACTGATACTGTGCAGTCAAAATGTAAATACATATAGACATAAATGAGCATGCTGACAGAACATACCACACACGTAGGCAAGCGCTTTATCACTGGGCTAAACCTCTAGCCCACACGTGCACATTTGTATACCTAAGAATATAGATGGTAATAAAGATTCGTGGTTTTTTATTTCAGCAGATGGGTCTAGCAGAAAATTCAGAAAGCTGATCCAAATAGAATGGTGGCTTTTACCCTAGTTTGTGTTTCTTAACTAGGCTTCTGTACGAGAGGCTTAATCCAAAGAGAGCAGGGTTTCAGATCAAAGAGGAATCTACCTTTGATGCTTAGAGCTCCATAAGAAGACAGAAGACCCCCAAAAGAAGGTCTGCAGCTCCCTCTCTGTGCTCTTCAAGGTAAAAGGAAGGAGAGGCTGAAGCAAAAAGGAAAAGATGGGCCTTAGAGAAGCAATGGGGACACGTTTAGTTTTTAAAGAGAAGCCAGTGGCTATTTTCAGGTCCCAAAGAAACCTGGGACTAGAATCACCCAGTCCCTGTGACTTCTGCCAGCCCTTTTCACTCTGCCCCTACCCAAAACCTCTCCAACCCAGAGCCTGGGCTGCCCTTCCACCAGCCTGATCCCTATATAGCTCAGTCATTTTGGCTATTTCCTCTCTTGTTTCCCATGTGCTGTCTTGGTCCCCTTAGCCCCTCCTCTCCTCTCTCACCTCTCTCACCTCTCTCCCTCTCTCTCTCTCTCTCTCTCTCTCTCTCTCCTCCTTCTTCTCTTGACCCCAACTATTCTGCTGGCCATGTTCACTTTGGATTCTTCCAGATGCCGTTGTGCATTCTGTGTACTTGGATTTGTAATAGACAAGCACTAACATGCCCCTCCCCCAGGTCCTTTCACTTCCTTACTTATAAGCTTGCTGTTTTCTCTGTGCTGCTGTTCTTGTTTGGCTTGGTTCTGTTTTGGTGAGGTGGTGTCTAGAGTGGACCAGGATGGCTTCAAGCTCACTGTATGCCTGAGTATAACCTTGAACTTTTCATCCTAATTCCCCAGAGTGCTGGGACTACAGGCTTGAGCTCACTCTGTTCAAGCAGTACTAGGGATTAAACTCAGAGTTTTATGTGTGTTGTGTAAAAACTCAGCCCCAGCCACTCTGTGTCTTCTTGGTTTGCAAATTTCCATTCAATCTTACCAGAAGAACCCCACCCCTTAGCCTTAAAATACAAGTCTCAGAGATGATTTGCACGTGCACTTGTGTGCACACACACACACTCACACACACACGCCAAGCATGCACACACAACATATCATCAAAGGCTGAGATACTCCCAAATAGTTTAAAAATAGATGATCCATTGTCTGGGCAAACAGGACCCACAGTGATCATTTGTCCGTCAGCAACTCAATCTCTTTATGGAAATATCAGGAATACATTTTTACCACAAAGGCAGAAAACAGTCCTGAAGAAGATGAAGACCCCATGACAACCCCAAATTCACTCTCAGAAGTGACTTTAAAAAGAATTGCAAAGGAGCTTTAGGATGATGCTCAGTGTACAGACAGCTTCAGGGGCATGGCCCTCCTCCTTCTCTTCAATAAAAGGAAGCATTTAATTGGGGGGCTGTTTAGTTTTAGAGGGTTAGTCTGGGACTGTGTTGATGGGTGCCAGGCAGGTGGGCAGGAATGGCGCTGGAGCATAGTTAAGCGCTTGCATCCTGATTGGCAGCGCACACTCTTGGATCTGCTAATCTGTGGCACTGAAAGGCTCTTCTGCCTTTGGGTTTTCCTTGTACTTATTATCAAGTCAACATTTACAGAATGCATTATTGCCTCAAGTTTCCTGGTCCTTTTAGCTTGACCACCTGGTACAAGTAGACACTTGTATCCCTTGGAACTGGGACCAAGAAGGAATTTTCTTTCTCACACAGCCACATTTTTAAGGTCATGATACAACAGGAGACAGGAATCTTGGCTTGTTTTCATTTCTGGGCTCATCTGCACAGTTGCATTGAAATAGATAGCACAGAACTCACCACTGGGAGGAGAGAGTGGCTTCATGAAGGAGTTCAGGGGGTTTCAGGCCTGTGTCCTGCCTTCTGGAACCAACCTCTCTTTATGACAAGTGGCTAGAAACATGAAGGACAGAGACTATGTCTGGGAGAAAAGAAATTGGAGGAGTGTGTTAAGATACAACAGAATCGTTCCATTATCTAAGGACTAGTTCATGCAGACCAAATGTTTTCCTCCTATTAGTTTAAACTAGAAGAAAAAGACAAGGATAAATTGTTACAGCCTGCCACACTGGATCACACAGAGACCAAGACGTCCGGTGATATATGTTAACGCTTTAGATGACCCCTGTGATTGAGACTTCCTGAAGAGCAAAGTGTCTATTTGTACATGGGCCATAGCATTGAATCTGTAGAGGCACAGGAATATTTCCTCACCACCCTATGAAATTTTGCTGAAACAAACGCCATTTGGTGACATTATCTTAATTTTGAACATGTCAGAAATTGGTAAGGGTATTCTTGTTAGACTTCAGCGTGCAGCTTAGAACAGATAACAGCAGACCAAAGGGAAGGGGGTTTATTCAGGACAGAGGGCAAAGGTAGGGAGAGAAACAGGAGAAGATGGTGGAGAAAAAGGGGAGAGAGAGAGAAGAAGTGGAGGCTGGCCATGACCATGTGGAGAGAGGGGGAAGGGAAGGGAGGAAGGGCAAGGAGAAGCTAGAGACAAGAGAGTAAGAGAGTAAGAGAGAGAGAGGAGGAGCCAGGCAGCCCCTTTTATAGTGGGCACGCCTACCTGGCTGTTGCCAGGTAACTGTGGGGAGGAGCATACCTGGGTGTTGCCAGATAACTGTGGAGGTGGAGTTTAGACAGAATACTAACAATTCTCACTTTAAAAATTATAGATTGAAGCTGGGTGGTGGTGGCACATGCCTTTAATTCCAGCACTTGGAAAGCAGAGGCAAGTGGATCTCTGAGGTAGAGGCCAGCCTGGTCTACATAGCAAGTTTTTGGACAGCTTAGAGTACACTAAGAAACCCTAACCATAAAAAACCACTAACCAACCAACCAACCAACCAACCAACCAACCAACCAACCAAGTAAACTGGAAGTTTGAGAATATGGTTCAGCAGGTAAAGTACTTGCCATGCTTGCCAGGAAAATGTGAGAACTGGAATTTGGACCCCAGAATCTATGTCAGTGCTGGGTAGGTGCAGCCCACCTGTAATCCTAGGTTTGTGTGGACAGAGCAGTCTGAGTGGCTAGACTAGCCAAATTGGTAAGTTCTGGGTTCAAGGGATACATCCTGCTTCAGTCTATACGTTCAAAGTGATTGAAGAGAATGTTTGATGTTCACCTCTGACCTCCAGGCCCAGGTGTGCACACATACATACATGTGACCCCCACATACACACACGGTCCCACATACATGTGAACAGACATACAGACATACACACATGCATACCATGTATGTACATGCAAAAAATATTTTAAATATAAGTTGAGAATTTTCTCATTAAATTTTCTTCAAAAAGATAATCTCATAGTTTGTGTAATATGTCATGTGAACATGTGAACATGATATTTGTTGTTCTAATTTTTCAGTATCACACAAAGACATATTAACACATAAAAGCCTTTATAGTGTGGGTCTATAGAAGAAAACAAACACACCAAAAGAAAAACATATGTTGAGGTTCATGCCAGACTGCTTTCCAGAATGGTGTCTTTTTGTTTGTCTTGGTTTTGTAAGACAGAGCCTCACTCTGTAGCTCAGGTTAGTTTCAACAAGTGTGGAGAGCTTTTGAGGCCACCTTGTAGGAATTTGGCAGGAATTTGACCTTGGGCTAGGACATAGAAGTAGGCCCAGGCAAGAATTTGACTTTGGGCTAGGACTCAGGAAGTAGGCTCAGATAAGAATATTTACATTTGGGCTAATACAAAGCTCAAGGTAAACTCATCCAAGGAATGTGGCATTCCTTTTATCTTGGTCATCCTGATAAGCCCCTAGAAACAGTGTGTTTTGCCTTGTTTGTTCCTTGACAGTTTTTGTTTATTGCCTTGTTTGTTCTTTGACCTAGAACTGATCTTATTCTTTGCATGTACTTAGAATGGTATAAAAGCAGACTGGGAAAAACAAAACCTGCTTCAGGCTCAGCACTAGCTGGAGTCATGTTATAATGCTCTCTAATTGTCCTTTTCTTTTCAATCCTCTCTCCCTCCCTTGCGACCCGCTTGCCTGACTAAGCTGACATGATCAGATGGTACCTCAACACTGGACTCCAGTAAGGGGGATACACTGAAGGACACCCCGTGAGTAGGATCATGTGCAAAGGAAAATTTGGGCCAGAGGTGAATAAACCCTGTAAAAAGGGACAAGGTAATGATAGAATGCTTTCTGTGTATTTGTTTAGAGTTATGCTAAAATCTAGAGGAGCGAACATCATTCTCATAGATGCTTTTAGTCTTTGGACCCTGACTAGAGATAGTTTAGACCCTAGACACGAGAGAGAGAGAGAGAGAGAGAGAGAGAGAGAGAGAGAGAATGTGTTTCAGAAAAGCAGTCCTCCCCCCCTGCCAGGGATGCTTTGATGAAAGAGAAGGAAATGTAAGCTGTGACAGAGCTCTCCCAGAGACAATAGGAGGTCAGGAGATGCCCTGCTTCCTCTCTGGCTCCCACTGGGGAATGCTTAGTTCTGGTTCTGGGTCCCTTAGGTAGGATATCTGATGGGTCCCTTAGGTGGCACATTTAGTTCTTTTCCCTCTCTGTCTATTGTCTGTTCTTGGAGTGCCAATCTGTCCATGTCTGTCAGTTTATGTCTGTGTTTTTGTTTTGTTGTTTGATTGTTTGTTGCTTTGTGTTTCATATTCAAAAGAAAAAATGGTTAAAACTTTATGTGTTGAATTCACCCCTAGATTTAGTTTTAACTCACATTAACAACAACAACAACAAAAGGCAGTCTCAATTTGCACCACAAAAATGGATAAGATGCCCTGCCCCTGTAGCTAGGAGTTTAGCACAGCTGGAGAAGCCCTGTCAGGGGCTGACCTATCTGCTCAAGCTGCTCTTAAAGGGGCCAGCAGCTTCTCAGCTTCTATGGTAAGGGAGCTGATGGTTGTTTCTCTTAGAAAAATCTCTGTGGCGGTATTTATTTGGTTCAGCAGATGGTGCTCCTCCCTTGAGATTACAGCTAGAAAAAGGAAGAAAATTTTGTCTGGTCTAAATAAGTAAATGTGTGTAGCCACTTCATGTTTGTTTCTGATTGATTTTAATTGTATAAATATACTCTGCATGTCTTATAAGATATTGGGTATGGTTAAATTTTGTAATATTGGTAACAGAGAGTTGACTTAAAACTGGTAACTTAGGGTTGGAGTCATTCTAGACAAAACACATGATATTATCCAACCCATGGAAACAGGTCTCTAAAGATTCTTCTAAATTGAGATAATATTTTATGTGATTCTTATCCTAGAAACCAGACTTATCACAGATAGAATTTCTTTAATGAGATATTAAAAGCTACACCATCATGTATTCACATGCAAGAACTGGCAGCCAAATTTTGTAACATGAAAGTAATGCACTTGGTATTGATTTTAGAGACAATGGACTGTTTACACTGTTAAAAATTGGGTTTTGCTTTCCAAAATTATAGTTATGCTCTAATATTGTAAAAGAAACTTAAAAATTATAGTTATACTGCCAATGTTTCATTAGCTGTAGTTTACAATTCAGCTACAAGCTCAAGATTTTTAATTCACCTATATTTGTAATTTTTTAAAAAATCAGGCAAGGGCAGATTATTGAAAACTTTATGAGGGCCAGGTGATGGTGGTGCATGCCTTTAATCCCAGCACTTGGGAGGCAGAGGCAGGCAGATTTCTGAGTTCGAGGCCAGCCTGATCTACAGAATGAGTTCCAGGACAGCCTGGGCTATACAGAGAAACCCTGTCTTGAAAAAAACAAAAACAAAAACAAAAAAAATTTATGAAAGGTTAATGAAACTATGTAACTTATGGGAGCATTATAATCTGGCTTACCTACTCCAACTGCCATTCAAAAAAAATGTATAAAATTGTTATAGATTTAAAAGATTGTTTTTACACTATTCCTTTGCATCTCATGATTGTAAAAGGTTTGCATTTAACATGTCTACTTGTCATTTTATTTTATTTTAAGGTTTGTTTATTTATTTTAATGTATATGCATACACTGCAGCTGTTTTCAGACACACCAGAAGAGGACATTGAATCCCATTACAGATGGCTGTGAACCACCATGTGGTTGCTGGGAATTGAACTCGGGACCTCTATAAGAGCAGTCAGTGCTCTTAACTGCTGAGCCATCTCTCCAGCCCTGCTTGTAATTTTAAAGAACACATGAAGTGATAACATCGGAAAGTTTTGCCTCAAGGAATGGCTAATAGCTCTACTTTATGTCTAAAATTTGTTGCTGCTTTAATACAAGAAGTTAGGATTTTGACTCCTTCTGTGTATATTATTCATTATATGGATATTTTATCAGCTGATTCCTCTGAAAGTTTACTACAAGCCTTTGCTCTTATACAACAAGCTTTAAAATTATGGGGAGTAGTTGTTGCTCCAGAAAAGATTCAAAGACAATATCCTTTTCAATATTTGGGACATCAGTTATATCCTAAACAAATTGTGACACAGAAATTTCAAATAAGAAAAGATAGTTTTCTTACTTTAAATGATTTTCAAAAGTTGTTAGGAGATGTTAATTGGCTAAGACCTCATCTTAAGCTTATCACAGGAGAACTTAAACTGTAAGACTCTAGCGAGCAGAGCCTTAGTTTACTGGAGACCTCCTGAGAGAATCATGAGGAGATGAGAATCTCTGCAAAAAGCAAGAGGAATTTTAATGTTTCAGCATGCTGGGGCCATCCTGCATCCCAAAAGGAGAGGCGATCTCGCCCAGCTTGTTCAGCGAACATTTATACAGTCTCTAGAGGTAGCAGCCATTAGGCACAATGTGATTGGCAGAACAGTGTGACTTTTTAAACTGATTGGTCTTTAGGGAATGAAGCAGCAAGGACCTCCCTTGTCTGTGCATGGCCAACCGTCTATTGTCCATGTGCTCTGCCCCCCACCCCAGGGGTCATTCCCCACTCCCTATGGTCTGAGGAATGTTAATTAGCCTCTGCCTTCTGGAGGGGAGGGGTGCCTAAGTGTTCTATGACCTTTGTTTTCTAGGAGGGGAGGAGTTTGGTAGAATTTTCCTCTTCATTCCCCCCCCCCCCGTTTCTTTGTGCATGCTACAATCTTGAAGCTATTAGATAAAAGTAACTAAGCAGATTTAAAATGCAAGGGCCAAAAGTCAGAGGCAGGAACAAAATTACCAGTGGTTCTAACAATGTAGAAATCAAGATAGTCATAGCCATCTAATGGTTTCCTTGGGCTTGGAGAACAGCAGGTGATCTTGAGCTTGAGGGGGTTGCTCAGGTGTCTGGCTGCTCTCCAGGCAGTATCAGGTGCAGGTGCTGGTCTGAGTTATGTGAGCTCAGGCAGTTACTCTGTCTACTTCAATGGAGGTTGAGATGGTCAACAGCACCAGGAATGGCCCCTTCCACTTTACTTACTTGTGTGAAACCTCTAGGGTACCTGCTTTATACAGGGCACTAAGTGTAGGCCACAATTCCTGGTGGCTCATCTGGAAAACTTACAATCAAGCCATAAGATCCTTATCAGCCTGAAAAGTCATTTCTGGGAGGTAGGTCAAGAGCTGGGGTCAAGGGAGTGGGGGTCTCACACATGAGGGGTGTTCTGGGCTCAGACAAGGGGTACCACCCAGCCAGCACAAGTTTCCAAGGGCAATTTAGTTAAGGTCTCTTTTTAGGGTTTTGTTCATTCTCTCTACCTGCCCTGAGCTCTGGGGACAATATGAACAATGGAGCTTCCAATTAGTCCCTAATATCACTGCCAATCCCTGACTTACCTTAGAAATAAAAGCAAGACCGTTATCTGACCCAATTACCTCAGGCATTTGAAACTTCCAGGAAGATTTCTTCTAATATCTTCTTGGCTACCACAATAGCTGTTTCCTGCTTGGTGGGGAAAGCCCCAATCCATCTAGAGATAGTATCTAAAAATACTAGAGGGTATCTATATTTTCTTGGCTCAGCTTCTGCAAAATTGTCCTCTCAATATACTCCAGGCCCTTCTCTCCTAGGTATTTTGTCCTGTTTACTCTTGGCTGCCTAAGCATTCACTTGCTGGCATATCTTACACTGTTCTATCTTTCTGGCCCAAAGCCTGAGGTCCATTATATATACCTTAGATCCCTTGACTGCTTGGATGTGCTTATCTCTCAAATGAGTCCATCTGTGCATTTGGCCTAGTAAGTCTTTTGCTTGTTTTCTGGGGAGTTTAGTTCTCCCTTCTTGTGTGTGCCATTGCCCTTTCTTCTCTAGTGGTAGGGTGGCTAGCAATCTGAGTCTTTTCTTTTTTAATATGTTTTGAGTGAGGCCCTCTCTTAATCTAGTCCCATTCCCCAGCAGGTGTATCTTGCAGGCCTATAACTGGGATAGGCTCCTGAATAGCTACTTCTCACTTGATCTGACTGGTTATTGTTTCTGGCCACTGAGTCTCTTCCCTTCTGGTGTCCTGGGCAAAGAATAGTACTCACAGTTGTCAGCTTCATCAGGGCATCCAAGAGACCCAAGATTTCCCCTGATGTGAGCAGTTCTCTCTCCTGGTATATAGCCCCACTGACGTGGGCTATGGCACAGGCATACCTTCTATCCATGTAGATGTTGATTTTCTTGCTAGCCCAAGTTCCAAGGCCAATTTCTGTACTGACATGCCAGGGGGAGGGGTAGAGCTTCAGTCCAGATGACATTTGTGCCATCCACCACAGCAGCACCAGTTTGTCTCTGACCAGCAGGGAGAAAACTGCTCCCGTCTGTAAAGCAGGTTGGCTCAGCTCCCAGCAGGGTTCAGTTGGAGAGGTCTTTCCTCCACCCATGGGTTCTCCTTTTGGGCCAGTTAGTTGTGGCCCATTGGTCAGGAAATGTATCTGGACCCCCATCCTGGAGAGTAAGTCTGGCCCCAACAGAGGGTAGGACAGTCTGGGATGACCATAATGAATGGGATACCTGGCCCATCCCTAGTTGCACTGTTCTTTGGGCAGTCCATGAATACAGTTTGATGCCAGTAACTCCTTGGAACCAAGATCTTTTCTTGGAAACAAGGCCATCAGCTTGGAGGAGGACTGATTGTTGAGCCCCTGTGTCCACCAAGAGTTAAGTGGGTTTCCCCTCCACTTTAAAGGTTACCCTGGGCTCAGGGAGGGGGCCGAAGCCCCATCTACCCCAATCACTGTCTTCTTCACCCAGGGCTAATACCTTCACTGTTTGGGAGTATTTCTCCCAAGGCCTGGGATTTCCTGCCTCCGGCTTCCATTTGTTAGGGCACTCTCGGGACTAGCAGCTCCTCTACTTGCAATGTGTGCATTGGTCTCTCTTTGATTAGAGTCTCCCTTCTCTGCTTTCCCTAACTACTGTTGTCAAGATTCCCTGTAAACTTCTTCTTTCCTGTCGCCTTTCTTTTCCTTATCTCTCTTTTATCTTTTTTCTTTCTCTTCCTCTTCTCTTTCTCTGTCTCCCTGTTATGGTAGACTTTCTCAGCAACTTACACGAAATCCTTTAGTGACTTATCCTGCAGTCCCTCTAGACTCTGAAGCTTTTTCCTGATGATATCCACTAGCCTGGTCTATAAAGGCCATAGTGTGTACTGACAGAAAGCCTCCATGAGCCGCTGTGGGCGAGTCATCTGATCCCTGCCCCTTTGAGACCTACCTTGGAGTCTGGCGGTAGGCTTATAGATGTCCCTTACCTTCTGTGGCACTAAAGTCTCAGTCAGATCTAGTCAGAAGAAAAACGTATCTGAGGGAACATTTTTTCTAGCTTCCTGCATTATCTTCTCTTGCTCTTCGGTCCTGAAGAACACTGAAACAGTCTCAAAGAGATTAATCAGCCCCTCAGGGTTATCTGAAAAGGAGAGGAGAAAGGGTAAATAGGGGAGTTAGTTGGCCTTAGGACGGCCACACCAGTGATTGATAAGCCTCTGATGTCTGTGTCTAAACTGGATCTAGCTGGAAATTCAGGACATCAGGAGTTTAAGCAGGTTGGTTCAACTTACCTTATGAGGAAATTTATTTATCAAGGCTGTATATTCTGTGATATACAAATCTCAAAACAAATCAGCATATCTTTGAGCCAGTAACCAGAAAACCCTTTATATTGACACTTTTTTGCCAAAGGAAAAATATAACAACAAAACAGAAAATCTTATATCATCTTTACACAACTGATTTATACTTTTATCTATTTGGCTCTCTACCTAGAGCAGCCTGTAGTTTCTCACAGCAGGGAACATGCCTGCAAGCAGTTTGTTTCAGAGTTCCCACACAGGAGTCATGTGACTTGTCTCAGCACTACTCATTCATATTTTATAAATAAATAAATAAATAAATATAATGTTTATATGTTTTAATAAATAAATAAATATAATGATCCAAACCAGGGGACACGCTCCCACAGAAACACTCACAGACAGGGAATTCGATGCAAAAGCAAGAGGTTTATTGATAACTAGTGCACTGGGGTTCCCCCACACGCAGGCTAGAGCAACCCCGAGCTAAAGCTAAGAGCAGTTTTTATATCATTTTTACAGAGTTTACAAGGGCAGTTTTACAATCACCTCTTAGACAATAACCACAAAGGCTGATCTCATACAGCCGTTGCCATGCCCAGTTTCGAGGTAACTCAGATTTGCACCAATGAGTGTTAGCTAAGTAGCTCCTGTTTACCCAGGTTTATTACGCTAAGGGCCCAGCTTCCTGATTACCTCTTATCTTGGGCTCTTCTCCTGGAATGTGTGTAAGTCTTTGGAATGTGCTCCTCCTGGGATGTCTCTGGGGATGTTAATTTTTAAGTTTAAACTGAGACCTGAGATTCCTTCGATTTTAAGTTTAAACTGAGACCTGAGATTCCTTCAATAACTATAACTTTCAGGTGAATAATCTTAGATTTCTAGTGAATTTTTGCCCAAAATTGGTGTGCCACCTGAAATGGGTGCTATCTTGAAAAGCCACAGCACTATCTAGACTGCCATGTTCTCGAACTAGAAGTGGCCAGAGGCCAAGGTCCCCGCGAGTGGCAGGTGGGAAGCCGCTTGCACCACTGCCTGCTTTGTGGTGCCACCATGGCTCATGAAAGTTACCCTTCTCCTCCACCATATTCTTAACAACTGGGACCCAGCCTATCTTTTTGCAGATGCCCTCAAATTCCTCAGCACAGGGCCCCACTGTGGCTTTCCCTCCCCTCCACTGCCGGTGGCCATGTTATATCTTTTAAACTGATTGGTCTTTAGAGAATAAGGCAGCAAAAACCTCGTTTGTCTGTGCGTGACCAATGGTCCATTGTCCATGAGCTCTGGGCCATGTGTTCTAAACCCCACATCCCCCTGCAGAGCTGTCCCACCCCCTGTAGTCTGAGGAATGTTAATTAGCCTCTGCCTTCTGGAGGGGAGGGGTGCCTAAGCGTTCTATGATGTTTCTTTTCCAGGAGGGGAGGGGTCTGGTGGAATTTTCCTCTTCAAAACTTCTGTTTGATATTCTCAAGGGGGATGCAAATCCTAATTCCCAATGACAATTAACTGATAAGGAACAAATAGCTTTGAAGAAAGTAGAGGAAACTGTTAACAGATATATTATATAGACTATGACTAGTTATTAGCTGTTTGAGTTCTTGCTACTTCTCATGCATCCACAGCAGTTCTTTGGCAAAAGGGACCATTAATATGGATTCATCTTTCTTTGTTTCCAAGTAAAATTTAACACCCTATTATGAAGCAGTTGCTGTGTTAATACAGAATTGTAGGATAGAATCACAAAAGTATTTTGGGAAAGAACCTGATGAAATATTTATTCCTTATTCCAAACAGCAATTAAATTGGTTATTTCAGAATACTAATATTTGGCCTACTGCAAACTTCTCAGGAAAAATTGATAATCATTATTCAAAAGACAAGTTCTTACAATGAATTGATGCTTTTTATGATACTATTCAAAGTACTGGAGAGGAGGTTCAGAGTTTAAAACAAAGAAGTCATCTCGAGTGTCATGCTGAATACCAATGGATTTGTGTTACTTCTAACATTTACAATGACAGTCACTATAATTTGGAGAAAGTTCAAAGACTTGTAGGATATTTGGCCTAATTCTAACACCTCTCTGGATGCTTTAAATTTATATACAGAGATTATGAATTTAAAGAATGCTCCTCCACTGAGCTTTGATACTGCAAATAATGCTGATAAAATTATTTGTAGCTTGAGGTCAGTATTTCCATCTTGGTCAAGCTTCAAGAATGGCAGATATAGCTTGATCATGCTAGCCCTTCTTGTCCTAAGAATACTTTTATTCCTGCCCATTGTGACAAAACTTGCCTTTAACAACATCAAAATGTTGGTGGCTAAAATACATGGCTTGAAACTAAAAATGGACCCCCAAACAGTTATTAATGTGCTCTGCATATTCAGCCTCCCGGCCCTCCATCCCATTACCCCCAGTCTTCCTATGGTTTCCATAGTCTTATTCTTTCCATAACGTCCTATAGCTGGGGCCACATAGTATGTCGTCTTCAGACTGGTTTCCTCGACTTAGTGACAAATATTTAATATTCTTCTGTCTTTTTGTGTCTTGGTAGCTCATTGACTAATTGCTGAATGATATTTTAGTGTGTAGTTGTTGAAACTATGACTTATTTAATCACTGGTTGAAGGACTACTAATTCGCAAGTTTTTACAGTTCTTAATAAGCCACCTGTAAACATTGATGCACAGCCATTTAGTTTGTGTTTCTGAGACAGGGACTCAGTGTGCAGTCGAGGCTGGACTCGAATTCCTGATCCTTCTGCCTTTGCCTCTAATTGCTGGGGTCACAGCACATCTCATTTATCTGGTGATGTATCCCTAACTCATGTACAGTTTTCCCCAGAGATGTAAGTTTCAGCTCTCTTGAATAAATGCCAAAGGATTTCAGGTTCTGTGGTAGAGCATGTTCAAGTGTTGTAAGAAGCTATTGTAGTGTTTCCCAAAGTGTCCATGCCATTTTGCATCCCCCACCCCAGCAATGAATGAGAATTCCTATTGCTTGTGAAAATGTCTTAAAAACCAATCCATGAGCTATTTCTCAATGAAAAAGAACTCTCTCTCACTATAGTGCAGCTCTTCTCCAGCTGATTGACTTTGTTTTAGTATTCCTTCTCAATGGTTAAAATTTTACTTTGGTGGCAAAGATTTCTCAAAATTTTATTGTTAATTGATCCTTTCTTCCTTCCTTCCTTCCTTCCTTCCTTTCTTTCTTTCTTTCTTTCTTTCTTTCTTTCTTTCTTTCTTTCTTCTTTCTTCCTTCCTTTCTTTCTTTCTCTCAACAGGGTTTCACTATGTAGCCCTGGCTGGCCTGGAACTTACTGGGTAAACCAGGCTGGCCTTCAACTCAGAGATATACTTACCTCTGCTTTCTAAATGCTGGGATTAAAAGTATGTGCTACCATGCTGGCTAGTTTTGAATTCTTGACATAAAAATAATTATTCTCTAAGCTGGCATATACCTGTTGCTGCCCTGGAGGCTGGAGCAGGGTCACTTGAATCCAACAGTTTGAGATCAGCCTGGACCACATGAGACAATAGCTCACATTTTCTTCTGGTTTCTGTTTTTACTAGTCACATCCCAGCAACACATGCCAGCAGCCGAGGTTTTCCAGCATCTCCTTGGCTGCTGCCTTTCACCTCTGGAAACAAGGGTTAGGGTAGAGATGCCTCTGGTGATGCTATCACCACATGTGACATGAAGGCACATTCTTCCTCAGGCAGGAGGAAGTGAAGAAGCTGCACTTCTGCCTGAGCAAGGACAAGAAGAACAGCATCCTGGAGGAGGCCAAGCAGATCCTGGTAGGTGTGAGGTTAGCACACAGTGCATGTCCTCTGTGCCACCCCTGTAGCCACACGTTCAGCATGGCTCCCTATAAGATAACCTAGTATACTGAGGAGTGCAGAGGTCAGAAAGGGGAACCTGGTGTTTATTTTCTGGGCCCTGAGGGTGAATCCCTTCAAATTGATCTCGAGGTTCCCAGGATACCACCAAGAAAAGGCTGGCCAGGATCAAGAGGGAATTAGCAAGCTGCTGAAGGAGCTCAGGGAGCTCCACCCTGGGTGGGAGGCTGGTGGCAACATTGTCACCTCCCTGGAGGGTAAGCATTTGTGACCTTCCCCAGCTTCTGCCTTGGAGATCTGTTGGCCCTCAGACCTGCCTTACAGAGCTGCAGGCTGCCCTCTTCCTGCCAGACAGAAGGTGCTGGTGGCGGGGGTGGGGGTCTGGGTGTGGGGTGGCGCCGGGGGGTTGGGGTGGGTGGGAGGGTGGGGGGGAATCTCAGCAGAGAGAACAATACATCCACCCAGCCATCAGTTACTACCTGCTCCCCTCTGCCCCACCTTCCTCTTTATTTATTCCTAACAGTTCCGGCATTCCCAAATTGCTATTGCTATCATCATCATCACCATCACCATCACCATCACCATCACCATCACCATCATCATTTTATGTGCATGGCTCTTTTGTCTAAATGTATGTCTATGTAACCTGTGTTTGCATGGTACCCTCAGAGGACAGAAGAGAGCATTGGAACTGGAGTTACAGGTAGTTGTGAACCTCCATACAGGTGTTCCTAGGCACCTAGCCATCTCTCCAGCCCACCAAACTATTTTTGTTCTTGTGATTCTTTGGGGGTTAAAACAGACCAAGTTTCCTACCTCCGGGCATCCAGTTTAAGAGGGAGGGGCACTGAATTTCTGTTAGACACCTCTATTCTCCACTTTTCTCTATTTAGTTCCATACTGTCAACTTCTTAGCACAGTAGTGACTCTGTTTAGTTCATGGCATGCAATGTTGTGGAAATGACTCTTCCTGGCACCAACTGGTTCCCCTTCCTCTTCCCCTACTGTTGGTGGTACAGAAGCAAAACCAATAAAAGACCTCTAATTAAAAAAAAACAGTCAAGAGGCTAGAGAGATGGCTTGGTAGCTTAGAGCACTTGTTGCCCTGCAGAAGATTTGGATTCGATCACTAGCACCCAGATGATGGCTTAACATCTTCTCCTGACATCCACAGCATGCACACGGGTCCACATACATACATGCAGATAAAACATTCATATGCTTAAGAAATAAATCTTTAAAATAAGAAAAGAAAGGCAAAGGGTTTGATGAGACAGGTCAGTGGGTAAAGCCACTTGCCACCAAGCCTGATATTCTGCATTGAATCCTTGAGACCCACATTGTGGGTTATGGGAAGAGAACGGACTCTCTCAAGTTGTCCTCTGACCTTCACTTGCAGACCATCACACACACACACACACAGAGAGAGAGAGAGAGAGAGAGAGAGAGAGAGAGAGAGAGAGAGAGAATTAAAATATCCATTTTAAAACAGTCATAATAAAAAGGTTTATTAACAGAAAATGCTTTATTTTCTAGGTTTCATTAAGGTCATATGCTCTACTCATCAACACCTTAAAAATCAACTCACACTTTTGTCCTGTTTGTGACCCAGCAGAAATCTCCAGTCAGTTCTGCATGCAGACACAACTCACTTTAGTATGTAAAGCAAGTACAAAGACTTTCAGTGTGCTCTGCTGAATTATTTTTAGGCTCATGCAAAACTTTGTGTTGACAAAATTCAACACCCCTTCATGATAAAAGTCTTGGAAAGGTCAGGAATTCAAGGTCCATACCTAAACATAGTAAAAGCAATTTACAGCAAACCAGTAGCCAGCATTAAACTAAATGGAGAGAAACTTGAAGCAATCCCACTAAAATCAGGGACTAGGCAAGGCTGCCAACTCTCCCCCTACCTATTCAATATAGTACTGGAAGTCCTAGCCAGAGCAATTAGGCAACACAAGGAGGTCAAAGGGATACAAATTGGAAAGGAAGAAGTCAAAATCTCACTATTTGCAGATGATATGATAGTATACTTAAGTGATCCCAAAACTTCCACCAGAGAACTCCTAAACCTGATAAACAACTTTAGCAAAGTGGCTGGATATAAAATTAACTCAAGCAAATCAGTAGCCTTCCTCTACTCAAAAGATAAACTGGCTGAGAAAGAAATTATGGAAATGACACCCTTCAAAATAGTCACAGATAATATAAAATACCT
>NW_021621185.1:16144297-16153159 GCF_004785775.1 Grammomys surdaster
GGTGTGAACCTAACCAAGCAAGTAAAAGACCTGTATGACAAGAACTTCATTCCCCTGAAGAAAGAAATCGAAGCCGATCTCAGAAGATGGAAAGATCTCCCATGCTCATGGATTGGAAGGATTAATATAGTAAAAATGGCTACTTTGCCAAAAGCCATCTACAGATTTAATGCAATCCCCATCAAAATTCCCACTCAATTCTTCTCAGAGATAGAAAGAGCAATCTTAAAATTTATTTGGAATAACAAAAAACCCAGGATTGCGAAAACTACTCTCAGCAATAAAAGAACTTCTGGAGGAATCACCATCCCCGACTTCAAGCTGTACTACAAAGCAATAGTGATAAAAACTGCATGGTATTGGAACAGAGACAGGCAGGAGGATCAGTGGAATAGAATAGAAGACCCAGAAATGAACCCCCATACCTATGGTCACTTGATCTTTGACAAAGGGGCTAAAACCATCGAATGGAAAAAAGATAGCATTTTCAACAAATGGTGCTGGTCCAACTGGTGGTCAGCATGTAGAAAAATGAAAATTGATCCATACTTATCTCCTTGTACAAAGCTCAATTCCAAGTGGATTAAGGACCTCCACCTAAAACCAGCCACACTGAAACTAATAGAAGAGAAACTGGGAAAAAGCCTGGAATACATAGGCACAGGGAAAAAGTTCCTGAACAGAACGCCAATGGCCTGTGCTCTAAGACCAAAAATTGACAAATGGGACCTCATAAAGCTGCAAAGCTTCTGTAAAGCAAAGGACACAGTCAATAGGACAGAGCGGCAACCAACAGATTGGGAAAAGATATTCACCAACCCTACATCTGATAAAGGGCTAATATCCAAGGTATACAAAGAACTGAAGAAATTAGACTCTAGACAATCAAAGAACCCTATTAAAAAATGGAGCACAGACCTGAACAAAGAATTCTCAACTGAGGAAGCTCGAATGGTTGAGAAGCACCTAAAGAAGTGTTCAGCATCCCTAGTCATCAGGGAAATGCAAATGAAAACAACACTGAGATTCCACCTCACACCAGTCAGAATGGCTAAGATCAAAAACACAGGTGACAGTACATGTTGGCGAGGATGTGGAGAAAGAGGAACACTCCTCCACTGTTGGTGGGATTGTAAACTGGTACAACCACTATGGAAGGCAGTCTGGCGGTATCTCAGAAAATTGAACATAGCGCTACCTAGGGACCCAGCTATACCACTCCTGGGCATATACCCAAAAGAAGTTTCAACATACAACAGGGACACATGCTCCACCATGTTCATAGCAGCCTTATTTATAATAGCCAGAAGTTGGAAAGAACACAGATGCCCTTCAACAGAAGAATGGATGCAGAAAATGTGGTACATTTATACAATGGAGTACTACTCAGCTATTAAAAACAATCAGTTCACAAAATTCCTAGGCAAATGGATGGAGCTGGAAAATATCATCTTGAGTGAGATGACCCAATCTCAAAGGAACATACATGGTATGCACTCACTGATAAGTGGATATTAGCCCAAAAGCTCACAATTTCTAAGAATCTTCATATAGACCACATAAAACTCACATAGAAGAAGGAAGACCAAAGTATGAATGCGTTGGTCCTTTTTAGAAGGAGCATCAAAAGTTTCAACCAGAACTCCCAAAGTCTAAACCACCAACCAGAGAGCACAAAGGGAGGGACTCAAGCACCTGTATAGGGAATTGAGGGTGACCTTGTTAGACTCCAGTGAAAGTGGAGGGCCAAGGTCCCCAAAAGTTTGGATCCCCTACTGTGTTGGAATTCGAGAGCAGGGAGATGGGACTGGGAGGATGTTTGGAGCACACCATCACAAAAATTAGGAGGAAGGGGCAGGGGATAAGGGATTTGGGGGGAGAATGAGAAAGGAGACAACATTGAAAGGTAAATACGTATAATACCCAATAAAAACCCCACACAGATAAAGGATTTTAAAAAAAGGGAGTCTATTTATTTTAAATTAATTTCAAAAGTTTCTAGGAGATGCAAATTGGCTAAGATACTATTTTTAGCTCTCCACAAAAGAATTTAAATCTCTGTTCAATATTCTCAAGAGAGAGGTAAACCCTAACTTCCTCAACAGTTAATTGACAAAAGAGAGGTAATCTCACAAAAAGTAGAAAAAGCTATTTCTAATCGACATATCATATAGTCTGATTAATTGTCAGTGGAGCTATAAAAGTCCTTTGACAAAAGATTATTAATATAGATTTATATATCCTTAAATAAGGCCTTCATGACTCTCTGAGTGTGGAAGGAGCAACTGTTGGCGCTTCTGCCCTGATTTTACAAGAACTCTGAAAAATTGGCTTTAAAAAGAAAAGAGGGGGAACGGTACCCCCTCAGAAGGAGTCCCCCTGAAATACTCTCCATCATGCCTTGTTCACTTTTCTCTCTCTAAAGCTGAAAGCTCATGGCAAATCTCTTGCTGACCATGTTGATGACCTCGGGCACCACCAAGACCAACAAAACTTTGCCACAGATATGGGAAAGGACCCTCATACCCATAAAGGGAATGCCCCAGTCCCAGTTCCCTTATGGAGCCGAGGACTGATATGCCTGCCCAATACCACAGAAGGCACAGCTAACCGGCTACCACAAATATTAATGAAAAAAATAGATACCCTCACAAAGCCAGGCCCAATCATAAATACGATGAATAACAATTTACATCCAGGGAAGAGAAATCTCCCTGAGAATCCCCTTCTTTTTTCTTTCCAGGTAAAATTGAATCACCCGTGATGCCTGCTATTAGAAGTTCTAACCCAGATGGACCAGAAGCCAGAAGCCTCGCCCTTACCCTCACCCCCTACCTTTTCCCATCTGCACAAGGTCCCCTGAAGCTGGGCAACTGCAAGATCCTGCTTGGCAACTGCAGATAGACTCAAAGCAGTGTACCATATCATCTGAAGAATAGCAGGGAGACCATAACTCAAGCAGTGTACCATATCTTCTGAAGAATAGCAGGTTGCAGTCCTCCTCGCCCCCACGAATAACCAGGACCCGCCGGTCGGGTCAAGTGGCACCCAGACGTGGGGCTCGAGGCACGGACCCCTCCAGACGGACCCTCATTGAGAGGATGTGCGCACGACATCAAGATTGAGCAAGACAGAGATCATCACCCGTGACCTGTCGTCCACGGAACCAGGTTGATGCTGCCATCAAGAAGGCAGTTGAAGTTCATTACCATCAGCTGAAAATTGCAGAGGATCCAGAAGTGACTCCGCAGGAGACTGACACAGCTGTCAGCTCCCCTGCCTCCCCCTACGGTCGACCCCTAGACTTCCACACCCTCCAGAAGGGTTCCTGGTATGCCTGGCTTTGCCCTCATTTCTCTCGCTAGAGAGCTTGGCCTCTTGATCACCACAACAAAAATTGGCTTTTTCCTAAACCAAGGCCACCCTTGATATGGCCACTAACATTGGGGAGCCTTCCTTTATGACAATATTACACCCCAAACTGACAAATGGTTGGTAACTTGAACATTTACAAGAGACTAGGATGGCTGTGAGTTAGCCCAATGACGGGATTATTGTAGGTCCACTTCCCAGGGGCCCACCCAATGCAGCCGAAAAGGAGTGCATGGTGCTGGGAGTGGGTGCAGCCTACATGGCCTAAGACAGGGCTCTCACCCTCCTTTCACCCACATCGGAGTCCCTTGACGTTGCCCATCGTCGACAGCCTAAAGCCTTCGACCATCGATGTGACTCGTCTCACATCAGTGTTTTGGGGTTGTGAACTTGTCTAAGACCCCCCATAATTAGACATCCAAATTCAAAACTCACATAGTTGGGATTGAACATAAGACGCCTTCTCTAACTAAACAGAGAAGGGGGAGATGCCAGAAGCCAGGACCCTCGCCCTTACCCTTACCCCCTACCTTTCCCCACCTGCTCAATGTCCTCTGAAGCTTGGCAACTGCAAGATCCTGCTTAGCAACTGCAGATAGACTCAAAGCAGAGTACCATGTCTTCTTAAGAATAGCAGGGAGACCATAACTCAAGCAGTGTACCATATCTTCTGAAGAACTGCAGGTAGATCATAATTCAAGGCAGTGTACCATATAGACCATGACATGTTTCAAGGCACAGGCCAAGAAGATTTTGTACTTTTCCACCACCTGGACCCTCTTACCCCCTCCCCTTGTAAAACATGTTATAAAAAAGCATTTCATGTTCAAAAAAAAAAAAAAGAAATTAAAAAAAAAAAAACTTTGTGTTAATGTAATTTTCAAATTATTTTAAAAGTCAGTGGAAAACAAAGAGACCTTTAGTGTCACCAGCATACTCTACCTGCCCGTGTCTCATTTCACCTCTGCAGCACAAGAGGCTCCTGGGATACATTTTAGTTCATCACAAACCTCACTCAGCTGAAGTGACATTCAGCATGTATGTCTGCTCACAAGAGTTCTAGATACTCAATATTAATAAAGTGCCACCTCCCCCAACACATATGCACACACATACACATAAACATACACACGCAGATATATGCATACACACATATACACATGCACACACATGCACATATGTGTACACACCTACTCACATATGCATTCACACATGTACACACATGTACACGCACACACTTATACATGCATGCACACATGCACACGTGTGCACACACATAACATGAACACATCAGCACATATACACTCACACATGCACACGCATACACATGCACACATATGTGAACACATATATTCACACATGTACACACATATGCATGAATACAGGCACACAGATGCAGGCATCTGTTCTCTCCTTCTACCGTTCTGGTGTTGGTGATGGAACTAAAGTCTCCAGGCTTGGTGGAAAGGTTCTCTCTCTCTATTGAGCCATCTCACTAGCCCTTAAGCATGTTTTTTGGTTATGGCTTTTCCTCTTCCGTCTCCCCCACTTTCCATTCTTTGTGTTTGTGTATTGTGTATGTACTTGTTAATGTACAAGGGTGTGTGTAAGTGTATAAGAGGGTGCATGTGTAAGCACATACATGTAGAAAACAGATATATTGTTTAAAGATTAGTTTAGTTTATTTTATGTATATGAGTACACTGTAGCTATCTTCAGACACACCCCATAGAGGGCATCAGATCCCATTACAGATGGTTGTGAGTCACCATGTGGTTGCTGGGAATTGAACTTGGGATCTCTGGAAGAGCAGTCAGTGCTCTTAACTGCTGAGCCATCTCTCCAGTCCCTAGAAAACAGATATTAAGTGCCTTTCCTGGGTCACTCTACTTTTAATTTTGAGACACTTTTTTTCCTGGACCAGAAACTCACTGTTTGGCTAGGGTGCCTGACCAGGGAGCTGCAGGGAGTCGCTGTCTCCAAACGCCCAGAATAAGGCACTGTTTCCATGCCCAGCTGTGTGCATAGCTACTGGGGATCCAAAACCGGGGTCCTGGAGTCCTCGAGCTTCTGCAGAACACACGTTATGACTGGGCTTTTTTTTTCTCTTCTAGAACCTACATACCATGTCTTTCTAGATAATTGAATAGCGTCTCCTGAGTGTCTGTTGTATGTCAAGCACTGAGCTCAGATCTCGAAATCCTTTTAGGGAACCATGGGAGTCAGGTGGTGACAAATCTTTTCCACCAAGGAGCACATATTTTAGGTTTTGTGGGCTCTAGGCCTCCATGACAACCACTCAGTCCTGTGAAAACAGCCACAGACAGTATATAAATTAGTGACAATGGCTCTGCTCCAACAAAATATTATTTATAAAAGCTGGCAGTGGCCAGATGGTGGTGGCACATTCTAATCCAGCACCCAGTTGGCAAGAGGCAGGTGAATCTCTGAGTTTGAGGCCAGCCTCACTCATCTACAGAGTGAGTTCTGGGACAACCAGGGCTACACAGAAAAACCTTGTCTTGAAAAAAATTAAAAACAAAACAAACAAAAGACAACAACAAAACCTGATGGAGGAGATCCTTGGGAATCTAGAACCAATGAGGATTTGGCATAAATAGAGCAGGGCATTAGAAAAGCATGGTCAGTGAGCTGCCTCAGAAAGGACCCACTTGCTACACAAGCACAGCACAGCAAGAGCAGGGACCCACTTTTCCTTTAGGAGGTGACTTCTCACAGGTTTTTATTTTAAAATTTGTTATGATTTTTTTTAAGTCCAGAAGAAAGAAGAGAATCTTATTTCTGTTTTTCTCCTCCTCCTCCTCCTCCTCCTCCTCCTCTTCCTCCTCCTTCTTCTTCTTCTTTTGGTTTTTTGAGACAGGGTTTCTCTGCATAGCCCTGGCTGTCCTGGAACTCACTCTGTAGACCAGGCTGGCCTCGAACTCAGAAATCCGCCTGCCTCTGCCTCCCAAGTGCTGGGATTAAAGGCATGTACCACCACTGCCCAGCTTATTTCTTTAATTTAAAATAATCTATTTATTTATTTATTTTATTTTTGAGGTAGGGTCTCACTGGCTGGCCTGGAACTCTCTGTGTATATACAGAGATCGTCTGCCTCTGCCTTCCGAGTGCTGGGATTAAAAGTAGTGCCACACTTTTTATTAAGCATAGATTATTTTATTATACAATATATTCTGAATACAGTCCCCCCACTCTTCCCAGTTTCAGCACACCTCCTTTCCCATGTGCATCCACTCTTTTCCTGTTCCTCATTAAAAAGAACGACTTCTAAGACAACAAAACATAACAAAATAAAATATAGTAAGATAATAAAAACTATCCTATCAAAATTGGATAAGGTAATCTGACAAAAATAAAAGGTCCCCAAGAGAAGGCGCAAGCATCAGAGACCTAGTCATCCACACATTCAGGGATCTCAGAACTAAACTGAGAGCCATGGTGTATATGCAGAGGACCTGGTGCAGACCTCTGGAGGCCCGATGCATGCTTCTTCACTCTCTGTGAATTCCTATGAGCTTTGCTCAGTTGTTTTAGAAGGCCTTGTTTTCCTGGTGTCCTCTGAAGAGCTCTTGTAGTCTAGAGCATGGCAAACATGGCTCTGGCAGGTCATGCCCATCCCTCTTCACTCCTCCTTGCTAGGAACCGTTAGATTGCATTCCTAAAGCTAGCCCCAGGGTCTATTCTCTTATTTGGCCACTTCCTCTTTCTGAGGCTGACTACCAAGGTCCAGCTACCAAAGTATTGAAGCTCAGCAGTTAACCCCCCTCTTTGCACTTTTGGGTACCCTAACTAACATGCCCAATCAAAACAGAGCAACTCATCCTAACATAGGGTTTCCCGGTTCTTTTTTATAAACTGCCATTTGCCTATAGGCCATGTCTGTCCCTTCTTTATCCAGAGGCAGTCCTTTGTCCCTCGGGGACAAAAGTCCCTTCCTTCTCTTACTCTATGTCTCTAAGCTATCTAGTCTCTGGTTTTTAGTCATACAAGCAGTGCCAGGGATGGATTCCATCTCATGGTGTGAATCTTAAGCTGACTCAGACATGGGTTGGTCACTCCCACAAGATCTGTGGCATCATTGTCCTGGCATATTTTTCAGGCAGGATAGATTGGAGATCAAAGGTTTTGTGGTTGCCTATGTTTCTCTTTTGGTAACCTTCAAAGTACCTTTCTATGTCAAAGACACTATATATAAAACAGTAAAGGTGCTATGTAGGCACCAGCTCAACCTTTCCATGTTCAATGAGTTGTGTGAGCGTTGTCTTCAGCAATGAGGCCTTGCTCTCTGTTTGTGAAGACCAACCTAGTGTCTTGGCAACAGCTTGGGTTATTTAAGAATTTTTAGGGGACCCTTCTGGCTAATAACTCAACTGGATGTAACCCAGTCCCAGTACTGGAAGATTTGTTTGGTGACAAGAGATAACTGGATGGCACTCGATCTCTCTCATTATTTGGAGACTTTGTTAGGATTGCTTGCATACACTGTAGGAAATTTCCACTGAAATAGGTTCCTGTACCACCCCTCAAATGTCCCTCAATTCTAGCTGTCTCTTCTCCCTTTTGATCCCTTAATCCCATCTCCCCTCCCCATTCCCACCTGGTCCTCCCATTCTTGTCCCCCAACCACCACACCAGTTCCAGTCCAATATAAAATCTATTCTGTTTCCCCTTCCTAGGGAGAGCTACGAGTCCCTCTAGCCCCTTCCTCTCTGCCTGACCTTGCTGGGTATATATATGGATTGTTGCTTGGTTACAGTTTATATAATGACTAATATCCACTTGTATCCACAAGTGAATGCATACCATATTTATCTTTCTGGGTCTGGATTACCTCACTCTGGCTGTTTTTTTCTACTTCCATCCATTTGCTTGCAAATTTCATGATGTCATTGTTTTTAACAGCTGAGTAATGCTACATTGTGTAAATGTACCACATTTTCTTTAGCCATTCTTTGGTTGAGGGACATCCAGGTTGTTTCCAGTTTCTGGCTGTTATAAATAGAGGAGCACTGAACATAACTGAGCAAGTGTTTAAGTGGTAGGATGGAGCGACCCTTGGGCAAATGACCAAGAGTGGTGTGATAGACGGATTTCCATCTTTCTGAGGAGCTGTCATACTGATTTCCATAGTGGCTCTACAAGTTTTCACTCCCACCAGCAATAGAGGAGTGTTCCCCTTGCTCACATCCTCACCAGCAGGAGTGTCACTTGTGTTATTGATCTTAGCCATTCTGACAGGTGTAAGATGTAATCTCAAGGTCATTTTGATCTGCATTTCCCTGATGGTTAAGGGTGTTGAACCATTTCTTTAAATGTTTTTCAGACATTTATGTTTCCTCTATTGAGAATTCTCTGTTTAGATTTGTACCCTATTTTTCAATTGGGTTATTTGGGTTTTTGATATCGAGTTTCATACACACACTATATATATATATATATATATATATATATATATATATATATATATAT
>NW_021621185.1:16153169-16157211 GCF_004785775.1 Grammomys surdaster
ATATATATATATATATATATATATATATATATATATATATATATATAATATATATATTATAATATTATCCCTCTATAAGATGTAGAGTTGGTAAAAAAAAAATTCTTTTCTAGGCTGCTGTTTGTTTTTAGTAGTGGTGACCTTTGTCTTACACAAGCTTTTCAGTTTCAAGCGATCTCATTTATAAATTGTTGATCTTAGAGCCTGAGTCATTGGTGTTCTGTTCGGGAAGTTGTCTCCTGTACCAATGAGTTCAAGGCTATTTACCACTTTCTCTTCTATCAAGTTCAATGTACCTGGTTTTATGTTGAAATCTTTGATTTATTTAGAAATCAATCTTCTGTACCGTGATAGGTATAGATCTATTTGCATTCTGCTACATGTTGACCAGCACCATGTGTTAAAGATGCTGTCTTTTTTCCAGTGTGTATTTCTGGCTTCTTTATAAAATATTGGGTGCTCATATGTGTGTGGGTTTATGTCTGGGTCTTCAATTCTATTCCATTAATCAATATGCCTGCTTTTATGCCAATGCCATGGTGCTTTTATTGCTATAGATTTGGTGTATAACTTGAAATGAGGATGGTGAGACCTCCATCCCCCAGTTCTTTTATCGTTCAGGATTGTTTTAGCTATCCTGGTGTGTGTGTGTGTGTGTGTGTGTGTGTGTGTGTCTGTGTGTTTCCATATGAAGTTGAGAGTTGTCCTTTCAAGGTCTATGAAGAGCTGTTTTGGAATTTTGATGGTGATTGTATTGAATCTGCAGATTGCCTTTGGTAGGATGGCCATTCTCACTATGTTAATCCTACCCATCCATGAGCATAGGAGATCAAGAAAAGATTTTTAAAAAGAGAATTCCAACCAGTGAGAACAAAGGGCATGAACATGAAGGTTTGGGAAGTCTTGAGTTCTCCTTTAGTAGCTAAAACATAGTGTTTATAGGAAGAATGAGGGAAAACTGTAATGTCAGACTGTGAAGGGCCCTGGGTTGTGGCTGGGGGCAGACACTGGGATCCAGGCCATTTTGTGTAAAAGCTAAATCTGGAGTTCACCCTGGGGAGTGTGGAAGTCATGCAGGGTAGAGTGGAGGGCAGAGATGGGGAGGGGGAGTGAGGGAGACTGCCAGGGTGTACCGACCAAATAGGTGTTTCTTCTCTATATTCTAGGATGGCTGACTAGTGGGCTGCTGTGCCAATCACTCACCTCTCAGCCTTGATGTCTGGCAGACACACCTCCTGCCCTTCCTTCCTATGCATGCTGGGGAGCCGACCCTTAAAACGGCAGCGTCCAGTTCCCACATCATTTGGCTTTGGTCAGCTGGAATCACAAAAGGTAGGAGTAGGAGAGAAGCTGTCCTAGGGTTTCTATTGCTGTGTGAAACATCATGGCCAAAAACAACTTTGGGAGGAAAGAGTTTGTCTTACGTATCCTGAATGGTAGTCCACTGTGGAAAGCCATGGTAGGAACTCAAATCAGGTGGGAACCTGGAGGCAGGAGCTGATTTAGGGGCCACAGAGGAGTGCTGCCTACTGGTTTACTCCTTTTGACTTTTAAAATCTGATTTTTATAGAACCCAAGACTACCAGCTCAAGGATGGCACCGCCCACGGTTGGCTGCTCTCATCAGTCATTAATTAAGAAAATGCCCTACAGGCTTGCCTACAGCTTGATCTTTTGGAGGCGTTTTCTCAGTTAGAGTTTCTTCTCAGATGACTCTAGCTTGTGTCAGTGTAGGGGTTTGAATAGGTATGGCCCTCATAGACTCATGTGTTTGAATGCTTGGCCCACAGGGAGTGGCACTATTAGAAGGTGTTTCTTTGTTGGAGTAGGTGTGGCCTTGTTGGAGGAAGTATGTCACTGTCGGGGCAGGGTTTGAGGTCTCCTAAGCTCAAGTTATGGCCAGTGTGAGTCTCCTTCTGGCTGCCTTTGGATCAAGATGTAGAACTCTGGGCTCCTCCAGCACCATGTCTGCCTACGTGCTACAATGCTTCCTGTCATATTGATAGTGAACTAAATTTCTGAAACTATAAGCCAGCCCCAATGAAATGTTTTTGTCTATAAGAGTTGATTATGGTTTCTCTTCATAGCAATAACACCTGAACTAAGTAAAGTTGACATAAAACCAGACAGCACAGTAGCCAAAGCATCTGTCCCAATCACCCTACTCAGTGGCACCACCAATAATGGCTGACTGTCCTTTGTTGTCTAGCATGACAAAGTTCAACTCCCAGCTCTTTGACTAACAAACCTCCATGATGCTTCCTTCAGCTTTGAGGTGAAAGCCACTTCCTCCCGTCTCCAGACTGTGGGTTGCCTCAGCTACCTGTTTCCTCTTTGAGCTTTGTATATACTTCTGCAACCACTGACACGATCAAAGCACATTGTACAAACTGTGAACATACTTTGTTCAAAGTATAGCATATGCATGTCTGGAAGTGCTATCACAGAACCCTACAGAGTACAGTTAATAAAACTTCCTTCAACTGGGCTGCATGGTGTGGGTTCTGGTTTTCGGACGCAGCTATGAATGATGGAGAGCTTATGACTAGACAAAGGTCTTGCTGTACTGATGGAGGTGGAAGGAAAGAAAGATTCATGTTGGATCTCTTTCTCAGGTTTTTGGTTTTTGGTCTTTGAGACAGGGTTTCTCTGTGTAGCCGTGGCTGTACTGGAACTCACTCTGTAGACCAGGCTGGTCTCAAACTCAGAAATCCACCTGCTTCTGGCTCCTGAGTGCTGGGATGAAAAGGGTGTGCCTCCACTCCCTGGCCTGTTTCCCAGTTTTATTAAACTGGGGACTCATGATAGCCTCCATTCCTCTTGATGTCTTCTCATCCATCCTTCCCAAGGATTGTCACAGTAATTCTAAAAGCCATGTAAACCACGCCTGTCCTGGTCATTGTTCTATTTCTGTGAAGAGCCACCACCAAGGCAACTCTTAGGAAAGAAAACATTGAACTGGGGCTGGCTTACAGTTTCAGAGGTTTAGTCCATTATCATCATGGTGGGAGGCATGGTAGCGTGCAGGCAGACATTGGACCAGCAGCTGAAAACTACATCCTGACCCATAGGCAGAGAGAAAATGAGACTCGGCCTGAATCCTCAAAATCTGACCCCAGTGATATACACTTCCTCCAATAAGGCCACACCTTCTAATTCTTCTGACCCTACTGAAGAGTTCTACTCCCTGGTGACTATGCATTCAGCTATATGAGCTTATAGGAGCCATCCTTATTCAAACCACTACAGTGCTTTAAGAAGCATTCCAAGCCGGGTGGTGGTGGCGCACGCCTTTAATCCCAGCACTTGGGAGGCGGAGGCAGGCAGATTTCTGAGTTTGAGAGTTCGATGCTAGCCTGGTCTACAGAGTGAGTTCCGCCAGGGCTACACAGAGAAACCCTGTCTCGAAAAACCAAAAAAAAAAAAAAAAAAGAAGCATTCCAAAATTCCATCTTACCTAGAATAAGAGCTAAAAGTCTACCAAGGCACTATGCTAACTTCAGTGATTCTCATCATGTGAGTGGTGACCTCTTTGGGGTCCAATATCAGATATTTACATTACAATTCATAACTAGCAAAATTACAGTTATGAACTAGCAACAAAATAATGTTATGGTTTGGGGTCAGCACAACATAAGGAACACAAAGGGTCACAGTGTTAGGAAGATTGAGAACCACTAAGATATTCCAATTAGTGTTGACTATTGACATTGCTTAAGCTCAGTGATACCTGCTTCAGGGCCTCTTAACTTGTTACTCAGTCTTGTGGGGATGCCCTGTCCTCAGATTTGCATGTATTGTTCTCATGACCTCTGTTTTGGGGTCATCGGAGACACTATACCAATGCCACCACTTGTTTCTTTTTCCTGGTTTGTGTTCTTTACATTTACCACTCTCTGAACTTGTATTTTATTTCAATCCAAAGGTTGAGGACAGATAGATTTCTTCTCTTCTCTTCTCTTCTCTTCTCTTCTCTTCTCTTCTCTTCTCTTCTCTTCTCTTCTCTTCTCTTCTCTTCTCTCCTCTCCTCTCCTCTCCTCTCC
>NW_021621185.1:16157611-16175987 GCF_004785775.1 Grammomys surdaster
TCCTCTCTTCTCCTCTCTTCTCCTCTCTTCTCCTCTCTTCTCCTCTCTTCTCCTCTCTTCTCCTCTCCTCTCCTCTCCTCTCCTCTCCTCTCCTCTCCTCTCCTCTCCTCTCCTCTTCTCTTTTCTTTGAGACATGGTTTCTCTGTATAGCCCGGGCTGTCTTGGCACTCACTCTGTAGACCAGGCTGGCCTCGAACTCAGAAATCTGCCTGCCTCTGCCTCCCAAGTGCTGGGATTAAAGGCATGTGCCACCACTGCCCGGGGACAGATAGATTTCTTATGCTCACTTTCTATTCATTTCATTCTGGAATCTAGTAATAAGTCTATTATATTTTTCTTGTTTGTGTTTTGAGGCAGGATTTTTCTGAATAGTCATGGCTATATTGGAACTCATTCTGTAGACCAGGCGAATCTTGACCTCAGGGATTCCTCTGCCTCTGCCCCCTGAGTGCTGGAATTAAAGGCATGTGCCACCACATCTGGATAGAGTCTGGGGTCTTCTTAGGGTGGCATAGGTTGGTGGATATATAAACAACCCTTTGCCATGTCAAAGTGTTCAATAGCAAATCATATTTAATAGTATAACAAATATTTCATATTTATTACTTTATAATTTGTATAATTCTGCTTTTGTAACTTCTCCTCCTGAAATTTCTTACCCTTCCCCATTCTCTCTCTTCATTGTTCATGATAGTTGACATTTGTTTCTCTAGAGAACTTCTACCTTCTATTCTTCACAAGAAGTTAACCACTCTCTCAAATTTTGTGCTCTCTCCTTTAGGTCACCTTGGGACTCAGAAAGAAGGAATTGGCAGATTCATGGAAATCTCCAGCCTTTACACTTCTTTTCTGTGCATGTGAATCAGCAGAAAAGAAAGGCAGTCTCACAGTTAGGCCCAACGGTGCTTGCTTGTAATCTCAGCACTCAGGAGGATGAAGGGGGAAACAGTAGGAGTTCAAGGCTAGCCTTCGCTATATGGTGAGGCCCTGCATCCCCTGACAGAGACAGACAATCCTCCATATGTAAAAAGGTGATGGTAGTCCCCAGCTCATAGTGTTTGTGGAGAAGACTGGGGGAATAGAATGAAAGATACCCGAAACCATGATACAGATAAAGCCCACTCCATATTAAGAGGAAAGTCCTTCCATAGACAAAGATGGAGCCTAACAAGTCATGTATAGACAAGTTGTTAATAAAAAGTCTCAATCAACTCTTCTAGGGGCTTGAGAGATGGCTTAGGGACTAAGAGCATTTGTGTTCTTCCGGAGGACCCGAGTCAGTTCCCAGAACCCACATCCAGTGGCTTACCATCACCTGTAACCTAGTTCTAGGAATCCACTGCCATCTTCTGGTTTCATCAGGTACCTGCATTGTGTGTGCTCAAACACATGTTCAGAAGCATATACATAAACACAAACTATACTAAAATTCTACTAAGACTTGCCAACTTTTTAGAACATCTTTGGCGGAAGTAGGATTAAGATAGACATCACAGAAGACAGGCAAACATCCTCAGGGTCCAAGGTTCAGCTTTTTGTAGCATTTGGTAAATCTGGTAAGCCTTAACCTGTACTCACTAGCAACAAATCCACATATCTTTGATTAATAGCTACACTTGGTATAAAAAAATTTACACATGGTGAGTCCCTGATCCTGTTAGCTACAGATACCTGCCCAAGAGGTACAGGCTCATAATCCAGTACCAGGTGAAACTTACCCCTTCCCCTCACCAACGTGAACTCAGGTCGCCACCCAGCTGCCTGGATGGGTACTAGGCTGGTCAGAAAAGGAAGCCTGGTCAAGGTATTCACTGAAGGGCTGGCTCTTATCTCACAGTTGGCAAGGTATTGCCTGGTATTTTGTTCTAGTATCCTGAACCACTTCAGTTTTTTCCTCCCTGAACTTAGAAAAACATGTAAGTTAGGACTCACTCTTTCTGAATTCCATTTTGATCTTTTGTTCTTCCACAAGCCATTGAGAAATTAGAGGATGTTGTTCTCCTAGGCTAAAGTAGTACTAAGTATCACTAAGTAAGTACCCACTGCATATGGTCAACTTCCTGGTAATGTTTCAGTCAAATATGGACCATGTATTTGATGAATAGCTACAGAAGACTATGAAATTGCTGGAAAATTCCTTTCTTGTTGTCATATCTAGGTGCCATATACTTCCATGGTTGTGTTGCTGGTGGAAACAGGCCAGCTGACCTGCCATTTCAGGAGGATCAGAGCACACTGCTCTACGCAGCACACAGAACATGGCAATAATAATAATAACAACAATAATAATAACTGTGCCACTGGTTTGTATAGTATACTGTACTTTTAAATCATTATTTAAACATTTTTATTACCTCAACTCTATTAAATCAACCATGGATACTTTTGATAGCCCAGAGAGGCATATTTTTAAAGAATTTCAAGTCAACCTTAACAAATGAAACTGCACTAATCGCCTGGTACCCCAGGAAACGCACATGAGGGATTAGCACAGTTGTTGCCATTGTTCCCATCTGTATTAGTCATTTTCTGTTGCTGTGATAAAACGCCATGGCCATGGCAACTTGGACATATCTAGCAGGATAAGACTCTATCATGACCGGGGCTCACAGCCACGAGCATAGACATGGAGGCAGGAACAGGAAGCTGTGAGGCCTTACATCCTAAATCACAAGCAGGAAGCTGAGCACTAACAGGGACTATGGTAGGCTTTTGAAATGACAAAGCCCACCCCCTCCACTGACTCACTTCCTCCACGAAGCCGCACCTTCCCAAATGGCTCCACCAATAGGGACTAAGCGTTCATACGCTGAGCCTATGTGGGTCATCACATTGCAACCGCCACACCATCCCTCCATGCTGCTAATAATCCATGACATTAGAGAGTACCCCTCCACATTCTTCTTCATTAGATAGAAGCTCCTCCTGGGCACACCGGCCTCCTTAACCTCAGAGTCATCAGAGCGATGAGTGCCTCATAAAGGGTGGTTCTTAGACGCTGTCGGGCTATGAGTCATTTCTAGCTGTAGGCTTACTTGGCTCTCAGCCTAATTGGGTCATTTTTAATTCACAACAAGCTCTTGCCTTAATCAGAGCAAATCTGCTCAGGCTCAATTTAGTAAAAGAAGTTCAAATTGAAGCTCTGTTGAGAATTCTGTTTCCCACTTGCCATGTCCTGACTGTTAGTTGTGTAAACTGAATCAGTTGAGAAAAGGTATTCTGGCATTGTCTCCTGAAGTCACAACAAACACACTCGCTGGGGCAGCAATCTCACCTACAGAAGTTTCTGGCAGGAGTTATGTTAGCGCATCACTATGCCATTGGAAAAGTAGCAAAAGCTACTTTTACAGCCTCCATGTCCACTCTAAGGGGCTGGTTTATAAGTAATGGACTAGCCATTCATGGGGCAATATAATCCAGAGGGAGACGGGAGGCAGTTCTATGTGTGCTGATATGGAGCATTTGCTAAAATACATTATTAAGAAAAAAGGGGGCCAGAAAGATGGCTCAATGTTTAGAATGCCTTAATGTTCTTATAGAGAACCCAAGTCCAGTTCCCAGCACTCACATGGCTGCTTATGACTATCTGTAACTCCAGTTCAAAGAGAACTGATGGCCTCTTTTGAATCCACATACTCCAGGCACACAGGTGGCATATAGACATTCAAACAGGCAAAACACTCAACACACAAATAAATCTAATTTTATACACACACACACACACACACACACACACACACACACACAGAGAGAGAGAGAGAGAGAGAGAGAGAGAGAGAGAGAGAGAGAAGAGTTCCAGAGAGAGAGAAGGAGGAAGAGGAGGAGGAGGAGGAGGAGGAGGAGGAGGAGGAGAAGAAGAAGAAGAAGAAGAAGAGACAAAAAAGAAGAAGAAGAACTCCAGACAGTATCTATAAAATAATATATATATATAATCCTACATAATGAAAAGGCTGGATTTACAAATCCTAGTGAACTGGCTTCCTCCAAGTCAGGTATCCAGGTGGAGGAGTAATGCGGAACTAGTTTTTTCACTTGCAACCAAAAAAATGAGTGTTTGGCCCAATGCTTTACCACTCTCCTGTTGCTTTTAGGAGTAAGTCCAAAGTCTTTGTCACAGTGTGTTGTGCCTCTTCCCTTCTGTCACTCGGTCTCCCCCCTCTTTCCCTGGTCATCTTAGTTCTTCTTCAGAGCCCATTCTCTTTCCCTTGGTCATGGCCGTTCCCCTGCTTGGAGCGTCTTTCCCCTGCCCTCTCCTTGCTCAATTCCCAGCGGTGCCCTTTTGAGGCTACTGCATTATACTAGGCAGACCTTTCCCCTGTTGTCCTCTGAGAGGTGTGGTGTGATGGGGGCCTCAGCTTCTCTTTGAGGATCAAACAGTGCAAGAGCAATGGGAAGATTCCCTGCCTGGTGTGTTTCTAGGTGACGCCTGAATGCTGTGTGTACGCCTACCAGAGTCATCCAGTGAGCACTTGCCAGAGGCAGGCGAAGGGAGAAAGGGACAGGGAGAGGGAGAATAGAATGGAACTAGTAATGGACCAAGGAAAGATGGGAGAGGAGGGAAAAGCTACCGGGTTCTCAAAGCCAGTTGTCATGAATGGTCCTGTGTGCTGTTCTTGATCATTCATTGGTGTATGGGCTTAGTATTCTCAGATTCAAAACACAACTTAATAGTTGTGTTGGTGATTCTATTACCTTAAATTTTATATTTTTACAGAAACTTGGGTATTTTGGTTTGGTATTTTGTGAGGGGAAAAGGTCAAGGAAAATTAATTCTTCTTTTGCTTTATTTAAAATCGTGTTATTCTGATTTTTTTTAAACAAAAATCTTATTGTATTAGCCTAGTTATTGTTCTCTGTTGTTTCTATTTGGCTTGTTTGTTTTGAGACAGTGGTCTTACTATGTAGCCAAGGTTGGCGTCAAACTAGAGATCCTCCTGCCTCAGCCTGCTGAAGCTGGATTTGCAGGTGTGCACCACCACACTTGGTTTTATTTTTTAAAAGGGATCTAAGGAGCATAGCCCTACCGTAAGAATCAATGATGCAACACTCCCACATATGAGAAGGTACTGTGGTGGTTTGAATAGGTTTGACCCCTGTAGGTTCCTGTATTTGAATGCTTGGCCATAAGGGGTGGTACTATCAGGAGGTGTGGGCTTGCTGGAGGAGGTAGATCACTGTGGAGTCCGGCTGTAAGGCATTTTTGCTCATGCTATTCCCAGTGTGGCTCACAGTCTCCTGCAGCCTGCCGCTCAAGATGTAGAACTCTCAGCTCCTTCCCCAGTACCATGTCTGCCTCCATGCTGCCATGCTTCCTGCCACAATGAAAAATGGACTAAACCTTTGTAACAGTAAGCCAGACCCACCTAAAAGTTTTCCTTTGTAAGAGTTGCCATGGTCATGGTATCTCTTTACAGCAATGAAACCCAAACTAAGACATGCACCATTAGCACCAAAGGGCATTGTGATAGTCCATGCTTCACACTGATGTTGCTGTTGAAGTATCAACCACGTGGTTATGTGTTGTATGTAGAATGAGACCCAGACTTCCCAGCAGCGATCACAGCTGAAGGGAGCTGCTGGCCTCCTTTCTGTCTCCCACCTTCTCCCTTCCGTCTTACACCATTTCCTCCAGGAATGATCACTGCATTCAAGTTAACAACCCAGGAAGGATTTTCTAGATCCTTCCATCTCAAGCAGTTTCACCCCAGAACCCCGGATGTTTTGTAGATGTGGAAGCTCATATAACTTGAGAAAAAGAATACAAAATTGAACATCTAAAAAGCAAGTATCAGTTAGAAAAAGAAATCACAGCAAAGCTAAAAAAAAAAAATTGTTAAATCGCCCAGCCAGAAGAGCAGTACATGTCTTTATTGACTGCCTGACAATTACATTTTTGTTTACCATATGATTCTGATATTCTCTCATTGATTGCCTCCTCATACACAATGATTGTGTGACATTTTCTATGTAACGAATAAGAAACAAACTTTTATATTTCATTATTCATTGTTAGTAATGTCATGTTAGTAACATTTTAGGATTGATGATGTAGTAAATATCTATTCAATATTTATTGTATATTAAACAGATATTTAATAGCTTTAAAATTTTAGGGTATTTTAAGTGTTTGGGCTTTGTGGTATGTGACGGTGTATCTGCAGGAGTATTCGTATGTGTCAGGGTAGGATATACCAATGGGATGTGTGCATGTTATATGTGGTGTGGTGTTGTAGTAAATCTCCAACCCCAGTGAGCCCGTTCAGAAACACACACAACTGAGTTATAATATTTATAGGCTGTAAGCCCAGACTGGGCAGAGGTACCATTACATTCCTCTACTCCACAGCTAGGAGATCCCTCGCTACTTGCGGCTTCTCCAGGCCATGTGGTTCTGCTCCATCTTCTTTCCTCCATCCTTCTTCCTCGTCATCCCTTACCCTCCCTCTACCCTCTAAAACCTCCAGCTACGCCTTTTTCTTCCACTGCCCAATCACAGGCTCTAGCCTTTATTTGACCAGTTAGAATGGGGACAAGGGTCACATGGAATTACCAGAGTACATGACCCCTTCCTCATTGGGGCAGCCCCTCTTGAGGAAGCAGAATTAACATCAGAATACAAACAGCACCAGGGCAACCCATAAGGGTATGGTATATCTGTTGTGTTTCTGTATGTGTACTGGGGTTTCTGTGAGATATCTATGTATGTGGTGTGGTGTACCTGTGTGATGTGCCTCTGTGTTTATGTGTATTGTCTGTGGTGGTGTGTATCCATGGTATGTGTGCGTTAGGATGTATTTGTGCTTAGTGTGTATGTGGTATGGTATAATTTATAGTGAGTATGTGTGCATGTGTGTGTGTATCTATGCGATATGTCCTGTCCAGCAGGGCATTATCAGGGGTCTGGGGAGATCACCTGAAAGAGAAAGTGGGGGACAGGCCGATGCCAAAAATGGCAATCTGTCTACAGCCTGATCAAATCACCAAATTTACTTTTTTCACACAGAGGTTATATATATACAAAGGCAGGGTGTGGGGAAGGGGCTGAAGGATCGTAGGTGTTCGGGGGAGTACAGATATCTTTCAGAATGGAGTATCAGCTGGGTGAAGGTTCAGGGGACAGATCACTATGACTCTAACTATGATTCACTTGTCCTTATCTAAGTTGGTACTATCCACCAAGGCTTTACAAGGTCTTTGACTATTCAGCCTGGTAATTTTCCACGAAAGCTACTTGTTTACAATAGATTCTAGTCATCTGTTTCAGTGTTTTCCCACAGAGACCAAAGACTTTGTGTTAGCAGGCATGTGTGTCAGGCCTATTGCTGATTTTAGGCCTATGCCTGATTTTAGGCCTTCAGTGTGTAAGCAGGGCTGCCCCTAACAGTGATATATACCTGCATGGTGTATGTGTGCACGGATATCTATGAGATATTCCTGCATGGTATATGAATGGTGTGTACACATGTGTCCTCAGTTCCCCCAGTGCTCTTTAGTTCTCTTCAGTCTTCTTTCCAGGGCTTAGGAGGGGCCTGTCAGGAGTGTGATGCTCAGACTGACTGACCAGCTGTGAGTCTGTCTTCCCCCTCCTCCCCGTATTACTCGTTCCACTCCCCACTGTTCGTTTCTCCTGTTCTTGTTTCAGGTGTGTGCTTCCCTGTTTATACACTTCCGTCTCCTGGCTGCAGAGCGAGCTCAGGAGAACGGGGAATGGTTCAGGACGAGGGCTCAGCCTAGGAGAGGGACCGTGATATTGCTGAATGAGTCAATGGATGTTAAATAATATTTAATGTCAATCTCTAGAGTTTCTTTTTAGAACTTATGAATGTTGACTTTTTCCATAAAATTCAATTTAATTAAACCTGAATGCATATCCTGTAATGCTGGGCTCACTAACTGTGCTAATTAATAGGATACTTTTCTGAAGCAGGAGTTTGTACCTGATAGTACAGGGTATAGACTAGCAGGGTTTGTTGTTGTTGTTGTTGTTGTTTTTGGTTTTTCGAGACAGGGTTTCTCTGTGTAGTTCTGGCTGTCCTGGAACTCACTCTATAGACCAGGCTGGCCTTGAACTCAGAAATCTGCCTGTCTCTGCTTCCCAAGTGCTGGGATTAAAGGCGTGCACCACCATCACCTGGCTAGACTAGCAGTTTTAAAACAACAAAATCACATAGTTTTTTGTTTCCATGAAACTTGGATCTCTGATACAGCACTCTTCGAATGTCCTTGCTCACTGCACCTCCCAAATAATAGAAAATCCATTGGCATTATTACATATTTCCAGATTATCTTTCTTTGCTTTTGGCTTCAGACATCTTCATTTTATTTCCATAAACACATAATATAAAGGTAACATCATCACCTTCGGTCTGCACTGCCCCAGTGGTCCATAGCTCATCATGAGATAGGTACAGGGCATGACCTCACAGGTTTTTCTGCTTACTGCAAAGTTTGTGTTTAAGGTTGACAGTCTCTCAGGAAAAGGATCCAGTAAGTTCATCTCCGTATCTCTCTAGAATGCTGCCACATGGAAACCTGAGGATACACCTGACTTCTTAATTCAGACACTCTGTTGGATGGGATTACTGGATTCTCAATTTTCCCGTGGTTATGCATGTCCAATAGCAGCTGTATGAGGTGACCCTCTGAGGGGTATAAAGAACTTCCATAACTGCTGTCATCTGGATATCAAGATATCACCTGAGTGAGACAGAGCTGATCCCCAGTTCTCAGCCCATCTATTGCTTCAGAGATGTGAGTGCGGAGAAACCTCCGACACACCAGTCAGCAGATGTGAATAGATGCTTTTATTATAGGTACATCACTCAATTCTCCTTCAAGTGTTGCTTCAAAAACCACGCAGCGACCTGTCACTAAGACACAGCGGTGCACCGTCAGCTTGAGCGCCCTGCTCCAGTGAGACTGTAGAGGTAGGTAGTTGGCTATACGCTTTGGCTCCTGGCGGGTCAACACAGGCGCACACACCCAGGAGCTATCTGGATTCTCGAATGGAAGACACACAACACACACCAGTTAATTTTAAAATGCCTTGGCTAGTTCAAAGTCTGGGCAGTTCTAATCCTCCCCGTGGCTAGCACACATTTCGCTCCTGTAATCTTGGCGTAATGCCCTCTAATTCTATATTTTGTCTATATTTGCTGCCCTGACTCCTTCTGGACAGCTCCCTAATCTTTGTTGTCCAAGACGCTTCTGGCCAGCCCTTTTGGGGGCGCATTCTTTCTCACCTACATTTCGGGTGAGTTTCCTTCTGCAGCTCTAAATCTGATCCATCTTCCTCAGAGGGATAGTCTGGCTCCTTTTTACTAGTTTCTAGTCGGCGGCTCAAATCTAAAGGTCCTGCCCCATCTCCCTCTGTCCAGCCATTGGCTGTAAGGCAATTCTTTATTACCAATCAGAGCCAGCTGGGGGCAGGCTTCCTGTAGCCTACGAGTGGGGGGGCACTGCACACAGGTTTGTTTTTGTTTTGTTTTTTTTGGGGGGGGGTAGCACAATTAGCAAGAGAACACCAGGCCTATGTGAGACTGACGAGTCAGGGGAACCACTGGACTTGAAAGATCACTCAATAACTCATGAAAGTTGCTCCAGTGTCAGGAGTATACTGCGTTTGAGGTTCAAAAGGGTTTACATCTCGGGACAAGCCGGGTTTTACATCCAAGTACATAGAAAAGCTGGGAAGGGTGGACAGTGTCTCCTTATGGTTTTTGTTTTAATAGCAAAGAGTCGTTATTAAAGGAAAGATGGGCAGGAGGACCCAGGGATTAGTTTCCTGGAAGATTAATGGTGGAGAGAACCCTTTGAGATGGAAACTCAACAGCCACTTGCATCCCAGCCCCGGTGGGGAGACCATGCGTTTTGAATTAGGTTCAGAGCTGTGTGATTCAGTGGGTTATGGGAGCCGAGGATGGCACCCAAGTGTGCAGGCCACACTCCTCTAACCGTCACCGTGTGTGTGTGTGTGTGTGTGTGTGTGTGTGTGTGTGTGTGATGAAATACTCAATTCTGGAGTAAAATTAGTTTATAGAGCTCCAGCAACATCAGTCAAGACCAAACTACGAATATCCACTGAGCAGAAGGAGTGTTGAGGTCTGAATGATCTGGTACTCACTTTTAAATCACACAGCTTCGTGTGGGGAACCTATTTATCCTGGAGGTACAGGTACAGTGGTTGGACCAAGATGATGTTTACAGGCAATTGGTAAGAGTAAGATACCTCAAAACTACATTCAGCAATTAAGTATCCCGCTTTTATGGAATTAAACTGAAAATGAAACTATTTGGTGGTTTGATGATTCATTTTCCATTTGGCAAATATTTTCACTATCTTCAGTGATTTATACCATTCATTTTAATTATTAAATTTCGCAAATATTTTCAGTTGTCAATTTAGCTAAATGTTTTATTTAGCAAATATTTATTGAGTCTAGTATGTGCCAAGAATATATTGGCAGCTGGAGATCTTGAAATTAATTCTAGACTAATCAGCTTATTGCAGGAAGGTGTGCATAAAATCAGGAAAGATTAACAGACACTTGGCCACTTTTAGATAGACTCGGGTGTATCCGTCCAACACGCTAGGCTTCAGGCAAGTCTCAGTTTCTTCTTCTAGAAAACAATACGCAGTTGCTCAGATTCTTGCTTCAGGACTCTAAGGACAGTCACGCAACAAGCACCCAGACAATGATGTCGTTATTATCACAACTGTTTGTCTTCTTCCGCCCAGGCACCTGCAACAATGCCAGCACAGAGCAGCAGACACTCGATAAATGCTATTGAATCAGCAAACAAATTGGCAAACAAGAGAAAGCAACACCCGTCTTAATGATCCATCCTGTCTGTGGATAAAAGTCAGGACATGGTTGGCAGGTTATTCTCACATAGGTCCATTTACACCGTGTAATGTGTTATATTGCCACGTATCTTTAACACGGTTCTTTCCCTCTCGCTGTTCAGAGGAGTCATAAATCTCCCTGTCAGACAGCTTTTTTTCTATTCAAACATTTTACCATCTCTTTTATTAGCAGAGTCTTTGGTGTGTGAATTTGTAGGCTCTTTATAAATTATACAAAATAGTTCCAGGAAATCTGAAGGTTTCTTAGAAACACAATGATCTAGTAGGAAAAGCCTTTTACTTCTCTGAAGATTCTCACGGGGGCACGGGAGACCGTGACTTTAAAGTCCTGTAGTGATCAAAGTCATTAGGACCATAGAAAAGACATCATTTCCAGGTCATTTTTCTTATACCATTGGAGGTTATGGAATGGACTGAAAGGTCACTTCTTCAACTTTCCAAGGTAAGTGGCTCAAGTCTCAGGCCTCTGAGGTCTTCCTTGGGATCTCTTTGTGTTTCCTCCCTCTGGCCAGCCCCCTCTCCCTCTGACCACATCCCCCAAGGATGGTACCTATGGAGTGGTACTGGGAACGTGGAAGAGAAGAAATGACATCTGAGAGAGTGAGCCTTGAGAGACAGCCCAATCGGATCCTGTTCACACATGTAGCCTGAACTGCCAATGCATTCTTTTTCTGTTTAGTTTTGCTTTTAGAGACAGGGTCTCCTGTAGCCCAGGCTGGCCTCACATTCCTGATCCTCCTGCCTCAGCCTCTCCTAGGCTATGATTACAGGTGTGTACCACCACCCTTGGTTTAATGTGCTCTTATTACTGACTTAGAGCCTAAGTTGGGTATGTGGGTTATTTACAACTTGACAACTTATTGAAGCCTGAAAGTGGAGAACAGTCTTGTCAACGAACCACTGCACCTGCTTGCATAGACAGTCTTGAGTTGCTGGAGGAAATATATACTTGAGTTTTCAAAGGTAAATACCACTTTTTTTTGTTTGGTTGGTTGGTTTTTCGAGACAGGGTTTCTCTGTATAGCCCTGGCTATCCTGGAACTCACTCTGTAGACCAGGCTGGCCTCGAACTCAGAAATCCACCTGCCTCTGCCTCCCAAGTGCTGGGATTAAAGGCGTGCGCCACCAACGCCCAGGAATACCACTGTTATTTATCGTACTTGCTTTCTGGTGTGAAAAGCACACAAGCCATTCTCTGGGTTCAACTGGCCCTTTAGCCGATGTTGCTATTGGCCATTTTTTTTTATCTTGTTTGAAAACTCAGGCCCAGATACTGAATTGCACACACAGTTGAAGCGAAGAATTGGGAATTTGTTTTGTTCTTTTCTTGGCTGTTTTTCATTCTCTGCACGCCCACTCCTGGCCACAGATTCAAGGCTCCTGTCTCTCACTAACACATATTTCTGCCTACAATGTACTCGCTGGTTAATTTGCACAGCTCTGATTCATCCCAACAGTCATATGCTTCTGACAGGTGGATACCCCTGGGCAGTCACCTGGAGACAGTGCTCTGTAATAGCTATGTTTCACAGTGGTGCAATGTGTCACCCTTGTTTTCCAGGCAGATGTGACAGATAGAATTCCAGCTGCTTGTCTGTACCTTAGAGGCATTTGTAGTCCTTCTCCTACCCTAGTGGCCTTGGTTTTGTTTTTGGCTTTTTGTTTTTTTGTTTCGTTTTTTTTGTTGGTTTGGGTTTTTTTGTTTGTTTGTTTTGTTTTGTTAGCATTTTTTTCTCATTTTTCTAACCATCCCCACATCCTTTCAGATGTTGTACTGTCCCTATTTTGTTCTTCTTTTCTCATCTACCTTGTAAACAGTGATTCGTTGCTCTGGTAACATTCTAGTCCAAGATGACTCCCGTGGAGCTCTGCAGGTTGCAGACAAAAACAGTGGAAGATGCAGCAGCTGTTTGAATGAAGTGGATGAACTTGGCCTGACACCTAGTCGGGAGGGCCAACTTGCCACACTCTCTGTGTCTCACTTGACCTGGCACACAGTAGGGAGGGCCAACCTGTCACACTCTCTGTGTCTCACTTGACCTGGCACACAGTAGGGAGGGCCAACCTGTCACACTCTCTGTGTCTCACTTGGCTTGGCACACAGTAGGTAAGGTCAGCCTGCCACACTCTCTGTGTCTCACTTGGCCTGGCACACAGTAGGTAATGGCACCCTGCCACACTCTCTGTGTCTCACTTGACCTGACACACAGTAGGGAGGGTTGCCCTGCTTCTCTCTCTCTCTCTCTCTCTCTCTCTCTCTCTCTCTCTCTCTCTCTCTCTCTTTCTCTCCCTCTCTCTCTGTCTCTCTCTCTGTCTCTCTCTCTCTTCTCTCTCTTTCTGTGTTACTTGGCCTGGCACACAATAGGGAGATTCACCCTGCTACCCTCTGTGTGTTTCACTTGGCCTGGCACACAGTAGGGAGGGTTGTCTTGCCATCTTCTCTGTGTCTCGCTCTTCTACTTCTTCCTCCCTAGCACAGAGCACCTTGGCTCCTCAGAAACTCAGGGCTCTTACAGTTTCCTGTCTTGCATGAGGAAGAACAGGAAATAACCCTTGGCTTGTCTGAGGGGCCCACTACATCAATTTTCAGCCTGCCTCCCTCATTAGTAACCTGTCAGTCTGTCATTCTTCTGTTGTGTGCCCACCTGGCTCGAGTCAGTGGGCGGGACTAGGAATAGATGGCTGATTCCACCTGCCAATCAGATTCGTTCATCTGAAAATGTCTAGTGCCTGTTGGATTACAGCTCTTGCCCTTCCTTCAACACTTAGTAGGCTTCCTGGTAATCTTTAAACTCCATCACACAGCCCCTCAGGGAAGACCTGCCCTTCATGGAAAGTGGGCAGATTTGAGCAGAGGAATCTATGTCTTTCACATAGGAATCTAGTTGCACTGTGGTGGGGTGGCTCCAAGATGGAGGCCTTCCAAGAACACACAGCTGAGAAGAGAGGAGGAAGTGACGGTCCAGCCGGGAAAGTGTTCAGTGATGAACCCTCGCCGGTGTGTGTGTGTGTGTGTGTGTGTGTGTGTGTGTGTGTTAGTGAGTACAGGATACTGAGGGGCTGTCCACTTTGCGCTTGGAAATCACCTGGGGAGCCTCCAGGCACTGGGGTGAGTATCTCCATTCTGAGTCAGGGAAGCTTCCCAGGTTTCTAACATTAGGTTAAGACCCCAGACCAAAGAAAAGGAGTGGAATGAGATAGAACTGAAGGATTGAAAAAGACTGAAAGGCCAAGCATGGGCCCTAGATAGCACGGGGCAGTGGTTCTCAACCTTCCTAACACTGCAACCCTTTAATATAGTCATGTTGTGGTGACTCTCAATCGTAAAGTGTTTCGTCACTACTTCATAACTATAATTTTGCTACTGTTATGAATCTTAATGGAAATATCTGATATTCAGGATATCTGATACAGGACCACTGTGAAAGGGTCATTTGACACGCCCCCCGCCCCGGGGCTGTGACTCACAGGTTGAGAACCACTGCCATAGAGGATCCGGACTGAAGGACCTCCGAGCCAGGGCTGTTAGAATGGAAAGCAATCCTGTTTTAAGCATGCCTTGGGCGGAAGGGACTGTTGGTGTAAACTGGCAAGAAGGAGGGTTGGGGCTGGGTCACCTCGGATGGTTCTAACTGTCTAGCATGAAGATTATCAGCTGGAAGGAAGCAGTCAGGCTTCACTGATTGTGCGGGGAGGACTGGAGGAGGAGGGGGCTTGGAAAGAACCGGAAAGAACACGGACCTGGGGACTGTGGGTGGTTGTAAGCACAAGCCTCAAAGGAGAAGGGTGGGAAGAGGGAGGGCTGGACACAGCCGCTGGAAGAGCTGGAAGGAATCTTTTCTGTTGTGGGCAGTTCGGGAGAAAGTAGAAAAAACGAGCCGTCTGTGGCGAAATGGAACTGAAACAGGAGGAAGAGAGATAGTGTAAGAAACATAGACTTCAGCGTTGTTGAGGGTTTGGCCTCTGAGCAGATTTCTTTGTAGATGTTTTACAGAGTGGAGTGGGTAGGTTACTGGGGACTCGGGACTTGGCCGGAGCCGGGCTAGGACCACATTGTGGCGAAATCCTAGCTCGTTTGGTTGACTTCCCATCCGAGTTGAGAGAAATGATTGGGTCTGATCCAGAGTGGATCATCTCCGATGCCCTTTAAACTTTAGACTGATCTGTTTCGTACGTTTAGATTTTACTGGGCCTCAAGACTTTTTACTTATGTTTTATTATGAAACGTTTCTAATGACAAAAGATTAATAACCATTACGATTCATTGTATCACCTTGTATCATCTACAGGTGAAGGCTTTTGAAATTGAGACCTCCAGGCAGATGAGTGGCCCAACACACACACACACATGCACACGCACACGCACGCAGGCACGCATGCTTTCCTCTGGTGTGAAATGCTGGCTTTCATCCCCACACTGATAGTGTCCACTATCTTTGTCTCTGTAGAAGCGTCAGTATTTCCCAAATACCCATCCAAATGGTATTTCTGAGCCCCTCATACGTGTCTGGACTTGACTGTGCAGCATGCTGTGGTTGAAATGTGGAACATCTGTAGCAGACTCATGCTTTTGAACATGTGTTTCCCAGTGAAGCTCGGGAAGGCAGATGCTTAGAGACACACAGCCGACATAGCCCAGTGGCTCTCTGGGCATGAGCCTTCAACGTGGGACTATTTCTGGTGCCTGTCTAACACTCTCCCTCCTAACCCCCAGGTGTGAGAGCCTCTGCCACATTCTCTGCCATGCACCCTCCTGTGCCTTCACTCCCCCAACTGTAACCATGAGCCCAAATAAATGTCCCTTCCCTTCTGTCAAGTCTTTGGTCACAGTGACCTAAAATGTAACTAAGAGGTGAGCAGGGCAATATCTTTGTCCTCACGAGGCTTAAGACATAGGCTGAGGAGACACTGCAGGGCCTTTGGAAACACTGTGGTCTTGCTTTTGTAGCATTCCAACACCGTTTGTTTGATGCTGGTTGTGTTGTGACTCTGACATCATATCATCATTGGTGAACCGTTGACGCGGACAAGTCCAGATCTTACCAAGAACCCTGGAACCTGTCAGTCATTCCTTTACACGGGAAATTTTTGTCAGATTTATCATTTGGAATTTCTTTTTAAAAATTATGTGTATGTACGTGTTTGCTTGAACATACATGTATGCTATATGTGCGTGGGGTGTCTGAAGAAGCCAGAGGATGGTGTAGGATCCCCTGGAGCTGGAATGACAGACAGTTGTGAGCTGCCTTGTGTGGGTGCTGGAAACTGAACTCTGATCCTCTGGAAGAACAACAAGTTCTCTTAACCATGGAGCCCTCACTCAAGCCTCTAGCATTTGGAACTTTATAGCCTAAGTGTGGAAGAACATATCTTTTAAACTTGCCTTTAATTCTTTAGGTATTGGCAGGAAAATGTGACCTCTTGGATTCTGGCTGCACTCTGAGCTGCCACATGCTCCATTAAGAGAGAATGAGTCTGGATGAGATTAGAGGAGAGGTCTCACACACTCGAGGAATGTCTCTTTGTCATCTCATATGACTTCAGGCCAGCCTAGAGAGCACAATGGCATGGCCTCCATGAGGCCAAGAATGCTGACTATAGTAGCCTGTTGACACTGTAACCTCAGAGGAGAAGGTAGAAACATTCCGAGATGGTCTGACAAGTTCAAGGGACCCTGTGGAGGAGTGAGTGAACCACCGAGAGCATTGAGAGCATCGCTGTAGGCTGGAGCAGCAGTGCAGTCCCCACACGCCGCTCAAGGCAAGGGGCAGCAGAGGAACTTCTGTGGCCCAGAACCTTGTCCTGTGTCTGACATGAAACCACTCCAAAGTAGAGTCCCGCACTAGATGACCCATTCTCACCAGACCTAGTGACAGTAGGACAGGGTCCCACTGGCTAATGAGAATCATCTGGTCCCTGGGGTCCCCTCCTGGCACCCAGGCCTATGTGATCCCAGAGCTTCTCAGGGTAGGATGCTGATGAGCGATTTGAAAATCAAATGCAGAAGGGCACTGAGATCAGAACGGGAGAAACCAGGGCTGGTCCTGTGCCATCAAGTTCAGGCTCTGGGGTGGCTCTCCCAGGGGGCACAGCTGGCACTGGCCACTCCTAGCCTAGAGGAGGGGTTTTGAGGAAGGTATCCTTGGCCACCAGAAATCATATAGGACCCGGTCCAGTTGGGACCACTGTCTGGGTAGCCCTGAGAAGGGCCTTGGGGCACAGGCAGTCTTGCTGGCTTGGGTCACCAGGCTGTACTGGTGTGTGCCTACATTCTTGGGATTGGTCCAGGCTGGAGACATTGCTCTGGGAATCATCACACTGCTGAAAATAGCTTCACGAGATGGGATAATTCTGAGATTTCTCATTCCCAAACTTTCATCTTCTTCCCAAAATGTGAGAAGCCAGCTCTGTCTCTTCCTAGGAAGACACAGAACTCTAAAGCAGGGATTACCCTCATAACAGTTTCTAGAACTTCTATTGCTTAAGTAAATGGACAGAAACCTCCCAGCCCTGGACTCAGACAGCTATGCTGTGGAAAGCCACAGACCCAAACCGCCTTAAGAAACAGTGCTTGGTTTGTACTGATGGTTTCCGATTTCAGTACCAGGAAAAGGCTACCTCTTATGGCGTTCCTGAATACCATTATTTTAGTCTGATGTCTGTTTAGCCAGGGGAATAATTAATTCACAATTAAGTCTGTTGGAAAGACACTACCAAGTGGCACTCAGGAAATACTGACAACCATTGAGGCTGCCCTTTACTGGTGTCAGGTGTCTGAGGCTTTGTAACCTCACAGAGGAAGTGAGGTTCAGAGAGCCAGAGGGGAGGGGTGACCTATTGAACCTCTCACAACAAGTCAGGAGAACTCCTGACTCTAAAGGCAAATGCTACTTTTTTTTTTTCCTGCTGCATTGCCCTGGTGTTTTTGAGAAATGGCCAGTTGCCCTGGTGTTTTTGAGAAATGGCCGAGACCCACCAGGCCAGTTCAGAAGTATGTGTTGTCAACTACTCCAAAGAACAGTAAAATCTCATTAAGTCCAAATAATTGGAAGAATGTCCAGGCTGAGCCGGAGAAAGGTTTGAGCTATTTTAAAAAGATCCCAGCATCTTCAAGGCCATGTAGTAAATTAAAACAAATAAGCACAGAATGAGGCCGAGGAAGTCTAACCGAACCCGCTCAGAAAACAATATTTATTCACTCTATAAATGGCACATTAATAATTTTCATGTAACTAGTGATTGCTAAAGATATTTTAGAAATTTGGGGAAATATATTTTTTTGTTAAAACTAAGCCACCTCTTGCCTTTGAAAGCTTATTTTTGGAGAGTGTGGTGATGTACACCTTTAAGCCCAGCACTTGGGAGGCAGGCAGAGGCAGGTGAGTTCAAGGATAGCCTGGTCTATGAAGTGAGTTCCAGGACAGCCGAGGAAACCCTGTCTCAAAACAAACAAATAAACAAACAAAAACAAACAATAGTAACCAAATCACAATGCCCCAGTCTTTTTTT
>NW_021621185.1:16176087-16198772 GCF_004785775.1 Grammomys surdaster
TCTCTTCTCTTCTCTTCTCTTCTCTTCTCTTCTCTTCTCTTCTCTCTCTCTCTCTCTCTCTCTCTCTCTCTCTCTCTCTCTCTCTCTCTCTCTCTCTCATTTTACAGTGTCGCTGTGGTCCCCTGGGTTGGCACTATTTCTGTGGCTCTACTCCCTCCGTTTTCAGTCTCCAAGGCCAGCAGAGTGCCTGCGGGTGCTTTGAAACCGGAAACATTTGGGGCTGTTACTTTACGTGGGTTTCAGTGTTTTGTTGGTTTTAAGACGCTGAACATTCATTATGAAGATGTTGAGAAACTTGCGCCTCTTCGTCCAGTAGCTCTTTAACTCATGCTTACTGTTGTGTTTATAAAAAGAGAACGAGACAAGGAATATGCTTTGATGGATGTGTGGTGAGGTGGGGGAAAGGGGTGCCTACCCGGGCCCATGCCACAGGACAGTATAGTAGAGAATAGAGTTTATTCAGGGCATGGGGAGGGGAGTTGAGAGGGTAGTACAGGGAGAGAGGGGGCGGGAGGGGGAGGGGGAGGGGGGAGGGGGAGGGGAGGGGGAGAGGGAGAAGAAGTAGAGGCCAGCCATGAGGAGAGAGGAAGGAAGGGAATGGGGAGAGAGGGGTGAAGGGGCAAGGGGACAGAGCAGGAGCAAGAAGCTAGAGCAAGAGAGAGTGGAGGGGGGCAAGCAGCCCCCTTTATAGTGAGTCAGGTACACCTATTGCCTGGTTGTTGCCAGGTAACTGTGGGACAGAGCTTAGACCAAATGCTAACACTTTCTCCTGAAGCAGCTCATGGGTGCTTCTATTTTCCTTCTTTCTTGTTTCGATAAGCAGCTTGAGACCGAGGGCATGCTGTTGAGTAACGGTGGCTATTTGGGAAAACAATCTGTAAAGCTGACAAGCACGTGAGCGAGCTCACAGCGGGGGAGAATTCTAGGGTATCTTGTTGGAGACATATAAGGCTTTTCTTGCTGTGTTAGCTGTCCTGGATGTTATCCAAAGATTCACATGTCTTAGGACTAGGAAAAAAACTGACCAAAACAAAAAGGGATACAGACATTTCTGCCAAGTAACATGAATCTATGCTGATGAAATAGCTCTTCAAAGCAAAGCTCGGGCTTTTCAGATGTTTCCTGTTGGCGAGCTGCTGCCCCCATCTGGAGATGTTGGGAACTGAAGTTTTTGATTTGTTCCAGTCCAGGTTTCATTCCCTCTGCACGCGGCTGCATTTGCTTGTCAGTTCTGTGCAAATGTGTTTTTGCTGAAGTTTGAAGAAATGCCAGGCCATCATCTGAAAGGTTTATTCAGTTTATGCCGAAGCAGAGTAACTCCAAGGATTTTTATTTCCCCGGGTCGAGTATGTCTCCTTAGCTTTGGGAACCAACTGTTCAGGCTCCACTCTCCTAAGAGGCTAAGCTGCTTGGCAGCCTTAGACCAGCAAGGAGAGCTTCCGGACTTGGCATCTCGCCTTAGCTTTCTGCCCTTAAAAGGGAGCGTTTGGACTTTGATGTCTAGCTACCTTGGGCTCTGGCTTCACTTAAAAAAAAAATCTTTACTGAAAAGAAACATCTACTTAACTCAAACAAACTTTTAGGTATTAAATGAGCCATCCCTTTTAATGAACAGGAGATCTGGAAGCTCTATGTGCTTAGAGGAGAGGCTAGACAGTTTTGTTTTTTTTTAAGTCAAATGGAGAAGCCCACCACTAGGAGACAGTGTTGATATACAGTTCAAGAATGACTTAACCATAATCGTTCCTTCTGATGACATTCTTAAATCAAAGGATATAAGAATGATGAAAGGCTATAATATTCTGTGCCGTAATACAGTTCTGGAAAGGATATTAAAGGAAAATACATTTTTCAGAGTAAGACAACTGGAAGTCCAGTAGCCTTTCTATCATCTAAGATGGAAAAATACTGAACTTGCTTTGAAAATGTAAGAGAAATAGAAGATAGCAGTTGGCAAAGAAAACCAGGTTGGGCTCACGATACATTAAGTCTGTGTTCTGGGAGCAGGGGATTAACTGCTAGAAAATCCTACAAGTTTCTTTTCCTTTCATACACACGATCTGTTTTACTATTCTAACATTCCAATGAAGTAAACAGTGCTGCAATTTTTTATAGCTGGAGAAATTAAAGTGTAGAGATTTTGTAGCAGACTAGACTCACAGAGCCACACGAGTCAAGGATAATCAAAACAGTCTCATGTCTTTTGTTTGTCTTTTTTATTGTCTGAAAATTATACACACATATATAGTGTATTTTAATTAAATCCATCCCCACTTCCTCCCAGTATCCTGTATCCCTGTCACCACTTTGCCAGGATAGAGTTAGGTGTAGGGTCAAAGGCTGGAGCATACAAATGACAGCTGTTCCTTTTAATAGATGACAGGTTATATTGTTGAACTACATTAACAAACTGGCCTGGGAAGGTCAGGTGTTTACACACACACACACACACACACACACACACACACTGGTGCAAACATGATGTGAATGCTGGGAAAGTAACCAATTACTTTCTGGTTGGACTGTGGAGTAGTCAGTCGTAGTTCAACACATGTATCTCACTTGCTTCTGTTCCCTAAGGCCCAGATATCATCAGGCAAGAGAATGTGGAAAGATTCTAACAACCAGAGGGAGTGGTTCACTGCCAGGAAGCAGTGTGTCTTAGTTAGGATTTCTATTGCTGTGATAAAAAGCTGTGCTCAAAAGCAATCTGGAAAAGAAAGGGTTTATCTCATCTTTCAGCTTGTGGTCCTTCATCATTGTAAGTCTGGACAGGAACTCAAGACAGGAACCTAGAGGCAGGAACTGATGCAGAAGCCATGCAAGAACACTGCTTACTGGCTTGCTCACTTTTCTTTCTTATACGTCCCAGGACCACCTGTCCAGGGTTGGTACCACATACAATGGGCTGGGCCTTCCCACATCAATAATCAACAAAGAAAATGCCCCCTTGGTCTTGCCCAAAGGCCAATCCGGCGGGGGCACTTTCTCAGTCAAGGTTCAGTCTTCCCAAATAACTAGCTTGTATCATGTTCACATAAAACTAGTTAGCACAGCAGCGATTTCTGGACACAACAGGCGATGGCACACAGTGCCTTACAGTAGTTGTGATCATGTGTGGAAGACCTGCACAAGATCAAGCCAGCCAAACATCCTAGCATGAGTGTGGGAGGGACTCATGAAGTCCCATCCCTAGCTGAAGAGGTATTGGCAATGGATGCCTTCTGTAGAAGAATCAGTTTTCTTGAGGGATATGGCCCCTGATAAAGCTATTCACGCTCTGATAGATGGCCTTACAGCTGCCCACACAATCGGTAAGTCCGGTCCTCTGGGAGAGAAGTACATGCTCTTAACCACTGAGTCATCTCCTCCAGCCCTGTCTTTTAAATTTTTTTTTATTTACTAATTTTTTAGGACAGTGTCTCACTATGTAGTCCTAGCTGACATGGCACTTGATAAAGAGACCAGGCTGGTCTTGAACTCACAATCTCTGCACCTTGAGTGCTGTGAATAAAGGTATAAGCCACTATGATGACTAATCTTAGTTGTCAACTTTACACCTGGAACCAACTAAAACCCAAGCAGCTGGGCACACTTTTTTGGTGTGGGACTTTTTTGATTGAATCACTTGAAATGGGGGGAAAACCCATCCTAAATTATTTGAGGTTGGAAGGCCCACCCTAAATATGGACAGTACATTGCTGTAGAAGTCTATATATAAAAGGGCATGGGAGAGGGAAGCTTTTGCTTTTGGCTTGCTTGTCCTCACTCTCATGGACAGGTTCACTGGAGTCATTCCTTCCAGGGTAGAACCTAGTTCTTTAGGATTCTAATGTATACTGAAGACCAGCTGAGATATTCAGCCTTGTGGACTTTTTGTTGGGAGACAGGCATTGTTGAACTAGCTAGACAACAGCCCATAAATCACTGTCATAAATCATAGACCACTTTAATAAAACCCCTCTTAATAAATACAGATTCATTCTATTTTGTTCTTTGAATCCAGTGGTTGTCAACCTTCCTAATGCTATGACCCTTTGATACAGTTCCTGTTGTGGTGACTCCCAACTATAAAATTATTTTGTTGCTACTTCATAACTGTAATTTTGGTACTGCTATGAGTTGTAATGTAAATATCCGATATGTGGATATCTAATACACAACCCCAGTGAAAGGATTATTCTATCTCCAAAAGGAACATGACCCACAGGTTGAGAACCACTGTGTAGGCAGAAGTTCCCTAATTGTCTCTTGATTGGGTCAATAAAGATGGCAGAAACCAATCGCTGGGCGAAGGATAAGGTGGGATTTCCAGGCCAGACAGAAAGAGAAGGAAACGGAGAAGATTGTAGATTCGGACCAGGCTGTGGAGCAGATCAAAGCTGCAGACGCGTAGGTCTCGGGGTACCGATAGTTTATAGCATCCACAGGCAACTGCGGAGGCCAAGGAGGATGGGGCAGGCTATTCTTTGCCCAGCCTTTGAGTTATCTGGTCAGTTTTAAAATAAAAAAGTCTCTAGTGTTTTCCTTCCTGGGGCTAAAAGGAGCTGGGTGAGACAGCCTTTGCTGGCACGGGGTGAGGAATGGAGGTGCTCTCAGCAATACAGGCAGAGGCTGTTCTCAGAGCATAGCTGGGATCTCGGGAAAGTGCAAACTGGCCTTAGGGGCTGACTAGATGGCTCGTCCCAGAGCCTAGCCAGAGCAAGCATGTTTCTAAAATTATACACAACACCACTGCTCTAGAAAACCCTGTCAAATACAACCACCACCCTCAGCTACATGTATGTATGTATGTATGTATGTATGTATGTATGTATGTATGTTTATTATTTTTTAAGCTACCAAAGTGATAAACCCACTGCTTCACATCTAGCTGGTTCACTGAAGCACTTGAGTGGGTCCGGTTTTGAGCAGCATAAAGAGGCTAACCTGCTACTCTTGTCATCTCCCTTGCCAGCCCCACATGCCTGTGTATCTTGTGGTCAGAGAGAGTCTGGGAAAAAAGAGAATGCTGGGATTCTCAGAACAGGACTATGTGGTCTGGATGTTTAAACAACTAGTGACTGATTTTCTATAAGAATACATTTGCCACAGCAATAATCAAGATCATTAATGGGCCCACAAAATAATTATCTCGAAGGTTTCAACCAGCATGATTTTATTAATGAGATAGATTATAAGCAGACAGAACAGAAAATTCCAGAATTGATTCATTATTTCTTCCTTGTGGTTATATGTTAAGTTTTGCAGGGCTAGTGCATATAGTACTTCTATCTAAGGGTCGTGCTCAAAAGATCTTGGGAGTCACTGCCAGAAGCATCTTAGATAAAATTGGTTGCTGTGTGATTTATGATACATTCTCTGAGTAGTTACTATGTCACTTACAGTGGCTTGTGTCCTATCCTACCTGAAGTGGGATTGACATCCAGGTGACTTTCTCTTTGCTGCAGTGACTTCTGTATGCCTATTACATGGCAGGTACCTAGGATTTACTGTGAACTTTTCCTTTCTTTGCTTCTAAGTAAATTTCAGAAACATAGTTTTGTAACTGTAAAACACTATTTGTGAATCCATTTTGTCTAACTAGCGCTAATCATAGGTGTAAGCTGGTATTAACACAAATGTTGACTTCTAGCCACCTTTTCCTTCCAGGTACACACTGTGGTACAGGCATGGAAGAATTTGCCCCAAACCATTGCCCCGTGGCTACTGTGCAGATTTGAATTTTTGTTTTTCGAAGAGCTCTCTCAGCTGCTGCTCAGTCGTGGCCTCCTTCTGCTGCATCAGCTCAGCTGTCCCTTTGGTCACGCCCCAAGCATCGGGCTTGGACATCGAAGGGTTGTACGGCCTGCCAGAAGCTATTCGGAGATTCTGCCAGTATTCCTTTCTGGCCCTGTGGAAACAAATCACACATCAGGATCCACAGTACACCCACAGTATACACCAGAATCCCCAGAACACCCTCAGAGCCTTTATGAGGCTTGGAAAGTCTGGCTATGAATATGTGCTTGTTAGTCCAGACTGAGGCATTTCACCACTTATACCTTTAGGTCTTTTTTTAACCCAAGCATAGACATTAAAAGCCTAAAATTTAGAATCAGGATGTCTTCTATCTGGTATATACAACCTTCCTGTCCTGGTGTCGAGATCACATCTTAAAATCTTGTATTAGCTGGCTGCTGGTGGTACACACTTTTAATCCCAGCTCTTGGGAGGCAGAGGCAGGCAGAGATCTGTGAGTTGAGGCCAGCCTGGTCTACAGAGTGAGTTTCAGGACAGCCAGGGCTACATAGAGATGTATTGGTTGTGGGAATCGTGTGCTTCCCCATGGTGCTCTCATATGTGTGTGTGTTCACTGTGTGTCTGTGTTTGTGACATACATTGATCACACCCACCCCCTCTGTTCTTCTGCCACTCTCTCCCTACACCGACATCTGAACTTGTCTGGAGACAAGCTGGCCCCCGCCCGCCATGGCTGGATGCTGGCTCCATCCTTTGTCCTACTGTGATCGTCCCCTGCTTCAGGCCTCATCAGGTCTGGTAGCCCATCTAGAAAGCACTACACTAGCTATTACATTTGCTAGACTCCTGAAAACCTCACTTTGCCCTAAGCTCCCCATTGCCTTGGGAATGACATCACACACCAGTGAGCACACTGATGATAGTGGACCTACCCCTGCTAGTCCTGGAGTCTGCTTTCTATGAGACTGTCTCCACTCTCAGACATATGCCCCCTTCTTCCTCCCTCCCTCCTTCCTCCCTCCCTCCCTCCATTCCTCTTCCTTCCTTCCCTCCCTCCCTCCCTCCTAACCTCCCTCCTCTCAGTGTCTCCCATCAGGCTGCCTTTTGTCTGGCAATGTAACTCATCCTTCAGACTTCAGCTCTGGCTGCAGCTTCCACAGGCATCTTTCACTAGCCCCCTTCTGCGCTTTGCTTCCGTGGACCATTAGCTCAGAGCCTACACTGCGGCATATCTCTCTCCACTTGAACTTACCATGTCATTTGAAGTTCCTTGTTTATTTCTCTGTCTTTTAGGTTAACTCTTTGGGGACTGGGGCTCCCATCCTCCTTTTCTACCTGACGGGATCCTATTTAGCCTTCAAAATCCAGCTTTCAAGAGTGCCTTTTCTAAGATGTTGTCCTAGTTGGCAGAGAGTCACTTCCTCATTTCTCGCAAGCCGTCGCAGTGTAGTATAGACTTTATCTTTCTCCCATTGCTTTTTCCTTCTTAGTCTAAGTTTATGTCCCATGTAGACCATACTGGACTCAAACTTACTACATAGCCGAGGCTGGCCTTGAACTCCCTGTTTTCTCCCTCCCACTCACTACGTGCTGGGATTACAAGTGTGGAACGTCATGCCATGCATTGATTTTCTGAGCCAATACTCCCTGTGAGACCCTTCAAGAAGCCAGAAATCAGAGGTGATCCTCGAAGCCAGAAGTCAGAGCCTCCCAATTGTTGGTGCCTAGCCCAGTTCCAGACTTCTTCCCTTGTCACCTCCCTATTGGAATGTGAGCTATGAGGAGAGACCTTGCCTGTCATACTGTAACCTCATTCCCAGCTCTGAAAATTGTGATGGAAAACATTTAGCATTAATATAAATTATTAATACAAAGCTATACTCAATTTTCGATTTTTTTAAATGCCTCTGGGAGCTTATTTCTCAAACTTTGATATGTATCATGAAACCACTCTCCCGTTAACTGCCCCGGGCCTGAGTTATACTCAGCTTTTTTTTTTTTTTTTGGGTTTTCGAGACAGGGTTTCTCTGTGTAGCCGTGGCTGTCTTAGAACTCACTCTATAGACCAACCTGGCCTTGAACTCAGAGATCTGCCTATCCCTACTTCCCTGGTGTTGGGATTAAAGGCATGTGCCACCATGCCCAGCCTCACTCTTTAAAATTCAGCATTAGTGGACACCACGTGGCCTGTGCCTTACTGGAACACAGACTCGCCTTTGCTTACTATTTAAATTGCAATCTGTCTTAAACCTTCTCCATAAGTCATCTGGAAAGATGCTTGATAAGCAGCTGTGGGAGAGACTGTGGGGAAGCTGGACCATCCTCTTCACACAGGAAATGGAAAGGGGCCTTTGATGGCCTCCCGTGGGCCTGGGGATGCATCGGGGGTTGGGAGGTACTGACCTTGCCCTGATCCAGGGTTTGGTGTGCATGTCCAAACCACTTCCCCAGCTGCCATGTTTTTCTGAAGCTGGTGGCAAAAATCCCCTTTCTGGGGCCAGCTCCTCTGCAATCGCCCTGATGTGGTAGGGCTCAAACCCGCAGCAGCCGCCGATGTACCTGACCCCCAGGTTGTAGGCCTCTCTGGCGTATTTTTGAATATCCCATCTGGTTGCCACCCTGGGTTCCAATCCTGGAATAAATAATGTTATGTCTGAGTTCTTTTTATGTAAAAAAATTTTTTTTGAAAAACAAAGGGCTGGAGAGACAGCTACATGAATAAGCTCACTTGCTGCTCAGGCATGAGGACCTGGGCTGCGGCCATGCTGGGCAGCTCACAAATAACAGTCTACAGCTTCAGCTCCAGATCCGGACTCTGCTGGCACCTGCACTTGTGTGTGTGTGTGTGTGTGTGTGTGTGTGTGTGTGTATGTGTGTGTGTATGTATGTGTGTTTGTGTGTGCGTGTGCATATGTGAGTGTATCAGTGTGTGCTCATGCGCGCACACACACATACACATAATTAAAAGTAAATCTTTGGACTGGAGAGATGGCTCAGTGGTTAAGAGCACTGACTGCTCTTGCTCTTCCAGAGGTCCCAAGTTCAATTCCTAGCAACCACATAGTGGCTGGCAACCATGTGTAACAGGATCTGATGCCCCCTTCTGTTGTGTCTGAAGACAGCTACGGTGTGCTCATATAAATGAAATAAATAAGTCTTAAAAAAAATTAAATCAGCGGGGCAGTGGTGGCGCACGCCTTTAATCCCAGCACTTGGGAGGCAGAGGCAGGCGGATTTCTGAGTTCTACAGAGTGAGTTCCAGGACAGCCAGGGCTACACAGAGAAACCCTGTCTCCAAAACAAAACAAAACAAAACAAAACATCTTTAAGAAAGTGAGAGAGCAGGATATTTGATGCCCTCCTCTGGTCTCCACATATAAATACATGAATACACATAATCATGCATGAGTACACACACACACACACAGAATTAACATAAAATTCTTAAGAGGGAGTAGGGCTTTGGAAGTAATTAATTTAATCTTATTTTTGTGATTAAAATAATAAAAAGTAGGGATGAAAGACTATTTCCTAAGGTCACACCAGGAAGAGCTCTCTACAGATGCACCCACCCCAGAGGACAGCTTTTCCTATTTGTTCTTCCACTGCCTAATAAAGGGGGTTTTGGCTGCAGGGACAGAAACTAGGGGGCAAGAGATGACGCACAGGTATTTCTCTCCCACGACAAAAGCTCTCTGGCTATATAAATTCATTTAAAATTTCTCAAGCAAAGATATTGAGACAATTTATAAAAAGGTCTGTCTTACCAAAGGGGAATTCTGGGAGATCAATAAATCCCTGTTTGCCACAGTCAGGGGTGTGGTAGGCCAGGGGCTGGCTCATCAGGTAAGCTTTCAACCGAGCAGCCTCCAGACCCTCCTTCATGAGCTTCACAGTCTGTAAGCTGATGCTGGGGTCGAAGTGGCAGTTCACGCCCACAATGGAGGCGCCTGGAAGCAAGAGGAAGCGTTAGTGTGGGGGACTAACACTGGAGGCGCCTGGAAGCGAGGGGACATGTTAGTGTGTCGGAGACACCAGATTCCGGCAGGTTCCATGCTCCTGTTTCCATCAGAAGCTTGTACTCGGCGAGAATTGAAGGACAGCGTTCGGTCTTCGCAGAACCCCTGTCACTGTGAGGAAGAGCCGTCCAGAGCAGCTGGGAAATGTTTTCTGAGAAAAGTGCTTGGAAGGGTCTGGTATAATTGAAGTGTCACTTAAGCACATTGGGCTGTCCATCTTTTTTTTTTTTTTTGTATCATTATTAGAGGCTTTTTTCCCTCCTTTAAGTTTCAACAGTTTCACTGTGTGACATTATGTGGCAAGCACCGTGATTTTTCAATGTTCCTAGTGGCTGGATTGGCCCTGTGTTTAACATTATGCTGGTCATCTGAGCCCAGAATAAATGTGCCCTCTCACCAGGCATGTTTAATAACTTCACAAAGGCTTCTTGAGCACAGCAGCAGAAAGTCATTTAGGGAAAGAATTTTGTGACTAGGATCAGTGGTTTGAAAAAAAAAAAGAATCTCAAAAAACTTTGACTTAAGGTGACTAATCTTTTTAACGTCTATCAATCGTGTGGATAAAACGCTCATTGGCGGCATGTCAGGCTCCCAAACCAGAGGCACAGAGCTGTCACCTTCATGTGTTCTGAAATCTGTTGTTGTGATGTTTGATCTAATGAGACAAAATATGTTTTAGTTGTCTCATTAAAAAAAAAAAAGATGTTTGTAGTCATTGTGTCCTTAACTGTGTCTGGAACCAGGATAACTAATTGTGACAGTCGTTAAGTATGGTTTTGGAAGTTTTGTCATCCAGTAGATTTGAAGGGACAGGATGCTGCTAACAGTTCCACCCCCTCAAAATGAGAGGGATTCCCAAATAGCTTCTCTTTCTTCTTTTTGAACTTAAGAACTTTCAGTAAAGGGTTGGGGAAGATGGTGTCAACCTGCTGGCATCACCTTGCAAGCCTGTGAGCACAGCACTAGATGTCCATCTGGGTGTGATGGAGACAATCCCAGCAGCTAGCTGGCCATCTGCCTAACCTGATAGATGTCAGGTTCTTTGAGAGAGATCCTACCTCTGTTTATCTAATATCTTCACTTGGAGTTGTTGTGGGACTAAGTCTCACCCTGTAGCCCAGACTGATCTCAGACTGTAATCAATCCCCCTGCTTCAGCACGGGGGTTGCAGGTGTAGACCACACCCATTCACATCTGGATCTTGATCTTTTGACTTTGATTTTGAATATGGAGAACCCATAGCCCCTCTTTCTTTGCTTAATTGTAATTATACTGATTAGTTCATTGTAGATTGGCTGTTTATTAGCTACTTGATAGATGTAAGGTTCCCTGTAAGAGGAAATATAGATAGGATTTGGTCTCTGACGTCACAGACTTTATATTTTAGCTCAGGGCTTCCCAAGATTTGGCCCATGAACATAAGGTTTTATGAAGAATTATGCTAGGTAGTGGCTATGTTTCACATCTCCTTCTTCTATAACAAGATACAAGAACATGCCAAAGACTCTGCTAAGTCTACAGTGGAGATCCATGCACAAGTAAGCTTAGTGTGGCGTCATCTAAATATATCTGACCTATCAACATTTTCATGGATGGAAAAATGCCAACTGAAGATATTCCAAGTGAGCAGTGTAGCTATAAAGTGATATGTTTTAGAGGCCAGGGATGCTCACATCAGATTCATGGAGGTAGACTTCAGGTTAAGCATTGGAAGATGGACTGGGTCTGTTAGACAGGTGGTATTAAGGATGTGTGATGTGCTAGGCACTGTTCCAGAGACAGAATGCTCAGGGCTGACAAGTCTTTACCTTCACGGATGCTAATCTAGTGAGGGTGATTTTAAACAGATAAATGATGCAAATGAGGCTACCTAGGAAGAGCACAGGCTACAAAAGGCCAGCAGAATGCTGGGAAAGGGTTACCTCAGGCCCCGCCCACCTCCCAGTTACCACAGCAAATGACAGACTCCCCACTGATCTTCTTGAAGACAGATAGCTTATCCCCTCTCATTGTAGAGTTCCCATAAAAATTAGAATTATACAATTTTCTTCCTAAATACAAATATTTGTTACCCTTAATGGCAAGTATGAAAAAGATTTTTTTTAATGGAAAATCAAAAGGTGGATAAGAACCATAAATTAAACAAATCGCCAATGTGTCTCTAGTTCACTGAGTGCGTTCCCTTCTCCTCTGACACTGAGTTATAACTTGGATTTAAAATGCGACAGTTTAGAAAACAGCCTGTGACTTTCCCCTAATTGAAATGAAACCCAATGTTAGGAGCAGAAATTGGATAAAAAGATATATTAGGTGGTCAGTATTTCATATCAAAGTTTCTTTTGATTTATTATACCAATTACATGAAGCCAAGCAAGCTAGCCACTATGAGAAAGGAAAAACTTTGGCAAAGAGACAACTAACTTTGAAGTTATTAATGTTTAAAGAGCCATGAGACATGTTTAAATAAAACACAATTTCTCCTAACATTTCTGATGTCTTACCCAAGCATTCTTGTTTCTAAGCATTAACCCTCCAGCATGTGTCTAACCCCCCTCCACATGCTGCCATGCATATGTGCCTTGGGGATTCAAGAAGGATATTTTACTCTTTCTTAAAAACATGCATTTATGGGGAGATGGCTAAGTGGGTACTAAGTTCAGATGCCCAACACTCACATAAAAAGCTGGGCATGGCAGCACACACATCTAGCCCTAATGCTGTTGTTGTCAAGACAGTCAAGTGGATTCCAGGAGCTCAGAGGGCAAGCCGGTCTAGCTAATCGGTGAGCTCCAGGTTCAGCCTGTCCTAAGGAATCAGGTGATAGCTAGAGAGAGACACCTCCACATGTGCACACAGATCCTACACATACCCCTCCCATTCACACGCATGAACATGTATATCCCTCCACATGTTTACAAAGTAAATTTGTGGGTTTTTTCTATGTATCTTTTCTTGGTATATACCAGAGTTTGTATTGATTCCTGGAAACGTGTGTGCTTCCTTTATGCTATTTTAAAAGTTTCACTAGTGGCAAACTGATGGAAATCTACCATTACCTGCTTTCACCAGACGCACCGCACACTCTCCAGGGGACACACCATGCAGGTCTCCTTCAGGCCCGATGCACATGGTAGCCGCTACAGGCTTACCGGAGGTTTTTAAGGCCTCCACTGCCCAAACAGCTTCTTCAACATGTTCAAAATACTGAAATCAGCAAAGGACAGAACGCTGTTCATGTTTCCCACAAAGTGATAAGAATACCATCCTATTATTATTTGAGGAACTGGCTAGTAAAACCTCAGTTTCTAAGCATTTTTGACCTAGAATAGAAGGGAGCGATAGTTTCCTAGTGTGAATAGAAGACAAGAGGTTTGAAAACTGCTGTGTTAGGTGAACTGAGTCTGAGTTTGCAGAAGTCTTAGATGGAAAAAGATCTCCAAAACTAAATAGATATTGTTGCTCCTTGTTGAGATTTGAACCCACCCCATGTTGGCCTCGTGAAGGTAAGGAAGAGTTCTGTCTGAATGGATCCTCCGTGCTCACCTCTGCAATGAGGAAGTCCACATTCTTCTTCATGAAGACCTCTAGCTGTTGGTGAAATATCTTTTTAACTTCCATCTCACTCTTGCAGCTAAGGTATGAAGGTGTCTGGCTCACGCCTCCTGCGACCAAAGCGTCTCCTTCGTCAGCCACTTGCCGTGCAATGTCGCAAGCAGCCTCGTTGACCTTCTGCCCCTGAAGTGAGTAAGTGGGTTAAGTAAGTCTAAATTTACACATGAAATTGGAAAGACAAATTATTAGGTACATGCCCACCTGTCAGTTTTGTTTTTAAAGTCATTGTTTTTAATCCCAGGAAGTGAGGATTATGTGGCTCAAGGGTTGATCAAGTCTAGCAGTGTGTAAAACCACATGCCTACCATGAAAATAACAAGTACAGGAGTAATGTCTAGGCCACAGCATGTTGCCAAAAATCTGTGAGAGGATAATGGTTTCTACACAAAAAAGACTAATCTGGAATTTTCTAGTACCAACTTGCACTTAGATAAGTATTCAGCAAATAATTGTGGCGACAAGGGACAATAGCTTTTATGATTAATAAGACTAAAATTCAATTACGATGATGACCAAATCCACGACTACTGTGCATTGCTCCCATGATAAATGCCGGCCTGGTAAGGAGCATGCTAACCATGTAGACATTTAAGATTGAGCTGGCCTGGAGGATGGCATTTCTGTTTGTGTTTGTTTTGAAGTGGAATCTCGTTTAGTCCAGGCTGTACTTGAACTCTCGATTCTCCTGCCTTCATCTCCCAAGTGCTGAGCTCACAGCATGTACAACCCAGGCCAGCTTGTCTTTGTGCTGAGATAGTCTCATTCTGTTGCCTTCAACTACTGGGCTCACACACCCTCTTACCTCAGTCTTTTGAGTGGCCAACAAGCCTGCCTGGTCTGGGCTGTAGCTTGTAATGGGGGCTCTTGCTTAGCATGTGTGAGGTACTGAGTTCTACCCTTCACATTGCAGACAACAAAATCCCCCAATCCTTAAAAAACAAAGCAAAACAAACCCACTACTGTCCCTAAACCCTCAAACAAAACAAACAAACAAACAAACAAAAAACCTCGAGCACACTCAGCACCACGGATCATTTAGACTTGGAATTTTAGACCTCCCAATCCATTTTAGATATGACATAATCTCAGCCTTGATGGGCAAATGACTGTACTTGTAGGAGCGACTGCAGCTGAATTGCTCGGCTTGCTGCCCCTGTACTCTCAGCGCCTTTGGCGCCAGCACTTGGGAAGCAGAGGCAGGCAGATCTCAGTGAGTTCCAGGTCAGCCAGGCTGCACAATAAGAGCTTGTATTATTATTACTATTACTATTATTATATTAAGGGAGATGTATGGACTTGTAAAGATGCCACTTTGCTTAGCAATGTAAGGGCAGACAGGACTCATTGTCAAGTACCCGTCTTTAATCTGTTTCACCAATGCCTTCCTGTTAATCTTAAAGAGTGCCCCTCAAACCTAAGTCACATGTCTCTTATTCTGGTAAAAGAACAGAGCTCCAGCTTTCTTCTGTGAGAACTTGGGTGGCAGAGTGTCTGCGATGCCCTTCGCAAGCCTTGGTGGGTGGTACTCACAGAAATCTTCTCTGCCACGTAGTTTCCTCTGTTTTCCAGCTTGTCTTCACTTGCATAGAAAGTGAAGGTCTGCATGACGTTCGATCCGGCTCTGAGGAACTCCCGATGAAGCTGGCGAACTGAGAGAGTGCACAAGCAAAGCTATGATTTCACTCATTCACCAACCTGCAACACTTTCAAGAGGCTTGGGGGTTAACAAACACCAAAAGGCCGGCCCAGCTGCTTGTCATTTGCATGTCTGGGTCTAAGGAGGGGGAAATCTGGGTCTACTGGAACTTTCCTCATAGCTGGGTGATTAGAGAGGAGAGGGCTCATGGTGCTGTGCTTGCCCCCATGTTCTTGGTTTAGTTTGCTCTCTCTGGAAGGCACTAGCAGGAGGGGGAACAATCTGTTGTCCTTGGGAAAACTCATGATCCACCCAAGGATACCTGACCAGTGTGCTGTGTGGATGGGCTCTGTGTGAGATGCTCTCTACCATGGGAAGAGAAGTCATTGGGCTGCAAGTGAAAGAATTCCCAGTTTTCACTGGGCGGAGGTGAGGAAGAGCAGTCCCTGTAGTGGGAACAGCCTTAGCAAACACAAAGATGTTGAAGAGATGTTGGAGAAGTGGCAGGAGATACAGTTGAAAAGGGCAGCTTAGAGCCTGGGACAAATGGCCTACTAGCCTGGTACCCATCTACCACAGATCATGCTCTGGATCTTAGGTGGTAATTGGGACTGACCCAGTGGTTTTTGGGTTTTTTTTTTTCCTTATTCACTTTACATCCTGCTCACTGCCCCGCTCCCAGTCACCCCCTCCCACAATCCTCCCCCATTCCTCCTCCTAACCTAGTGTTTTTTTGAAAGAGGTTTCTGTTTGCTTGTTTTATTGAGAAAGGATCTTGTGGCAGTTTGACAGAGAATGTCCCCACAGTCTCACGTTTGAATGCCTGATTTCCAGTCAGTGGAACTACTTGGGAAGGATTGAGAAGTGTGGTGTTGTTGGAGGAAGTGGATCGCTGGGAGTTCACTTTGCCTCCTCCTTATGATACGTGAGCCCTGAGCTGCTGCTCCGGCTTGCCTGCCACCATGCTTTCCCTCTGCCAGCATGTATCTAACCCTCTGAAATCGGAAGCCTAATTAAACACTTTCTTTTATAAGCTGCCTGGATCATGACATTTTGTTACAGTAATAGAAAAGTAACTAAGACAGATTGCTTGTAGCCTAAGCTACCCTCCAACTTGTTATGTAGCCATGGATGGCCTCAAACTGATCCTCCTGCCTCTATTTCTCAAGTACTGGGATTACAATGGTCAGTGAGTACACTCCGGCATTTAAAGAGAGTTCTGGGTGTTAGACAGATAGGCCAGTGGTTATGAACACTAGCTGACCTTACAAAGGACCTGCGTTTGGTTCCAAGAACCTATACCAGGAAGTTACAGCCACCTGTCACTCTGTTCCAGGGATTCTGATGACCTCTCCTGGACTCCCAGGGCACCTCCTCAACCTTAACCCTATGGTGCTCCTCAAGTCCCCTGAGTGCTTTTCCAGAAATGATGGATTTGAGGGCAGGTGGACCCCACAGATACCCTAGCTCGCTGGGATGGGATTCAGGCATCACTGTTTGTCTTCTGTTTTTGTCCTGTTGACGTTCCTTGGTTGGTTCTTGTTTTCAGCTGAGAACTGTCATGCTAAGCCAGATGGAAACACTCATCTTATAAAATGAGAAACTTGGTGTTTGTTTCTTTCAGGGGGAATTAGCCAGGCAAAGGAAAGAACCAGCAATCCTGGCAAGCACTGCAATGTGTGCTGAGATGTCAGAGGCCTATAAAACCCAGTCGAGGGCGGTTATGTCAGAGACCTGGAGAAGAGCTGGACCCTGGAGACAAAGGCTAAGGCTGGAGCTGTGCCCACGCTTCTGCGGTGTGCCGAGAACTCAGACAGAAGCCGGTGTTTTGTTTTTAAATGGATGGACAGGCAAGGGGAAAAAGCTTCTGTATTTTCGAAAATACCTTCCTAGGCTTGAAGGCAGTCCTTTCATGATTCTCTTTTAATCGTGGAAACCTTAGCTCTCAGTGGGTAGGAAGCTTTAAACACACAGCTAAGCTTTAAAGCTCATTTTAATTAGCACAGGAATCAAATAAAACAACTCATGGGGAGTTCCTATCTATCAAACAAACACGGAGCTGCTGGGGTGGGGAGGGATCTTAGAGTGGGTTCAGGAGTGCAGGCTGGGATCCCATGCACTAGGGTGGCATGGTTTATAATCAGAAAGTCCACCAAGGTCATCTACGGGTGGATTTCCAGAAGGCCCATGAAGACATCCCAGGAGAAGAGGAGACCTGTGTGCACATACACATTCTACAACACAGAAAGTCTGTCTCTTCATAGAATTTCCTAGGGGGCAATGATCCAAAATAACTGATGATATCACTTTACCTTAAACTAATTTGTTTTTCCTCTCTCTCTCTCTCTCTCTCATCTTACTATGCAGTCCTAGAATTTAATATGCCAGCCTAGAACTCACAGAAATCCACCTGCCTCTGCCTCTCAAGTGCTGGGATTAAAGGTGTGTACCACATGGGGCTGGAGAGATGGTTCAGAGGTTAAGAACATGGACTGCTCTTCCAGAGGTCCTGAGTTCAATTCCCAGCAACCACATGGTGGCTCACAACCATCGGTAGTGGGATCCAATGCCCTCTTCTGGTGTGTCTGAAGACAGCTACAGTGTATTCATATACATAAAATAAATAAATAATTTAAAAAAAAGGCGTGTACCACCATGCCCAGGTGAGAAATCCAAGTTTTTGAAATTCCATATTGTACAACAGCAGTTCTCAATCTTTCTATTGCTGTGACATTTATATTCAGTTCCTCATGATGTGGTACCTCCCCAACCATAAAATTATTTTTGTTGCTACTTTTATGAATCATAATGTAAATAACCATGTTTTCCATTGGTGTCAGGTGACCCCTCTGAAAGGGTCATTTGACCTCCCAAAGGGGTCAAGACCCACAGGTTGAGAACTACTGTTCTACAAATTTAAAGACCGATCTCCAGTGGAGTGTAAGTTGGCAGAAATATCACTCGGGAGCCAAATGTCACCTGAACTAACACCAAAATATTGGTGTCAGTAGTCATATATATTGATGTTAAAAAAAAAGGGGGGGGGAGGGTGGAGAGATGACTTAGTGGTTAAGAGCACTGACTGCTCTTCCAGAGGTCCTGAATTCAATTCCCAGCAACCACATGGTGGCTCACAACCATCTGTAATGGGATCTGATGCCCTCTTTTGGTGTGTCTGAAGACAGCTACGTGTGTATAAAATGAGGTTTGGGTGTTGTGGGTTCTGTAATCCCAGCAGGAGGCTCAAGAGAAGAATCCTGAATATCAAGCCAGCCTAGGCTCCATCTCAAAACTAAACAAATAAAGAAAACTTAATCTTGGGCTGAAGAAGTAACTTACTGCTAAAGCACAAGCCTAGCATGTGTGAGGCCCTGGGTTCAATCCCCAGTATGGGGGCTCGGCCAGAGCATCAATGCATTCGATTAAGGGGGCCAGCTTCAGGCCCAGTGGAAGTACTGTGTAACAGCAGCACTATAGAAGCAGCCTTCTGAAGTCCTCATGTTTCTAGAAGCCACGCCCACATTTGATCTTCACATGGTTTGCACGGGATCATGGTGGGGTGGCGCCGTGCTAACAACATCCACTCCTTTCTCAGTCTCCCTCCAGCACTGAAAATTCAGGTCTTGTTCTGCTCATAAGAAATATTTCAGATCAAGTCCAGCTTGCAGGAAAGCTCTTCAGGGCCTCTGTTGATTCTAGTTACCACTCAGTCAAACTTGCAAAAAAAAAATCACCTGTAGGCACACTGTTTTATGTGCATAAAATATGCACACAACCAATCACCCCTCCATTCAGAGCCTGAGTACTTTGTTCTTTTCTTTTTGCACAGTGGGAAGGATTGAAGCCAGGCCCTTGAATGTCAGGCAAGCATTCTAACACTTGGCTATATCCCCAGCCCTCAGCATCAATGCCTTTTTTTTTTTTAACCTTCCCCCAAAAGGCAAACACAGCCACCATCCTGTTAGAATAGTCCAGGAAAGATGTGTTACAGATCTATCTTTTCTGACTCACGCTGAGTCAACTGAGCCTGATAAAGGGGTACTGGCAGAGTCAGATACCATATGGGATTTCAGTCTGTGGCAGAAAAGAATAGACCAAATGGTTCAGTGTCGTGGAGTTTCCGTTCATTCTTGAAAAGCATGCACCTCTCAGAAGGGGAAGCCAGAGCACATGCTTGATGCACCAAACCAGCTCAAAGCAACATGACAATGATAATGATAAGAATACTGAGTGTTCCCACGCCAGGAATGAGTGTCCCACCTTCCCCCACTGATGGCTCCTTGACATGCTCTCAAGGTGACACAGTTAAAATGTTCACCTGTGGTGAACTGTGGTGGCTGCCTCTGAAAGGGAGAGCGTTAATAGGGACAGTTTCTCAGATGACCGTGTGGGGCTTGGGGCCATGTTCTATCTCCTGTTAGGTACCATCAACAGACTCGAGGGGCATAATGAGAAACTAAGGGTAAATTGTCCCCAGTTCAGGCAGAGTGTGGAAGCCAGGACCTCTAGGAAGGCTTGGGTAGAGGCGCATCTCCTGCAGCTAGAGAGCAGAAAGAGCTGAGGATTTGGCCCTGGACAAAATTACACAGAAGCCAGGCTCCCAAAGGCCTGATTATCAACCAGACAGGCCTGCTCTGCTGAAGTCGGGGCACTAATTAGAAAGAAATGGGACCAGCCCGGCGGTGGTGGCACACGCCTTTAGTCCCAGCACTTGCAAGGCAGAGGCAGGTGGATTTCTGAGTTGAGGCCAGCCTGGTCTACAGAGTGAGTTCGAGGACAGTCAGGGCTACACAGAGAAATCCTGTCTCGAAAAACCAAAAACAAACAAACAAAAAAAGATTCACCTAAGAACTCTCAGAACCCAGATCCCTCCCAGCATGCTCTGGGCTGAAGAAGTATTAGAATTCCTCTGCTATGTGTGTGCGTGCGTGCGTGCGTGTGGGTGTATGTGCGAGTATGCATGCTCCAGAGGTTGAGTGTATTTCTCATTTGCCTTCCTTCTACCTCGTTTTTTGAGACAGGGTATCTCGTTGATCCTGAAGCTCACTGATTCCACTAGACAGGCTAGACAGCAAGCCCCAGGGACCCTCCCATCGCTGCCTCTCCAGTGTGTGAATTACAGGCATCCAGCTTCTTAATGTGGGCTGTGTGTGTGGGGACGGTGATGGAATTCAGGTCTTCTTGCTTGAGGAACAAGCCTGTTACCAACAGAGACATTTCTCCAGTCCCAGATCCTCCTTTTAAAAGAGAAATACTTCCCTCTTGCTTGAGAATCTGCAAAGACCTCTGCTTGGAAGGTGGTGCTAATTTCTTGCTGGTCACCGTTGTTAGGTGTTTTGGAAATAAGGTGCATGGGATACGCATAGAGCAGGTAGATTCCTGACTGCAGATAGGCCTGGGCTACAGCAGGATGAGCTGGACTAGTCAAATATACAATGGAGGGATGGAATGTGATACCACAGATCCTATATTTGAGAAAAGGACAGACATGTGGAGGACCGTGACTGGAGACTAAGCTGGTTAGAACAAAAGATGGAGAGTCTGGATGAGATGGAGGAGTGGGAGAATCACAGAGAGGGAGCAGAAAGACAGGAAGAACGTCAAAGGAGCTTGCTATCTGCCCATCTTAGGAGGACGTCTCTTGGTAATGGCAAATTCTAGGGCGGGTGACTGAGGTACAGCAAAGGGAAGGTCCCTGGGGAAATTTAGGCATTAGCAAACTGCTGAGTGGATTGTCCGTATGAACTCTGAAGACACATAGATTGGTGATGGGGAGAGTGGCAGAGAAAAGTACAGTAATCCAAGTTCTAGACTCATCCAGAGTGAAGGGGCAGGAGCCTGGTGGTGGGTCACTGATAGAAGCAGAGAGAGCCACTGTGCTTCACAGCATGTGACTCTGTACTGAGGGTTGGCAGTGCCCAGGGCCAACACCAGGGACAGAAAACACTGCAGGCATGAACCCGTCTCATAGTTTACTCTCGCAGTTCATTCGACACAGCACACACGATCATAGTTTAGAATGGAGTGCACACCAACCTGCCTCGGGGTGCTCCACGGCAGCTTCCGGGGTCCAGGGTCCAGCCTTTACATAGCCCCTCTTTTCCAGTGCAAAGACAAATCCTCCATCTCCAATCACAACTTCTCCAGCATTTAAGCGTTCTAAGATCCCCTGATTTACAGACAAGGGAGAGAAAGGAGTTGAGTTTCAAAGATGAGTCCTATTTTTAGTGATTTTGCAAGTATATTCTTGAGAAGTATAGTTTCTTTAGCACCCTTGGTGTGAGTGAAAGTTTCTACCTCCTGTGAGGCCGATTGGCTGATCAGAGCTTCAGTGATGGGGAGAGGTTGAAATATTGCAAGCCTAGAGCCAATCTTGGGATGTGTTTGAACCCCAATGACACACAGTCTTCCTCTGTACATCCTTGTGACCATTAGGTTAAATCCTCTGGAGTGTTCCAACAGACCCCTAGTTTCCAACCAACCAAAACGCTATGAATGCTGTCTGACGGTATCACCAAACTGTTAGGACATAGGAACATGGAATTTGGAGTGACCTGAATTTGGTTCCTGAGCCCTAATTGCTCAGAGTGGCTCCTGAATAAACTGCCTCATCCCTTTGAAGTGATGTGTTTTTGCATCAACATCAGAAAAGCACATATATATTTTATACATCAATTGATGGTAGAATGCTCAGCTACTAGAAATCGGTACATTCATGTGTATGTGCTGGGTTTGTGGGTATGTGCAGAGCCTAGGTGTCTCTCAGTACACAGGGTAATTATTGTCTGGTAGAGCACAGTGGAAAAGCACATGCCTAGCATGCTTGAGGCACTGGGTTATAACCCAAGTAAAATTAAAAAAAAAAGAGCACATATTTTCCCATGTGTATAATGTAATAATTCAGCCCACATATACATCGAATAATGAACAAATGAGAGCAATTAGGATTTCAATTCAAATTCCTTAATTGTTTACCATGGGGGGGGCTCAGATTCTTTTCCTCCAGTTCCTTATAAAATGTATAGTATGTTGTCACTATGGCCACTCTGATGTACCCCATCCTTTTCCTCTTTTAGAAGTGCTGGAAATTTAACCCAGGATCTTTTGCACTCTAGGCAAGCAGTCTACCTGAGGTGCATCATGGGTGGCACATGTTCTTAAACGGCAACATCTGGAATTCTTACTCTATTAATAACCTAGAGAGAGGTTTAACACTGTCAGAGTTTGGGGTAGCATAGAATGCTGTATGGAATTTTGAAGACTAAGAAGCTGTGAGCCACCTGGTACAGATAGAACAGAAGTGGCCAAATCACTTCTGGGCTTCTGTCCTTGGCACGCTTGGCCACGGCAGATCTGTCATGCACCCAGGAGTTTGTAAGAATGTACACCCTGTACCCCGTGCCAAGATCAGGGAAGAGACAGGCACAGCATTCACGAGATGATTTCCAGCCGCTCTCCACAGTTACTCCATGTTAGTGCTGCAGAACGATTGCCACTGTGCTCAGGTGCGAGAGATGAATTTTGAATTGGAAAGGGGTTTTTATAGAATCGAAAGTAATTTACTAGTACAACTGTTTTTGCAGTTTCTAAGAATCATGAACTTTAAATTAAACGTACTGGATTTTTGAGTCTCTCTCTCTCTCTCTCTCTCTCTCTCTCTCTCTCTCTCTCTCTCT
>NW_021621185.1:16198782-16339288 GCF_004785775.1 Grammomys surdaster
TCTCTCTCTCTCTCTCTCTCTCTCTCTCTCTCTCTCTCTCTCTCTCTGATTTTAGAAACGGGAAATTAAAGCCCAGAGTCTCTACATAATTCATTCAAGGTCCTAATGACTCTCTCATCCTTAAGTGGATTTTAGATTTGATTTCAAATAGAGGTGGGGGAGGGCAAGACAGCTCTGAAAAAGAGAGTGAATAATTCTGGGGGATACACTGGAATATTCACGCTTTCGACCTCCCATTTAGTAGCCAGACTAGCTTTAGAAGAGAACACAGGCCACATAAACAGCATGAGGGACCACAGGCTTTGGCAATAAAACTCCCCTGTATCTCTGTAGAGCCTCCTTCATCTTAACTCTCCTCCTTCACAGCCCCACCCCACCCCGTTATGACTGCTAGTGCTCAGAGAGAACCCATCGACATCTTCACCTTGGAACTACAAATCCCATGAGGGATTGCTCTCTGCTGCCAAGCCTGGAAGTCTGTGAGTTAATAAACAACTATAAAGATATAGAATTGCTCATGTGAATTTTGAAATCCAAATATATATCATGACTACATTTAAAATTAAGCATATATGTGTATGCATATATATATATATAAATTAACAAACATATGCATGTGATAATGATATATAGCTATATATCATATATAATATAAATATATATCACACAAACAATGGTCCCATAAATAAGCTATGACTCACTTCCAGTGGAAATAACTAGTGACATGGTAGCAGTTAACAAATCTCATTGAACATGATTTCAAGTTTTAGTACACAGCACTTTAGCCCACAGTATAGTCAGGAATCTGATCTTTGGAAATTGGGGTGATTTCCTCATCAGGCCAATCGTGTTGTGGAGAGATTATGTCAGCACACACTTAGATTCTACTCGTTTTTAATTCCCTAGACCGCAGAAGTTTTTGTTTATGAATTAAACAGTGAGATGTGCTGTGAAGGCTTAGGTTTTGTGTGTGTGTGTGTGTGTGTGTGTGTGTGTGTGTAAATTATTAAAACATCAGCTTATTCTTTTAAAGTGTATATCTGCTAGGACAACTAGAAGAATGTTTATCAAAATGTTGTAAATGCTGTTTGTATTTTATTCATTTCTTTCGTAATGAATAAGAGTCCTTGTCATATCTTTTAAATGCATATTCTTGCCCTGTTTTTAACATTTACTTAGAAACAGAAACGCTCCTACGCCACTCAGTTCTTGATAATTCTCTAAAGATCCCCCCATCTTGTCCCTCTCCCCACTGTACTGTGTTTTCACACAGTGTAGCACTGTAACGCCTGGGCTGGTCTTGAACTCTGATCCTCTTGCCTTTCTCCTGAGGGCTGGGATTTCATCCATGCCCCATCAGACCCTAGTAGAGAGGCTGGTGACATTTGTAACCTTGAGTTTGGGAAGTGGATTAGAATCTATAGTTTTACAACTGGGACCAAACAGGTGTGTGTGTGTGTGTGTGTGTGTGTGTGTGTGTAGGATGAGCCATCTTTGCAGTTTGCAAAGGGTATTATTTAGTAAATCTATTGACTGGCAGTAATTCAAACCTTACTTGAATCACATACCCTTCTCACACCACACACAAGCAGTCTACCTCTGGGGGAAGGTGTTTACATTTTAACAGGATTAGCTTTCTTCCTCACGGATATCGTTTTGAATTGGTATTTGTCCCTTTACAAACTGGGCACACCCAGGTGGCTTCCCAGCAGGAGAGTACTGAGGGTTATAGTCAGCCAGCTCCCTCAGTCTTCCAGCCACCCCCTGGGGTCTTGTGTGGCTGGGCTTGATATCAGAGCCAAGTATATTACCTCTTCCGGGTCCATCCCTCCATTCCTTAACACAGAATAAGGTCAGATTTGATCTGAGCTCCTGGGTCCAGTAGGCATTTTGTTTTTTAGAATTCTTTGAGCAGCCTTTCCTCAGTGTCTTAGAATTATTCTACTTTTCGTTTCTGAAATTGTACTTTTGGGGCTCGTGTGAGGCATTTTTCTGTGGTCCTTGGAACTGCAGATAAAACCTACATCACTCCCCACAGTCCTGTCCTCCTGGTGGCGCTAGCGTGGTGCTGGCCGAGAGGTGGCATCAGCCTGGAACCGTCAAGCAGTCAGGCGGGCTCTGCAACTGCCTGCCCATCCTGCACCGACACCCGGCAAGCCACCAGCCAGGACCACCTCCCCCTGTGCGAAATTGCCCTCCTGGATCCGTGAGCAGCTTCTCTGGGATATTTCTCTGGTCTTTAGGGTGCTGCACCAGAAAGGGTTGAGTCTGATGGGCTGAAGCGGGCGCTCTGACATCCGAAGTGGCTATGAGGGTGCCTTGTGTCCAGAAGGCAATTACCTCACAGATTCAGGGTACGACATGGTCCAAAGTGTAGTCAGGAGTGCAGGAGAGCCAGAGATCATAAAGAATGCACTACGTAGAAGCCCCGGGTCAGACAAAAGTTCTGGGTGTCCCCTCTGACCTAAGGCTGCCAACTAGGAGGATGCTGGGCCACAGCCAGGCTCCAAGCACCCCTCTGCGCTCGCTGACATTGGAGGTGCCCAGCTGATGGTATACTGAGAGCGCCATACCCTTGCATACTCACCCTTTTGGCCTTCTTGCCGGTAACCGGTGCCATCTTTCCAGTACAGTGAGTGGCGCTGATCACAGCCGCGGACTGGAGGGAGCTGTCCTCAGCAAGGTCTGTGCTGCTGGGCCGCTGCTGGTCTCTTTATACAGCAGCTAGGATTCCCCAGCCTTGGCCAGGTCCAACACATGCCCTCGGGCAGGGAACACGCCCACCAGCCTTTGAATCAGGCCAGGGGCTAGCTGGGAAGCTGCCCTGCGGGAGGAGATGTCCAGATTGGTCTCCTAGATGGGTGGAAACGCGAAGTAAGATAAGAAGAAAAAAAGTACTGAGGTCGCTGCTTGCTCGTCTGCACACTGCCCTTTGGCCAGTAGCAGGCCTCTGACCTTGATCCTGGGTCAGGTACTCATGACCCACTTAAGCTACCAGACCAGGCCCCTAAGAATTCCACTCAGTGCCCAAATATTTGACAAAGGCGAAGGTACAAGATCATTGCATGAAGATGTGATGCCCCGCAAGAACTTCGAACAAAGTGTAAACTGCATGACCTACACCTGGCAGAAGTTACACAAACTTGGCCTTTGCAGAAGCGTTCCGTGCCAATCCTCAAGTAGTGGGCTTGTTCTCAGTGACCTTACAGGCAGGCTTTGCCGTCTCTGGTAACCGTGGCTTCTCGTAGGAATACTGCACCATTTGACAAGCACAGACTCTAAAGAGTAAATGGCAAAATGGAAAAGACCTCCGGAGACTTTCAATCTCCACATGAAATCAAAAGCAAAGCAAACCTGAGTGAAACCGGAAACAGCCTCGAGTGCAGTGGAGCGCAGCGATCTGTTGATTTAAAAAGGTTACTGTATTTAACCTTTAGATGATTTATGATAGTTCCCTAAATATTTAAAAAACTATAACATGGTGATTACAAACACTAGAAATATCACTTACAAAAACTGTCCAACATATTAGTAAGTACTTAAAGAGAGTGGGGACTCAGAACCTTTTATCCAAATAAGCATAGGAGGATATTTACCACGTGGACCAATGATCTCAATTTCACACATGCAGAAGAAATTACAGTAGCAGATAACGCATTGATAAACATTTAAAGTGATGTATGAATGATATACAATGAGAAAGTTTTTTTTTTTAAAGTCCATTTCCCTCTGATAAATATGTAAAAACTTAAAAACGGGGAAAAAAAGAGAAAAGGTATATTGAAATTAATTCAGATGATGGACAGTATTTTACTCCCCCATCCTACAACCCTATACATTGTCAGGAGTCAGGAAGAGTGAGGTACACTAATAGTACATTAATGTCATCCTTGGCAGCGTCCATGTCTTCCAACACTGACGTCCTGGAGAAGCTAAGTAGGTAATGGTTTAGTTAATGCCCTTGCTGGCTATAGCAGTAATAGCCAGTATTGGTGCAGTGTACTGTGGTGTCCAGGCACTAGAGGGCTTTATCCACTCATTCAGATCCTGCAAAACAGTGGGGATTTTAAACTAGTAGTTTTGGGCTGGAGAGATAGCTCAGTGGTTAAGAGCACTGGCTGTTCTTCCAGAGGACTCGGGTTTGATACCCAGCACCCACATGGCAGCTCACAGCTGTCTGCAACTCCAGTTCCAGGGGATCTGATGCCCTCACACAGACATATATACAGGCAAAATGGCAATGCACAGACAACTAAAACCTAGTAGCTTTAAATTGAAAACAAATCATGAAGTTTTAATAAATAATATAAACAGATGGCAATTAAAAGAAAAAGATTGTCCTAGCTGCTGTTGCAAATTCAAGTCCTTGCTCTGGAGACAACCATCTTCAAAAGGAAAGACTTTGAGTTACGTGTATGTGCATGTAGGTGTGCACCCAAGTGCCGGTGACCATGAAGAACTGATGACATATCAGATGCCCTGGAGCCTTAGCATCTGGATGCAGACTGCTGAGGACCCAAGTCAGGTCCTCTGGAAAAGCAGGAGGTGCTCTCTCCTGCCGAGCCATCTCTCCTAGCCCAGGAAGTAACTACTCTGATCAGCCCGCCTTCTTTCTGTGTAAAGGCTATGCCTATTTCAGAATAAGCATGTTCATTAAAATTCATATTTGAATGTGGGGATTCTTTGTTCTCTGAATGCTCACTGACTCCTACCTTCCCCATGTGATTTAGAGGCAGCTGTTGAAAGATTTTTCTCTTTCCTCAGCCTCCTACCTGTTCTTCCACCCCTAAACTAGTCTACTGAAACATCATCCCCTTGTTATTTCCATGTTGGATACTAAGCCCACAGCTTGCTGAGTGCTGCTATGCCCAGGCCTCAGATGTGTCTCCCCCAGAGTGTTATTTATTTCTCCACAGGGCTGTGCAGTGGCTCCCCGACAGGCATCCCGAGACAGGCAGATAGGAAAAACTCTTAAAATCAGCAGATCTCCGATTCCTTTGCCCTGATCGCAAAGCACTCAGTCCACTGCAGCATGCTGTGTAGTAAGCAGGTCTTGGGAGAATGCCTGTGTTCTTTGATCTCTGCCCCCACGACAAGAGGGAGGTCATATGGCTGACATCCTCACCTAGTGCAGAATGTTCAGGGTTAAAAATAAATCCCAAGGGAAAATGGAGGATTTGATCTGGAAATTTAGCCCCTGAGTTTCAAAACCTCAAAAGAGTGATGACTGTTCTGGCTTTGATCTGCCCAGAACCTCAGAAGCATTTACTAAATCCCACTTGACAAACATGAAGCCCTGTGAGGCAGGATTTGAGACATCTTGCATGGAACTAGAGGTAATGGGACCTCCTTCTTTGTGTTCCCCAATGAGGAAATAGACGATATTGCCCATCAATGTTAATGACTTTTTCATCAATATGTAGAAGGGAAAGGTCAGGGCCTTCCTCCTGTTCAGTTGGGATTTCCTTTGAGATGGAGTTGAGGCTGAGTGAAGCTCAGTGGTACAGGGCTTGCCTTCCATGCCTGAAGCTCTGGATGTGACCTCAAACACCTCTTAGAGAAATAAGTGAATGACTGATTAAATAAAGCAATTAAATGTAAAACTGTTCATCAGATCATTTATTATTATAAAACATGAGTCACTGAGCTTTAAACTATTGAAGATAGTTTAAACACTTTGTGTTTTAACACCGGGTCTAGTAACATTTGACACCTGTGTAGAGCTCTTTGCAAACTGGTAACATAGAAGTGTAACCAATGTCCATGTTTCTTTTGGCAAAGCCAGTGTTTATTAGAAAGGAAACAGTAATTCCTTTGTGTAGGGCATTCACCCCTTCCTATGTGCCACGCATGCCATGTCCAGTGTGCTACATACATCTGATTGGTGTGTTTTTCAGCCTCTGCTGAAGGAGTGTGTGTGCGTGTATACATGTGTGTGTGTACATGTGTGTGTGCGTGTGTGTGTGCATATGCTTGTGCTTGTGGAGAGCAGAGGTCAATTTCTGCTTTAACTTCACAATGCAGTCTCTCTCTCTTCCTCCCTCCCTCCTCCTCTTCCTCCTCCTCTTCCTCCTCCTCCTCTCCCCTCCCTTCCTCTCTCTCTCTCTCTCTCTCTTTCTCTCTCTCTCTCTCTGTTATTGCCCTATGCCCCCCCCCAGCAGTCCTCTTAGCTATGTTGCCCAGGCTAATTCCGATCTACTGAACTCAAACTTTCTGCCTTAGTCTATTATCTGCTTTTTTTTTTTTTTATTTTGGGGATGGAGGGGCAGGTTGGAATGAAGTCTAAAGACCTCACAAGATTTCACAAGATTGGCACCTGAATTCTATGAGTCCACCAGCCTGAATGTGTAGTTCCTGATTTGGAGACTCATAGCCCAGGGAAAAGCCCATGACTTGTTCTCAGCCCCATAGGGGAGTTTGAAACCAATTGTGTGTGTGTGTGTTGACTCTGTGTGCTGACTGTGTATATGTATATTGTGTTAATGTGTGTGTAGTTACACACGCTACACTTGGGTGTGGATGCTATCACACACTTGTATACACACACATGTACACAAAACACACACACATACACACACCACTCTCTTATCTCTATTTCCTAGTCTACTGCATCTAAAGAGGAATTGGGAGGGGTTTTAAAAGAGACCGGATAAGAGTTGTGTCTAGGTAAAGAATTGCTCTGGGATAGACCAGTATGTAACCTGAGTCACCTTTAAGATTATTGCTAGGAATGCAACCCCCTGCCAAGTTATGAAGTAGTTAATACATTCCTGAGAACCAATATTGTCATTGCCCACTGTCTGCTGAACCCCAAAACTACAGGAAGGTTGGCTAGGCACAAAAGCACACACCTATTGCGGGAGCTTTCGGGGGGTACTGCTTGGGGTTCAATAATAAAGACATCTGTATAAAATAAGGCTCTTAGCCTGTTACTGGGGCAGTCCCTTAGCTACTTATCTCCTGTCTGTCCTTGTCTCTTTTCTGCCCCACCCCACCCCCCATCTCCAGCCACCCACTCTTTATCAAAAGCCACACTCCTTTTTCTTTCTCATACAAAAAACCTATTAGCATAGTAGGAGAGATTACTAGTCTTACTCTGAGTCAGTCAGCAGCAGGACTAGGCCCAGTCCATATGATAATGTTGCCTTTTAGCCAGATTGAGGGTTGTGTCCTTCCCTGTGATAATCTCCCTGTGATAACCCTCTTTTAGGGCAGCAGCTGGCCTTGAATTCACAGAGAACTGCCTGCCTCTGCCTCTTGAGTGCTGGGATTAAAGGCGTGCACCACCACTGCCTGGCCACCTTAAACATTCTTATACATGTTTGTGAGGGAATATTTATACTAGTGGAACTGCTCTGGGGTCTGGGTTTGGGCTCTCTCTGTCTCTCTCTGTCTCTCTCTGTCTGTCTCTGTCTCTGTCTCTCTCTCTCTCATCTCTGTTTGCACCTACTTAAGGAAGCTTCCAGATACAGATGAGAGAAGAACTGTTTCACCCACTAAACAAGATATTAATGTACAGAACCCAGGGTGTGGGATTTCTAATACATTTACTTTTGTGCTTATTTTCCATTTATTGGTTATTAATGTACCATAGCACCATTCTCTAGATATAAGCAGATAATAATTGTTAGATGAAAATACAGCCCACGCCTGGCTGTCAATAATACTTGCTGAATGATTCAAATGAAATTTGGCAGGACGTGCCTAGCATAGGAATAGTCTCTCACTCAGCAAGGCTTAAGGGCATCTATTCCATGGCTGGCCACTTCTTCCCTCTTTCTCCTTTGAGGACATCCTTTTCTCTTCCTCTTTCTTTGCCCCAACACTGATCATTATGGTCTGGAAAAGCTCCAGCGGAGTTAAATACCCATCTAGAAGGCTTTACCTAGCCAGCATTATTTCCTTCTGATATAAGACAAAGACTCTAGTCTTGCTTTCTGTGTTGAGTTTCTCATGCCTGCCTTTATACCTCAGGGTGTGACAGAGAGCTAGAGATGCCACTCTGCTTTTAAAATGTCACCAAAGTTGGATTATAATAGAAGCCTTGTGCTCACATCATTGCTCTACAATGTTGGGAGAGAAGCCAAAATTGGACTTCTTCCATGTGGAACCAGCCTCTTGTCTGGCTTCCTTGTTCATCCCTTAAAGCTCAGGCCAGTGGTCTCCCTGAGACATGCTGACCCATCTACTCTGTCTTACTCACCCCGGAGTAAGAGGTCTCTGTGTAGGTTAGGAATCCAGTTATCTTCCATTGTGTTCTGAATGCTTATGTGTCCCCAACCTCCATCTTACAGTCGGAAATCTTGGCCCCCAGGGTGGGGCCAAGGTGGGGTTTAGGGAGGAGGCTGGGCCTTGACATTGGGACCCTGGTGGCTGAAAGTAATAACTGCCATGATCTGGGCATGCTCTGAGTGTCTCTCAAGGGTTCATTGTGATCACTGTTTTGGTCCCCAGGGCAGCAAAGAGGCAGTGTGCCTCTTTATGTCTTGAGCTGGTGCTCCTGGGGGGATTGTGGGAGGCCAGACTTCCTGTTTGGCCCTGTGAGCTTTTCTACACATGCAGAAAGAAGAGGCAAGTTTTTATATTATGGTCTCTGTGGTACTGGTTTTATTTTACTCCTTTGTCAGGTCTGAGGGAACAGAACATAGCAAGCCAAAGTAACCGTTCTAGGTAGATATTGAAGGCAGTAGGGCTTGGGCCTATTTGAGCCAAACATCCTGTCTGATGGCTGTGTTGTAGAGGCTTGGGAAAAGGATTCTGGGAAAAACAATCAATGACTGGGCCTTCCAGCACTGAACTTGAGTAAACCTTTTTTCTGAGCCTCTGTTTTCTCACATTTGTGTCAATGGAGTTGAACGAGCAAAAAGAGCCCCACTGAACTTTTAAATGCTGTATACCTATTTTGGAATTTAATCTGAAAGAAAATCTAGAAAAAAAATTGAGCAGGTCCAATAACTGAATGTAAGTACTCTTTTAAAAATCAGATCCTGTAGTCTCTAACATTCTGAGAAATTTAATGGATTTCTCTTCTGGCTTTTTTTTTTTTAAATTGTAGCCATTAGCTCTAATTGTATCTCAGCTTGTAACCTTAACTATATATTAAATATGATATATCTCATAAATGATTAGAAGCTAATACAATAATATCACAGAGGTATTTTTAGTTAATTGGAAAGGAAGACTTGAGACAGCTTCATCTCACCTGAAACCCAAGCTGGCCTGATATTTGTGAATTTCCTGACTCAGCTTCCAGTGTGCTGAGATTACAGAAATGTACCACCATTTCCTGCTTGAACTTTTTCAGTATGTGGGATAGGGTTTCATGTATCCCAGGTTAGCTCTAACTCCTTGTATAGATGAATTTCTGATCCTCCGGCTTCTACCTCCTAAGAGCTAGGACTACTGGTATGTGTCACACAGCTGGCTTTAGCCTGAATATCTGATTTCTGAATCTCCATGTGGTCATGATGTCTGTCTGTCAGATTTTTGTGTCTTGGGACAATTTTTGGGAGTGCGACCTCCCTAAGGCCCCAAATACAGTTTCCCAGATTTCCTAACATCTGGGAAGTGTTGGGTCTTTGACTTAGGAACCAGAGGCACGAATTTCAGACCGAGTGAGAAGCAAACCGTGGGATGAAATGAGATGGGAGGAACCTGGTCTGGCGGGAGCTGAGGAGGACAGTCTGTAGGAGGAGACTCATGACCGGGGTTTAAAATGGGGACAGCAGCAGCTATGTGCTTCCAAATAAACTTATTCTGACTTAAACTTGTTGTAGTGAGTTCTGTTGCTAGCACCAGAGGACATTGATGGATAGATGTATTTCTCAAGAAGTCCTCTTTGCAGCCAGGATCTAAATAAATCTTTACTTTCTAAGCAACAACAGAAAAACAAACAAACAAAAGGGAAAAACAAAACAACAAATAAACAAAAACCAGTCATTTATTCATTCAAAAAATCTTATGCTCAGATCTGAAAACAATCCTGTACTTCACAAGGCACAGTGGAGTCTCTAAGAGCCCAAAGATGTCATGAGTAGCTGTGCCTATATAAATAAGGAGCCATCCTGGTTTACACTGTGGAATCCTCCCTGTGGCCGGCCATGTGGGTTGGTGCAGTTCTTATTCCTATGGATGAGAGATGAGCAGCTTGCCAAAGCTAGGGCCCTTGTCCAAGGCACCTGACTGGAGCTGGTAGAGCCAAGGGGCAGATGTGGTCTGTTCCCCGCAGAGCACCCTCTTGGAATCCTCAGCTCCCTATAGCAGACATTCCTAGCCACTTGGATAACCTCATTTATATTCTTCATGCTCTCCCCTCTGGGTGTAAAGCTTGAAGCCAGTGGTCACAGTGAAACCAGCCAAACTCCTCTCTTGCTCTTTTTAAAGACAGAAAACTGAGCCCACAATGCAGAGCATAGCCTTTCCCCTTCATTTCCTTTGGTGAGGTTTAACAGGGGCCAGAACTTTCAGAGGGACTGTTTGGAAAGCCAAGTAATGCTTCCTACCAGCCCCTACCACACCCTTACCCCTAAACCCCACAGACAACTTAAACAAAATCCTTCCATTATAAAGCTCAGGGCTTGGCCAGGTAGCAATGCACAAGACCCAGGGGTTGATCCTCAGAACTAAGAAGGAAGAAGAAGAGGAGGAGGAAGAGGAGGAAGAATGAAGAAGGAGGAAGAGGAAGAGAAGAAAAGGGAGAAGAAAGAGAGGGAAGGAAGGAAAGAAGGAAGGAAGGAAAAAAGAAAGGAAGAGAGGGAGGGAGGGAGGGAGGGAGGGAGGTCTTTTTTTTTTTCTAGTGCTAGAGACAGAGATTGGGATCTGACAGTGTGTATGTGAAGTGTGGAGGCAGATATATCCTTGGGACTCGTTGGCCAGCCATTTTGACTGATGAGGCCTTATTTTCCAGTAGAGGAAGACGTCAGACATTGACCTGCCTTACACACAGCATTTCCACACACCCACAGGAACATATGCTTATACTACACGCAGGTGCAGGCACACACATGCACAGAACCAGCCAAACAAAGTCACCAACATACAAAATAATCCCCACATTTTACATCATATTTTAAGTAGTAATGTTGCATTTTTAGAGGTGTCTGTGTTTTTTTTAATTGCTCATCTTGAGTCCCGACTCTTTCCTCTACCGAAATGCTTTCTCATCTACTCCGTCCTGGGCCTTCTTCCCCCGGTCCATCCCACTCGTTCAGCCTGACACTCCTGATGCCCTCCACCCCATCAGCTAGCAGTTAAGGACGCTGCCTGACTCCATTTTGAAGGTGGAAGCCATTGTGCTATATTGTTAAAAGTGAGTTTCCAGTCACTAGAAGAGCTGAGTGACTGTTTTTAAGGCTGTTTCCTGGAGGCTGATCTGCCCAAAACCATGACCTTTGAGAACACCCTGACACTCCCTTAGCCTCCCTCACCCTCCCTAGTCACCCCTCCTTAATTGCATGGCAAATGTGTTTTTTGAGATTTTTCTGTACTTCCTTATGGCTCCATTGACTCTCTTCTGTAAACCCGCTTTGCAAGTACTTGTGATTTTACTCCTTAAAAGGGGCCCAAGAAATGGACTCAGGGCTAATCTCTTTAACTTGACATAGGAGGAAATTGTTGGCCAGCTCTTGGGTGTACCCTATTAAGAATCAAGCTTGATTCCAGTTTGGCTCATACTTTGTGGTGGTGGTGTTATTCTCATCCAGTGGGATTAACACAATAGCCTCAACTTCGATGTCACTGAGCCACACAATATGGTGTTGCTCCATCACTTGTCACAAGCTCCTCTACCCATCACTCTGCACTCTGCAGATAACAGAGGCCAGGTCTGAAATGCGCCGGCCAGGATTCTGCGGTCAGCATCCCCTGACCTCCCTAAAGTACTAGAAAAAGTCCAAGGTCAGGCAGACGTGTGTGCTCTTCCAAAACTCCTTTTTCATTATTGATTAAACAGAGCTATGTGCCCGTCTTCAAGGTAGCCTGGCTGTCCAGCCAGAACGGGTTTCCTAACACGAGCGGCTTGTGATTTTGCAGAAGGTGTCAGGCCACGGCGGCTGTGACCCTGGCAAAGCAGGAATTGTTTTTCCAGCTGACCTTCACCCCTAGCTGGCTTCCACCCCCGGAGTCCCTTTGGTTCTTCGATCCTTTCTCTGCCAACTATTTGCTGGTTTGCATTTGCGCTTTTCCTCACAGGAGGGTTTATCAGAGGGCCATCTGCCCTTCTTGATAACTCTCTAGGACAGCAAATACCTACTGCAGAACTGGAAAGAGCTGGCTCAAACCAGTTTTTCTTAGTTTCACTGATCATCAGTCTTGTGTGAGTGTGTGTGTTGGGGGTGGGGTGGTGTTAACAATTACCTCCCTGTTGATTTCTTCCTACCAAATCAGAATATGTGGAAATCTTGCCTGGAAAAAGGCACTTTGTATGCTGAAGTGCTTAAGGCAAATTATAAAGAATATTTTAACATTTAGTACGTATCTTAATTTTTTTTCTCCAGAAAGTTAATATGTTGCTGCGCTGCTAGAGATAATTTTGATTCCTTATTCGTGTTCCATTTCCCACAGTTGTTCCCATGGAACCTGTCCTGGGTCAGGATCATTTCCCAAGCAGGTGCCCATCTGAGTCCACACAGTGCTCGTTATGGGGTTGTGTCGTGGGGATGTTCAACTCCCTCTTACGAGATGGCATAGGACTTTACATAACCTGCAGATTTCCTCCCCATAGCCCTCAAATCTCCTTCTCACAGTGCACAGTGCACAGCGTATGTCCACAGCTATTACACTGTACTGTTAATGATGGAATTGCTGCACACGTTACACACAGGGCCAATTCCTGCTCCGGCCCTTGAATATTGTCAGTCTGAGGCTGCTTGCATCCATGGGTATAAAACCTCACAGGTATATGGGACTGACTATAGATTAACGCTCCATGACACTGACATGTAAAAGAAACCAGCCACCCTGAAAAATATGATTTACCCGATTGCTTCCTTTGGTGGTGTTTATCTTCTTCTGCTTCAATATTACCCTTTGAATGCCCCCACCCCCCCACACACACTTTAAAACTCATACTGAGACAGTCTCCAAAGTTTCATGTAACACATTCAGAGAGAAGATCTTTGAGATGTGATCTGGAATGCAGGAGGTCATGAAGGTGGGCTCCTCAGATTAGCATCAGTGGATTTAATAGAAGACGAATGTCAACTAGCACAGTAGGTAGACCTCCCCTCTAATGCCCTCCACCATGCAAGGATACAGCAAGAAGGCCCTCATCATTCGTCAGCACTGTGCTGTAGGACTTCCCAACCCCTGCAACATTGTTCTTTAGAGATACCCAGTCCCTGTACTCAGTTATAGCAATGTCAAATGGACAAAAAGCTTTTTATGCCCTCTGAGTTTTCATTAGATTTCACTCTGGCATTCGTAGTTGCTATACATTATTGGTAGTGTGGACACTATTGGTTCTGTGCTATTGCAGGGACTCATGATATCTGGCTACCCTCCTCACAACCAGAAATCTTTACATACCTTGCCAAGCTGAGTTAGTTCCTGGAAAAGATAATGCTTATCCACATAAACAAATTCAGACTCAACAGGGCATGGGTGAAGGGGACTCCTTGTCTAGCATTAGACTTTCATCTATGGGAAATGGTCCTTCCTTCCAGGAATGTTCTAAACTCACACAGGGGTGCATGACACATGTAGAAATGTTCTTCTATTTTATACCATGCTGATCTAACATGCCAACCTCAATCTCTCTCTCTCTCTCTCTCTCTCTCTCTCTCTCTCTCTCTCTCTCTGTCTGTCTCTCTCTCTCTGCACATGTGTGCACATACATGGGTGTGAGTACACACAGGTGTGGTCAAAGGACTAGTTGCCACCGTAGGTCCTTTCTCTCTTTCTGGGACGTGGGTTCTAGGGATCACACTCATGTAGTCAGGCTTGGTGGCAAGTACCTTCACCTGCTCAGCCATCTCTCCAACCTTAATGGCTCCTTTTCAATGACTCTGCTTTAATATATGTAAGTGTTTGAGAATTCACTAACACATATGTTATTGTTGGATATTTAGGTGGTTTCCAGACATGTACCTTTGAACACATATAAAAATATGGGTTACATCAGAGTAAGGAAATTCTTCACAAGGATGTGTATAACTTGAAATTTTGGTAGTTATGGATAAATTGTTTTCCAAATAGTTTATGATATTTTACATTTCTACATAGTGTGTTTGTCCAGGAGTGTTGGTTGGTCCCTGCATCCTCATCAATATACAGAGTCATTAACTTCTTGGTCTTATCAACACAGGTAGGAAAAAAAGGCATCTTACTACTTTGCTTATCTTTTCCTGTGCTTAGTGGATTGAGGTCATCTATTCTCTGATTTGTAAATTCAGCAAGTTCTCTGTTAGTCTATTAAACATATGCAAATATTCTTGTCAGGATGTAAGCACTTGGATTCTTCTATGTGCATATCTATGCTATACACATATTATTCATCACCTGTTGTCTTCTTCTCTCCAGAAAGACACAGAGTAAGTCTTTTTCATACCTCCAATAGGGTATGTTTGAGGAAAAGATAATCTCATTTTCCGTTGCTTTTGGCGGTACATCCATAGAAATAACACATCAAAAGTTTTTTGTTTGTTTGTTAAGAAAACTTTTAATGGCAGGGGGAGAAAGGTTTTTTTTAAAGAAAACCTTTAATTGTTCTGAGCATTGAGTGCTGGGTCATGTAGGATATGAGTGGAGGGAGGGCTGATCCTCAGAAGTTGCTCAAACAGAGAGAGCCTGTGACCTGGGAAGGGGGAGTCCTGTCAGGCTGCACAGGTTCTGTCAGGGACTGTGTGACTCCTCAGAAGCTGTCTGTGCTGGATCAGTGGTTGCAGACCCATTGCTCGGCCTGGCACACCATCTCTTCCTGTGTGCTGTGCTTTCCCAAGCATCTAGGTAACAGGGTCCTATGCTGCCCTGATCATGGAGAAGGGACAATGACATTACCAGTGCTGATCTGAGGGCTTTGTCTGGGTCCCAGCTGGTATAGCTCCCTCTAATATTACCTTAGGGAGTCCAGTAAGACAGGGAGACCTGGATGTCATTGCATTTCCCTTGTAATGTATGCCCGAGTAGGAGAAAGGTTGGCCTAAAACACCTCACTATCCATGAGGGAGTGCTGATGCCCATCGTGCTTCCGATTTCTCTTCACCGCCGCATAGATTGGAGGATGTGAGTGTGTGCACGCATTTAAACATTTCTGGGTAACAGGTTTTTTCATTTATGACTTTTTCTTCATGAAATTTTGGTTAAAACTTTCATTAATCTTAAATTTAGACACACACACACACGGGGCGGGGGATTGGGGGAGAGTGCATGCAGTGGATAGATGATCAGTTGCCCCCATTTCTAATCCAATTTCCCCTTGTTGATTTGAATTTCTCCTCTATCGTGCATTGTTCTTTCCCACTGCTTTTAAACACAGGTAGCCTGTGTATTTTTTATTTAATTTTATTCTTTTTAGATTATTTACATTTTTCAGCCTATACACACTTTCCATGGATGCATGTCCGTGCATCACTCACTTGCCGTGAGCTTAAAGAGGACTGAAGGGGGCCTCAGAGCGCCTGGAAATGGAGTCACTAACGGTTGTGAACCTCTATGTAGGTGCCAGGAATCGGATCTAAGATCCTCGGGAAGAGGAACGAGAGCTCTTAACTACGGAACTGAGCCGTCTCCTCAGGCCCATGCCCCATGGTTATAATCACTCTGTTAAGCACAGTGATGATTTGGCATTGCCACACCTGCCTTACCACCCTTCTTTTTCTAAGGTTACCTTCATCTCTGTAGTTGTGTTCCGTATAAACGTGAGTTTGTATCCCTTTCTCTCAGGGCTGGTGGTATTTTTCCTGGAGATCCTATGATAGTTGTTAATCAGTTCAGAACATCTCAACCCCTTTCTTTGAGCAGGCGCATGCGATCATGGAAGTCTTATTCAGCGTTTCACAGAAGAGTCTCCCTGATCTCCTCAGTAGTTCTTACATACCATGTGTTAGTTTTATTTTTAGACAGTTATTTTACTAAAATGGGAAATGAATATTTTCCATTATACTTTCAAAAGAGTTGTCAAGTGTATATAAGAGAGCAGGGACTTTTGTATATAGAAACTTAATCCTCATATTACTGGACTCTCTTGCAGTCTACAGAAGTGTTTTGGATAGTCTTTCTGTACAGTCATTTCCTCTGCCTGAACAATGCTTTCATCTTTGCTTTTCTGATATTTTAAATTATCTAAATGGGTTGTCTAGCACTTCTGGAACAAGGTGAATATGACAGGAAGTGCTATGATAAATTTCAGGCTGTTTAGAGGGGTAGTTTTTTTTCTTTTTTTAATGGAGTGGAAATTCTTTCCCCTAATACATTCTATTGTTATTTAAACTGTGACTCAACCACTATATAAGGGTTTTCAGCCTTTCCACATAGAAAGTCAATTCTTTAGGAATGTTTGCCGTCAGGTGTGCTCACACACATCTGTAATCTCAGGACTCAGGAAGTTAAAGCAGAAGAATTAGTAATTCAAGGTTGGCCAGGACTACACCATCAGGCACTGTCTCAAAACATATCCTTTTAATTTAATTTGTGACTCGGAGGTATAGCTCAGCAGTAGAGTACCTGGTTAGCACATGCAAAGTTGTGTTCAATCCCAAGCACCAAAAATTCCCAAACTTTTCTGGTGGTGTGTCTGCTTATCTCTTGGGAGCCTTATCAACTCTAGTGTCACTGGCATCTTAGGCAAGGCCACTGAAACTCTACACCCAAAGTGAGATCTGCATGTTTAACAACGAGAGATGACTTTTGTCCCATCGATAATGTTCCAACTACACATCATCAAGCAAAACAGCACATACGACCAGCTTGTCCAAGCGTCTTCTTGACCCAGTTTTCAGTGGCTCTCCTGTGGTTCGTTACAGGGGCACAAAGCAAGGCTGCTCAGACCAGTCTTCCTTGCTACCCTCACCTTCCCCTGTTCCTTCCGAACATCTCTTTAAGTTTCGTATTTTTTATTATTGTCCCTCTTCACGTGGCATTCCTGGAATGCTGCCATTCCGAACAATACATGTCACTTACATTTCTGCAGCTGTCACAACTGTCAACCGGGAAAGCCGACGAACGGCCTCACACCTTCTTAAGGTCAAAGTGACTCTTTGCTCATTTGAGTCTCAACTTACTTTCCTTTTTCTATCGATTGATGAACCTAGATTTAAAAACACATCTTCACCATCTACTGTATGCCAGTTGTTTTTGAGACTTGTTACATTGTTCCCATATGTAAAGCTACAGAACTAAATGAAAGGGCTGTGCAGATCCCAGAAGAGACAGCCCTTCCCCCGTGTAGCCACTCTATTCTCCCTTTTAAGAGTGCCAGGCACTTCCCTCTTCACAGGACCTTACTCTCTCTATTCAGCAAGCCTACCTGGAGTGAAGGCTGAATCTCATGCACTGACATAGACAGAGGCTTTGATCCGTGGTGAGCCAGCACAAGGACAGGGGGACTGCAACCCTGCTCACACACACACACACACACACACACACACTGCACAGTAAGTGGATAGCACACGGCTAGCATATGCCAGGCATCGTGTAAAGCTCCTTGTTGTCCTGTTTAGTCCCATACCATCTTTATGAGGACGTTCTATTCTTCCTTTCATTTCACAGAATAGAATATTGACAGAAAAGTGACTGTCATACAGATGGTATGGCAAACGATACTTCTAAAGCTGTTTGGTTTAGAGACAAGAAAGTCTAGGAAGCCTAACAGCTATCTTTTTTTAAAAAGAATTATTGAGAAAAAAAGGTTTTTCTTTTTTATTATTTATGTGTATGAACCTGAGTGAGTCTTTGTGCACCATGTGTGTGTAAGAGCCTAAAGAGGCACGAAGAGAGTGTAAGATCCCCTGGAACTGGATTAACAGGCAGTCATGAGCCACCTCAAGGGTGCTGGGAATTGAACCAAGGTCCTCTGCCAAAATAGAGCACGATTTTAACCAAAGTCACCTCTCTGGGCCCACTGAGGGCTATCTTTGAGTAGAAAGAGTCACTGAGTGGAAAGGACAGTAGCTTGCTGTATGAATTTTCCAAGTCTAATGTTTGGACCAAGTGAAGATGTAGTGAGCAGACTTCTGGTTACTATGGAGTCACTCTCTAAGAATGAGATGTGTCTTTAAAAGAAGCAGGTGATCTTTAGAGGTGACAAGATAGATGCTGGGACGCTCTGGAGAATGAGTCCCTGCTGCAGAGTCTTGCAAACATCGTCAGGCATCCTATCTGTAGCTTAGATTGGTCACCTCCAGGACTCCAAGGACTTGATGTGGTTATGGACAATTCACTCTCTAACTGCATCAGCTGGTATCCTGTCGGGTGGCATCGATCAACAAATCCCAGGTCGTTAGCATTATAGAAACAATGACATCAGGACTGAAGGATTGATTCAGTCTCAAGGAAGGTGATACAAAAGAACTTAAACTCCACATTTTATACTCTAGGAAGTACTCGAAGAGGGGAATTTGAAGGAGTTTGACACAATGACATGATAAACATAAAAGCTAAGACATGACAAGCAGCACACATTTGTTATCATTGTTTCAAAGAAATCAATGAAATTTAAGCCACTCAAATTCTAGAAAAGGAAAATGATTTGTAATCTTGCTAATTGTTATACACTGCTACACTGTAGCGGAAAAACAGAAAAGTGGGGCAGTGTGCAAAACAAACATGAATGTAGAAAGTGCTAGAACAAGGTGAACTTGATCTCTGACTTCTGAAAAGGTCTTCCAAGGTTCATGTGTTTTACTTTAATCAGCAAGTGTTTCCCTGAGCATTGGTGGCTATGCTTGGCATAAGCTAAACAGAGAGGACTGTAAGAAGCATGTTACACGGTCAGTAGTTGATCAGCTAGCTATGCGTGATTATAAAGATGCACTTACAAATGCCAGGACGTTAAAGCAAAACACTCATCATTGAAAGCAAAACATCATGATTATTCAGTAACCCTGCCATCACTTACAACTTTGGTATCTCTCCTTCTGAGACTGCTTGTAGCTCAAGCATCAGCTTAGACACCAGAATTATTCACCAAGGTTGCTACTTGCTGACTTCTGATTATTTGAGAGTGTCAAATCCACCCTGAGAGCCAACTCTGGCCATGCCTGATGACCTTCAAATGGAAGCCCCGTGACATTAATAGGCACAGAGTAAGTGTGGGGTGGGGTGGGGTGGGGTGAGGTCTAGGTGTCTCAGCATGTCCACTGCAGCTGATGAGGATGCTCCGGAGGGCAGCTCGTCGATGCTCAGCAGCCGGAAGAACAGGACAGGCTGGGGACAGCAGCGAGGAAGGTTCCAGATGGGGCTTGAGGCTGTTTCCTCCTGTTCTGTCACTTCAGAGTTCTCTCTCATTGCTTCTTACACATCCGGCTTTGATAAGGAAGGGCAGAAAGGTCTTCCTGAGGCTGGCAGCAGATTCTCCCAGTATTCCCGTCTAGCCCTGGGTTTGGAAAATATGCACAATTAAGTTAAAAATCCAAACTCATCATTTTACAAATTGTGTGTGTGTGTGTCTGTGTGTGTCTGTGTCTGTGTTAAGAAGAGGAAGGAGGGAAGGAAGGAAGGGAGGGAAGGAGGGAGAGAAGGAGGGAGGGAAGAAAGGAGGAAGGGAGAAATATCAGACTAAGGTAGAACTTTTATTTCAACATGCAGCCAGAAGAATTCTGTATGTTTCTGCCAGTAGCTTTTTCACAATTGCGCATGTGGCATGTATGTGTACATATGTTGATGAGCATATGTGTGTGTGTGTGTATGTGTGTGTGTTGCATACTCAAGAGGCCAGCTGTCGCCGGGCAGTGGTGGAGCACGTCTTTAATCCCAGCACTTGGGAGGCAGAGGCAAGAGGATTTCTGAGTTCAAGAGTTCGAGGCTAGCCTGGTCTACAGAGTGAGTTCCAGGACAGCCAGGGCTACACAGAGAAACCCTGTCTCGAAAAAAAACAAAAAACAAAAAGCAAACAAACAAACAAAAAAGAGGCCAGCTGTCTTTCTCAGCTGTTTTGTACCTTAGTTTTTGAAACAAGGTCTTTGTAAAATGCTCATGAATTTAGCTAATTTAGCTGGCTAGTGGTGCTGGTCTCCCCAGCACCAAGATCAAGATTTCAGATGTATGCCACTGTGCTTGGTCTTTTATCTGGGTTCTGGGGATTTGAACTCAGACCCTAACTACTTTCATAGCCAACCAGTTACTGACTGAACCATCTCCCTAGGCCTATTTCTGTTGGAGTGATGTTTTTGAACACTGTGTGAAGATGTGTCTCTGTCCTTCCCTGCCTACCTAAAGCACCTTCTAATTGGTTAAAATAAAAGCTTACGGCATATAGCAAAAGGCAGGAGAGAGAGTAAGGGGACATCAGCCAAGAGAGGAACTCTGGAAAAGATTCAGAGATGGAAGACTGGCCAGCAAAACAAAGCTGGACTTATGAAACTGAGGAGAGGTAAGCAGCCACATGGCAGAACTTAAATTACTATAAAGCGGATAATATGAGTTACAAGCTAGCTGGGAACAAGCTTAGCTTAAGACTTAGGCATAAATAAATCAATTTAGTCTCCAGGACATTATTCAGGGCAAGGGCAGGCAGGGAAAAGCCCAAATGGTTACATGTTTCAATGCTTTTATCCTCTTATTGGTCTCTAGGCTTCAGGCCACCTTTCAGAAACAATGTATTGCACTTATAGGAGTTAATCTTCTTCTTCTTCTTCTTCTTCTTCTTCTTCTTCTTCTTCTTCTTCTTCTTCTTCTTCTTCTTCTTCCCCTTCCCCTTCCCCTTCCCCTTCCCCTTCCCCTTCCCCTTCCCCTTCTTGTTATATTTCATCCTGAAATATCCAACAAGTCTTACCAAGTCTATTCAGAATTTTAGCGAATCAAGCAGTTGTGGAGGCAGTTTTAAACTTAATGAGACAAGGAATAATTCTTCCAAAAAGTAACCAAGAACAGAGCACAAATGACTTTTTTTTTTCTTAAGACAAAGGAAAAATGAGTCCAGGGTTCCTGGGCACGGACTTTGCTGTTACATATATTCTTACAGCGTCCCTCACTTTACTTAGGAAACTTATGAGAAACGTTGATACTTTTTTATGATGTAATCCCAGAAGTCGTGGTTTATAATGGTCTCTGTGAATTGCAACTTCCTACAGACATTAGTTGCTTTGGGAGTTCAGGGTGTAGAGGATACTTGGTCTGTTGACTAATGTTTTAATTTTGCTGGCTCATTACTTTTCAGGATGCACAGGTGACGGCAACTAAAATAAGCAATTTTTGTTTACTTAAACTTGTAATCATCTCCAGAACATCCTTCTTTTGTCTTTGGGTTACATTTGCATTTAGCACACTTTTATGAATCTTGCCTGTGAAAAACATCTTCTCTAACAGACACCTGCAGAAAGGTTTGCCAATGATTTCTTCAAATCTCACCAAGGTGGACAAGGAAGATAAGTTTACTACATAACCTCACTTCCTTGTGATTATAGAATAGGACATAGTTGTTAAATGTTAATGAATGTTAATGGTATAACTTGAAGAGGCTGAAGAATGAGGCCAGGGGGATCACCTAGTCAGAAACTGCTTGCCATACAAGCTTGAGGACCTGAGTTCAAGCCTCGGCTCCCACATAAACCAAGTGTGACAGTGTGTGCTGTAATCCCAGCACTAGGGAGGCAGAGACAGGCAGAGCTCACTGGCTGACAGCATATCTAATTGGTAAAGTACAGGTGCTGTGAGAAACCGTGTCTCAGAAAGGACAATACCTGGGGTTGTTCTATGATTCCACAAGCACCAGAGTATTCTTACACATACGCACACACAAACACACACATACACACTCATACACACATATACACACATACACACACATACACACACATATACACACTCATATACATACACACACATACACACATGCATACACACACATACACACACACAGAGACACACACTTTCACACATGGTGGGGAGATTGTGCCCAAAAAGTAGAAGAGAAAAACATATGATATATATGTATAAAATATATATAACATATAAGTAATTATATATATATATATATATGAAAGAAGCTAGAAGAAAGGGACTTAAATATGTTTACCACAAAGAAATGATAATTATTGGAGGAGACAGAATTCCATGTTGGTTTATCCTGACTTGAACATTTTCCAATGTGTGTGTGTGTGTAGAAACATCATGGAGCATCCATAAATATGTATAATTTTTTGTACTATTAAAATTGTATCTTGAAACCAATCAATATGACCACAAGAGTTGGGTCTTTTGTGCGTGCATGTGTATGTGTGTGTGTGTGTGTGTGTGTGTGTGTATGTGTGTGTATGTGTGATAATTAAGTCACAAGGGTAGGGCTCTAGTGAATGGGATTAGAACCCTTATCAAAGAGGCTCCAGAGAGCCTGCCTTGACCCTACTATTATGAAAGTCCCCAGCAGAAAGTCACTGTCTTTGAGAAAGTGGGACCTTCATCGAATACTGCATCTACCAGCAGCTTGATTGTGGACTTTAGAACTCTATGAGAAACAATTTTTTGAGGTTGCTTGTTTGTTTTGAGATAAAGTCTCGACGAGCAGTGGTGGCACACGCCTTTAAACACAGCACTTGGGAGGCAGAGGCAGGTGGATTTCTGAGTTCGAGGCCAGCCTGGTCTACAGAGTGAGTTCCAGGACAGCCCGAGCTACACAGAGAAACCCTGTCTCGAAAAAACAAACAAACAAACAAACAAACAAAACAAAACAAACAAACAAAAAAAGAGGTAGAGTCTCATCTGGAGCTTGCTATGTAAGACCAGGCTGGGCTTGAGCTCTCTGAGAATCTGCATGCCTTTGTCTCAGGAGAGCTTTGATTAAAGGTACGGGTTACCAGTCGCCACTCCTGGTTCTAAATGTATGTAGTTTATAAGACACCCAGTTGATGGTCTTTTGTTAGCGTAGTCTGACAAGACCAGGCCTCCCCTGGGGATGGGCAGGCAGCTTGCTTGCTTTCCTTCTGTTTCACCTTGTCCCTGCTTGAGTTCTCACGCCTTGTACACGAATGTGTTTGCAGCAGTACATAGAATGTGTTTGCAGCAGTATATACATAGAATGTGTTTGCAGCAGTACATAGAACGGGGCTAGTGAGGAGTTAAGAGTGCAACTAAAAAGCAGCCCTACCTTGCTCTGATCCAGGGTTTGGTGTGCATGTCCAAACCACTTCCCCAGCTGCCATGTTTTTCTGAAGCTGGTGGCAAAAATCCTCTTTCTGGGGCCAGCTCCTCTGCAATCGCCCTGATGTGGTAGGGCTCAAATCCGCAGCAGCCACCGATATACCTGACCCCCAGGTTGTCGGCCTCTCTGGCATATTTTTGGATATCCCATCTGGTCGCAACCCTGGGCTCCAGACCTGCAATACAATGATTTTGATGTTTCTGTTACCACCTCTGTTGTGGTTTAATGTGAAGTGTCCCCCATGGGCTCATGTGTTTGGAAACAATGTCCCCAGCTATGTAATATTGGGAAATGTTGTGAAATCTTCAGAGGTAGAGCCTTGCTGGAGGAAGTGGGCCACCGCAGGGAACCCCACTTCGGTTCCCATTCAGTTTCCTGGCTGCGGGCGTAATGTGACCAGCAAGACTCCTGTGGCGGCCACTGTGATGGTCTGAATCCCCTCCAACTCTGAGCCACAATAGATCCTTCCTCCCTAAAGTTGCGTCTGGTCAGGTATTTGGTGAAAACAACAGAAGAGTGACCAGTGTAGCCCCATTTCACAAATGGCAGGTTCTTGACTAGTTGGACTTTTCCTCCATCTCACCCCCACACATCCATCCCAGTTTTTTTTTAAACTAATATAAATGCTAGAAAGATTATGCATCCTTTAGGTAGCTTCTGTTTGGCTAACACTGAAAGTTCTTTTTTTTTAACATGGCCTTATGTTATAAAATTGTATCAACTTAATCAGAATAAAAAATGTAAGGGACTTTATACAAACCCCAACTTACCAAAGGGATATTCTGGGAGGTCCACAAACCCTCCCTTGCCACAGTCCGGTGTGTGGAACCCCAAGCACTGGACCATAAGGTGAGCCTGAAGGCCGGCATCCCTGAGGCCCTCCTTCATAAGCTTCATGGTCTGCAAGCTGGTCCATGGCCCAAATCGGCAGTTGACCCCAATGATGTGTGCCCCTGGGCAAGGCAATAAAGAACCAGTACAACTTACAGTGCGTTCCTTTGCTTGGTCATTCTTTTTGTAACAGTTAGAAGCCAAGCTGGTTGAGGTGCATGCCTGTGATTGCAGCCTCAGAGAGCAGGGCGGTCACACACTCAACACTGGCCTGTGTAGGCTTACAATGATTAGAAATGATTTAATTTCATTTCAACTCAATTAATCATCAGTCAATCAATCAATCAATCTTTGAAGCCAGCTTAGAGATTAGGATTTATAGACAAGACTTTTTCTCTTGTTCTTTTATTTCTCTGACAATATTAAGTGAATTTTCTGCATGTCCCAAGCAGCTTCTGCACCGCCCGTCTGGACACTGGACACTTTACCTGCACGAGCCAGCTTCACCGCACACTCTCCAGGTGTCACGTCGTGCATGTCCCCCTCTGGGCCGATGCACATGGTCGCAGCCACTGGTGCCCCCACCTCTCTCAAGACTTCCACAGCCCACACCGCTTCTTCAACATGCTCAAAATACTAAGAGACAGCACTTTTAAAATTGGCCTCAGTTAAAGTAGACTCCTGAGTGTCAGATCCCAAATGCTGCAAAGCTGTTATAAAAATGATCAAATATACAGTGTGTGTATATACAGCATTGGGAGAGGTGCGTCTCCAACAGACTATGCAAACAACGGCTTACTGCATAAACATCTGAATTCCTTTAATCAGAATATCTGAAGTTTTATGTGGGGGTCAGTATTTGGTGACATTATAACTGTTAGTAAAACAAAAATCATACCATTTTAGAGGTTGTCTTTAAAAGATAATTATATATTTAAAACAAAAAATTTGAAGGAACAAACGCTTTCGTCAGCAGAAACCCAATGTGTTATCCCTTGCACCACAGAACCTACAAGCAAACATCGTATGTATTGATTCGGGGATCATCTAAACTGGGGTTAGCTCTGAAAGCATATTTTATCATGTATTATACTTTACAGTGTTTGTACATCATTTCTGATTAGGATTCCTAAGCGATCCCTAAAATACAAAGGGAAAAGTGGAAAGATGTTCCCAGAAGGTATGACTATGGAGCGTAAGATGGAGTCACTGATGATATCCTTGCTGGTGGTGGCTACTGTGGTTTGTCTGGGGAACCCATGTCAGCTGTGGTGGTGCTTCCCAAGAGTCTCCTTCAGTGCCACCATTAAAAGGATGACCTAAAGTAATTAGACAAAGGCCAGCAGCAACCTTCCTCTATCTTCACTTTTCTGTTTGTTTTTGTTTTTCTAGACAAGGTTTCTTTGTATAATCCTTGGCTGTCCTGGAACTTTCTCTATGGACCAGGCTGGCTTTGAACTCTGGATCTGCTTGCCTCTACCTTCCCAGTGCTGGTTTTAAAGGTGTGTGTCACCACACCAGATTTCTTTCTTTGCTCTTGAAAGAAATTCTACTGACTCCCATTGAGGAATGAAAAAGATAATCAGGTCAGGCTCTGGAAACAGTGTCACTATGCTCCCACCCAACTGAAGAATGCAGTTCTAGGAACGAACACAGTTTCCCAGAATCTATAGCGAGGCCCAGACAGCCCTGGGCCTTAATCTGGTTTGTACTAGCACACAGAGTGATGGAGAAATGGTAGCTGGACAGCTATTTTTTTGTTCCAAGACCTGAGTTGACGGCTTGATACCAGGCAGGAACAACTGCACTGGGAAATCAGGACGAGAAGGGAAAGAGTCCCTCACGTCCAGTCAGAGACCAGTTGTTATGGCTTAGATGTGGGATGTCCTCCAAGAAGTTCATGTTGTGAAGGCTTGGAACTCAGCTGGTGGAGCCAATACTGAAAAGGGATTGGACCACAAGGGCTGTGACTTCACCGATGCTTTTAGATAAGTTTGGATTCATAATTTGACAGCATCTTTGGGCAGTAGTAGGAGGTAGGTCTTACGGGAGGAAGCAGGTACTGGAGGTATCCCTTTGAAGGCCATCTTGCCTCTGGCTCCTCCCTTCTGCTTCCTTCTTTTCCTGGTTGGCCAGTCTGAACTCTGCCACACCCTCCTCCATCTCCGGCTGCCTGACTACGGACCACGTGACCTAGAGCCAGCTGGCCGCGGACTGCACCTTCCCAACCATGAGCCCAAGTGATTCTTTTCCTCTCTTAAGCTTTCTTTTGTCTCAGGTACACATCTCAGCAACAACAATAACATCAAAAGCCTGACTTAATATATCAGTCCTTTTCTTTAAATTGCCATTTATATGTGGTAGGCCGAGGAGTAGCAGAGAAACATCTAGAAAGGTCGGTTGGAAAAGGGTTACTTGGTGGCAGAGTATGCCTAGTGAGCCCAGCGAACCTGCTAGACCTCGCTCACCAAGGCTCTCCACCCCTCCCCATGCTTTCCAGCCTGGCTTCTGTGGGAAAGGGTATATCCTAAGCCTCTTTCCTCATTTTTCTCACCTTACTGTCCCCCTTACTTAACCTCAGAAAGCAAACCCCACAGAGAGGCATCGTCCCACGGCCCATCCCTTGCCTCTCAGAGAGCCCACCATGCAAATGGCAGAGCGTTGCCTGGGCTGTGGTGTGTTGACCTAAACCACTGACCATCCACACAGGAAATGAGGGCATAGGACAGCCCGGTCCAGTTCCTCTAAGACCAGTCTTACCTCTGCAATCAAGAAATCCACATTTTTCCTGGCAAAAACTTCTAGCTGTAGTCGAAAAATGTTTTTAATTCTGCTTTCATCCTTGTGGTACTTGTACAGTGATGTCTGGCAGATACCTCCTGCCACCAAAGCATCCCCTCCACCGGCTGCCTCCTGGGCCAGGTCACAGGCAGCTGCATTCACGGCTTCCCACTGAGAGCAAGAGCAGAAACGTGAGCCCCCGCCTCCCCCCCACCCCGTGTTATAAATGTAAAAAGAACAAGTCACAAAGGGATCAAATCAAGCCCACAAACTGCCATTCAAGAATTGAGCATAGCCTCCTCTGTTACCAGTGACTCTTTGGTGTGTGAGTGGTGTGTGTGTGTGTGTGTGTGTGTGTGTGTGTGTGTGTAACATGTACTTGTGGAGGCCAGGAGTCAACAGCAGGTGTTTTCTACAGTAGCACTCTGTGTTATTTTTTTTGAGACAAGTCTCTCACTAAGTCTGGATCTTAGGGATTTAGCGAGCTTGACTGGCCAAAGAGCTCCATGGATCTGTCTGCCTCCGTCCACCCCTAACCCTGATGACGGGGTTACAGAGAGGTGTGCGCCAATGCACGTGGCTTTTACATGGGTTCTGGGGATCCAGACTCAGTCTTTGTGCTTATACAGCAAGTCCTTTATTGACTGAGCCATCTCACAGCCTCAGCAGTGACTTCATATTCTCATTATTGCTATTATCCACACTGGAATTTTAGACTAATTATGAGGTATAGTGGCTCTCTTCTTCCTCCTCTTCTTCCTCCTCCTCCTCTTCTTCTGATATGGTGTGGTGTATGGGCATTTTGCCTTCTCTTATGTCTGTGTACTTCATATGTACCTGGTGCCTCTGGAAGCCCAAAGAGGGCATTGGATCCCCAGGAATTGGTGTTAACAGATGCCATGAGGGTAGAGGGAGTTGAATCCGGGTCTTTTGGAAGAGCACCAAGTGCTCTTAACTGTTGAGCCATGCTTCATTCCCACTATACTTGATTTTTATAACTTTATTTGTTCCCCGCTCTTACAGGTCATGAGCCTCTTCAGAAGAGTTGTCTAAGCCTTTATATCATCCTTCTACTTAGCACAGAGAACACCATAGTGATAATCCTTGGATAACCACTTAGTGGTCCCCATGGCTCCCATTTAGTGTGAACCAATATGTGGGTTTCCTCAATGAACACGAGCATCCATACGTCACTCATCATTAACAGTTGGCTTCACAAATGTTTCCCCACCCTTCGTCCCATCTGCTCTCCTGACAGGTCTGAACACAGCACTGCTTATTATCTTTTGCCAATGTGCCATGCAGGGATAGTCTTGCATGAAGTCACACAGGCAGGAGACAGCAAAGTTGGATATCAGGCTTGGTTTTTGTCATGTGTAAGTCAGTGCTAAGTTCCCAAGGACCTTCCTTTCTCCAGAAAAACAAGGGGGGGGGGGAAGAACAATACAGAATGAAAAGGTGAAAAATGATCTAGTCAAATGTTCTTTCTCTTCAAAACACCTCTGAAGGGCTTCATCACCCTTCCAACAGCCCGTTCTCTCTGGTCTTGTCCTCTTCCACCTAAACTGACAATATTCTGTTACACACATGTGTCTGTGGAACGGTGAATTCACAGGGGTTAGATTTGACCTGGTAACAAGTGCAGTAACACAAGATTGTAACTGGTCTTTCAGCTCTCTTGTGGGTTATTCCACCCTTTCAAAACCTCCAACACAAGATAGGAGAGAATAAAAGATAGAGGGGAAAGAGGGTGATATTATCATCAGACTACTTCCTGCTGATTAGGGGTGTCGAGTTCCTTGGGCAAGTTTGATCTTCACTGTCAGGATATCTAATTTCTTCTTGTTTCTTCTTTGTATATGAGTACTTAACAAACCACAACCAATATCAACCAACCACAGATCCAAACACCACTACAGCATCCTTACCTTTCAGGGCCCTAGCATTTAAATACCCTCTCAAAAGGTTCCCAGAATTCCAAGTCACAATCACAGACTAGCTGCAGCTGGCAAAATCACGCTCCTGTTAGAGCACGAGTCAAATCATAGTCAGCTGCTGTGGACAGTCTGAAGCAGCCCCATATAATCCCACACCTGGTGTTAAAATGAAAACACATTCCCATAATATTTCTATGTTTTTTAAAGACTCCAAATTCTCACTCCAGGAGGCCACCTCCCAGGGACCAGCAGGCTCCGCCCCTCGTAGCTGCTCCCTACCCACGCCCAGTTACCTTGCTCTCCATATTGTCTTCAGTGGCAGAAAAGGTGAAGGTCTGCAAGACATCAGCTCCCGCTCTCAAGAATTCTGTGTGAAGCTGACGAACTGCCAAGTAGTTGAAATTTCCATTACAAAATCAAATTCCAGAAGCAGATATTCTCAGTAGCAGCTCCCACCCTCCTTCTCTTCTCTCCCTACCAGACCGTATTTCAAGCCTAGAAATTATAAAGCAACAGACAGGCTAATGTCATGCTGTGACAGTACAACACACACTGTGGAGCAGTCCACAGGATCCTGCTCACCCACTTCAAGTAGGTTCCACACAGAGATTGAGACCTGGCTGGCTCCCTGTTCCCTCACCCCTTGTCAAGAGTTTATTGACACAGCAATGTGTGAAGCAGGCTGCTGGCCTATTATCACCAATCTGGGAAGAGTGAAGAAGCTCACACAGAGGGTGGCAGGCCTGTGCATGATACCCACAACAGGCTGATTCAAGAGTATGAGAGAGTCATGTGGTAAGCAGCCCTGGCTACCCCTAGTCTCTTGGTCACCCTTCTGGAGTTGGGAATGTAGCTCAATTGGTTAGAAAGCTTCCTTAGATGCACAATGCCCTAGGTTTGATCCTCACATCCTGCAAAGCAGGGAGGCAGAGGTCATCCTTAGCTACATAGCTACTTGAGGCCAGCCTAGGATGTATGAGGCCTTGTCTAAAACAACAAAAAAAAAAAAGAAAGAAAGAAAGGAAGGAAGGAAGAGGGAGAGAGAGAGAGAGAGAGAGAGAGAGAGAGAGAGAGAGAGAGAGAAGAAAAGAAAGTCCCTTTTTACTACCTTTCTTCCTGACTATCACCCTCTCCTGGCTAATTCCTCATTTTCAGTTTAGCTGAAAGATCTTCCAAACATAAGAACAAAGTGAACAATTCCTACGAGGCACTGGAGAAGTTCAGCTACTCTGTTCTCCACCAACATCGAGCATCTGAACAAACTGGGGGAACTGCAGTAATGGCCACAGAGCTCTAAAGATATGTGGGTAGCTCATGGGGGTAAGCCGCCTATCCTCACAACTGGCCCACAGCCCTGTGGCAGGCAAAGGAACAGGTTCCAATGAGGTCAAGGGGCTTGTCTAAGGTCACACAGCTGGACTGGGGAAGAAGCAGGCAAGGACCCAGCTTTGCATTACATGTGTCCATGTGAAAGACATCAGGTAAGACTCAAAACCTGTATTTCCGCTGTGTGTCCTAATCTCCTACCATGTTCTTTGGCTTCATTTCCCCCACTCTAGAAAACTCAACAAAGCCAGGTGGAGTTGAAGTACCAATGGGATGCCGCCAACCAATTGCAGTAGTTTCTACTTCTGACTCTTGTGTTTTCATTTTTCTCCAAGTCAGGAGGATGAAGGGGAGGGTTGATCTTTTCTTCACAGTCTGGTCCCCACAGCCTGGCTGTCTGAATCATTGAGCTGGTGATGGCCATCGGCCATTATCACCATGGCCGTGATTGTCATCTGCCTTGCATATCCTTCAGCAGGTGATTTTTGAAAAAAAGCCATTGGTGATTTTTGATAACTTAAGGAAACTCTTAAAATAGCTACAAGGGAAATATTCAAGGAATGAAAGTTGAATTGTATATTTTAAACAATGCTTGTTCAAGAAGATATGAGTGAGAAGACAGAGAGAGAGAGACAGAGAAACAGAGAGAGACAGAGAGATAAAGAAACAGAGACAGAGGAAGAAACAGAGAGATAATTTCCCTTGTGTTTCAGTCCACACAACTGCTGTGGCCTTCACCTTTTGGCAGTTTTGTAGGGAAAACAGTCATTACAAATGCTTGCTGTTATCCTTTGATTTCTCTGCACAGTGTTTAAGCTAACTATTACTTGTATACACACTCCTTGTTGTTGTTTTAGGCACTTACCTGCACTTGGATGCTCTACCACTGCTTCTGGAGTCCAAAGCCCCGCCTTCACGAAGCCTCTCTTTTCCAGAGTGAGGAGAAAGCTGCCATCCCCAACCACAACCTCCCCGTTGTCCAGACGCTCCAAGATACCCTGGGGAAGAGAACAGAGACTCATCAGGCTCTGTCTACACCCCACCTTTTCTTTTAACGTTATTTCTAATTTTAGAAATGGTGGCTTTGTTGTTCTGCTGCAATTATGTCTAAGTGTTTCAGAAGACATTACAGCATGGCTCCTGGACAATGAAATACCTGCCTCAGGCAGCCAAGGAGCTATGGGGACCTTTTTTTCTCAGCTAACACTTTCTGGGTCAAACTCTACTGAAGATGTTGATTAATCTGACAGTCACGTTCGTTTTTCATGTCCTCTCTTCTGTGACAACGTATTAGGGTTTAGGGGTACAACTTAAACCCCCAAACACACAAGCTCCCTGGCTGCTGCACCTGACCCTGTCATACCATTGGCCAATGAGTCCAGTGGAAGCCATCTTGTTTCTCTTTTCCCTTCTGACTGGAATACCATTATGACAGCTGGGTATAGAGCTATCTTGTAGCTATGGCACCCTTAGCTGCACTTGATGTCAGGTGGAGCCGACTGGTACTCTAGACACTCTAGAGTAGCCATGGCAGTCACAAGTGGATCACCTTTATACCAGTTTGAGAATCAGATTTAAAAGTGCACACACACAGTCCTTGAGGGGAAATCGGTTACTCTAGTGTTCTAGCTTCGGTCCCTTCTTACACCCAATCCTACAGCTTATGTCTATAAAGTATTTCATGGATCCCTCACCCCTATTGTCACAGCCTCTGATTACTGAATGATCTTAAGGCACCTCAGATCTGTTACGGCCTTTCCCTGGGCCCTGACAACGTCAGCGTTTTCATCCACATGTCCACCCGTGCAACAGTGTCTGTCTCACTCTGATGGTCGAGTGTGTAGGGGCAGGTGATGTATCTTATTTGTCTATATCCCTTGCACCTCTGTTAGCATCTAATGAAGGAGAGATCCTTAATGAAATGTGTAGAGGTACCAAATAGTTCTGAAAACATCAGACACATCGCAAGTGATAGGACCTGTGTTCTGAGAAGCAAAACCAAACTATCTTTGATAAAAAATTAGCAAGCTTAAAAAAAAAGAAAGAAAAGAGAAAAGAAAAGGGAAAAGAGGACCATAATGCAGAGTTTGAGGGTGTCTTTGTGAGACAGAATAGGTCAGACATTTTCATTTATTATCTGAAGTTTATCCAATATTTTCTTTAAAGATTTATGTTAAATTTTATTTTTATACATGGGTGTTTGTGGACATGTGCGTGCAGTGACTTACAAGGCCAGAGGGCAGTAGATCTCTGCAAACTGATTACAGAGGGTGGTGAGCCACTGACCATAGGGGCTGGAACTGAACTCGTGTCCTCTGGAAGAGCAGTGAGGCTCTTAACTGCTGAACCACCTTCCTAGCACCTTGCCCAACATTTAAAATTGTCTGTTTTTCTTCATTGTTATCAAAATAACTAGATTGTGGATATCCGAACCCAGAGCAGCCTGTAGCCCATCATTCTTGTTGGCCCCAGCACCTCACTAAATCTAATGACAGCTTCAGGGGTCAGGGACATGAAGAGTCAAGTGCAGAGGTGGTGAATTCGTCTGTGGCAGTCCTCTCTTCTCATCCATTTCCAGTTTTGGCAGTATACCTGTTGAGCCGAGAGTGCCTGGGGTTCCTTACCCCTCTCTTCTGACTATATCAGCCTGCACACCTCTGGATTTACCATCTGCTCTCAGGGTGAGGCTGTGGATCCTCAAAGGAGGCCATTTGCCCATGGCAGGTGGTGGACACAGAGTCAACCTGCTGAAAACAACCGCCATCTGCGTGGCTTCACTGGCAGGGCAACTTCTATGGTTTGAGGACTGGGGTGGAGGCATCAGTTGTCCAGTTGCACAATAGCAGTCAAAGTCACTGGCGACCTGTGCTTGTCAGCTGAGGAGAGAAAGGACCCTGCTTCTCTTCCAGGTATACACTAACAGGAGCCAACATGTGATAATTGTGCTGTTTCAGGAGCAGAGTCCCCAGAGAATTAGGGACAGAATGCTTTCAAAACGTTTTTTTGTTTGTTTGACTTTTTTTTCTTTGCTTGTTTGAGACAAGGTCTCACTAAGTAGCCCTGGGTAGCCTGATGTAAACCAGGTTAGCCCTAAACTCAGAGATCTATCTGCCTCGGCTGCCTGAGTGCTGGGATTAAAGGCGTGTATCATTGCACCAGCCCCATAAAAAGTGACTAGCCAGGAGTGGTGGCACAGCAGTGGTCCCAGCACTTGGGAGGAAGATGCAGGTGGATCTCTGTGAGTTTGAGTCTCGACTGATATATAGGGAGTTTCAGGCCATGCAGAGCTACAGAGGGAGACCCTGTCTGAAAATTTAAAACCGCTTGTAAAAATTAAAATTAAAAAGTGAGTTGTGGGCTTACTAGAGGATGAGTTGAGTGAAGGTGTGTAGGCTGCCAAACACAGCTGAGGTAAATCCCAATAGACTTTAATCCCTGGGTCCCATTAGGTAGGAGGAGCGAACCAATGTCTGCAGACTGTCCCCTGCAGGCACATCGTAGTACGTACATGCCTGTACATATACACAATAAATAAATGCACACACAAACATAATGAAACTAATTCTACAAAGTGAATTATAAAACAATGAACGTACAGAATCTGAGGTGAAGGAAGCAGCTGTGTTCTTCACGTTAATAAGTCTTCTTACTAATCTCATTTCCTACGTCTTAGCTTTTCGTCATTAGAGAGCATCTCTTAGGACCCTGACTGGTCCTCCGCTGGTGTGTCAGTACGTACTGCTGCACGGTTAGTGCGGATCTGAGATTCTCAGTCCTCTCTCACGTAGAGCTGTTAATGGATGACTAACACCTTAGCAAGCGATTGATCCTGAACGTTGCTAAGAGCACTACCTGTAGGTCACCTCTGTTCCCAGTTTCTTAGCATTTGGAAAGCAGAGGAACATGCCCCAGAACTCTGAATTATGTGTCCAGGTGGGATGTTGGGGGTGAGACTGGTCCTGGGAGGCCCCTCTTCCAAGTTCACACCTTTCTGGTTGTTTGACTGTCCCTTGCTGCCACAAGAAGTCCTCAGTGCTGTGGGAGGCTGTCATGGGGGAAGGGCCAGATGTGTGTGTGTGACTGCTGAAGGCAACAAAGTGGACCCCCATACCCACCCCTGCGAACCACTCCGGACAAGTGTGAAGCACTTACAAACCTGAGGGAAACTGACAGGAACACCTGCAGGTGAACCCCCAGGGGGTGCTGCCTGTGCTCCCTTAAGCAAGAAAAAGGAGGGTCCCCTGAATCCAAGAGCTTGACCTCAGATCCCTCTTCTGTGAACACTGACTCTCCCGGCCTCAGTTTCCTCACCCATTAACTGGGAATACCAGCAAATGCAGAAATTCTGAGCTGGGGAAGGGCTCCAGGAATGCTAATCCACCCGTGATCCGGTAAACTGAAGCTTTGGGCGGCCGGCCCCCTTCTTAAACTAAGTTAAACCTTAGGGTTTGTCAAGTAGGTGAAGCGAGCGAGATTCGAACTCAGCAAAGAAAGGAGGAAGGCGGCTTGACCGACACTCACCTTCTTGGCTCGTGGGACTCCAGCTGGTGCCATGTCGCCGCCACTGTGCAGGCGCGGTCCCGGTGGCACCGGTCCCAGAGGCGCCGCGATGCTGGAGCCCGCCCCTCCGTGGGAGGACCCATGCCCCCCACCCCCACCCCCCACCCCACCTCCACCCCTGCTACCTCCCGTCTAAGATCGGGATCGGTCTGCGCTCGGCTGTCACCTCGCCATGCTCCGCCTGGGCGCGCTGAGGCTGCGGGCCCTCGCGCTGCGGGGCTCCCCCGGGCGCCCAAGCTCCTCCGGCCTCCGGGAAGGGTGAGTGCCCGCCGCCTGCGGGTTGGGAAGAGGGGCTGGGCTTTCTGGCTCCCAGGAATGGGCTGGGGTTCTCCTGGAATTACCTGCTAACTACCAGGTAAAAGGTCTCTCTGGCCCCAGCCCCCTGGCCGGTCAGCAGCAGGCAGTGTGTGTAGGTCTGTGAGAGTCTACGGTGTTCACACGGCTGCAGGCTGTTTCTTGTCTCTGGTGCACTTGTACCTCGATGGTGGCTGTTATCACTGTTTTGGTTTTAATGATTACTAAATATGTCCTCGAGATTATTCTATACCAGGGCATATCTATTTGCCTTATTCTTTTTAATGGCTGCATAGTTTTTCATTTTATCAATATTCTATAATTTAATAAAGCAGCCTACTCATTAAGAATTAGACTGCTTCTGGTTAGTTGTTACCTCAGAGAACGTGAATCTGACATTTTTAATGCAAAAATGTTTGGGCAATATAGGAGTCTGTTTTTGTTTTCCTTTTGTTTTGTTTTAAGTAATTTTTTTAAGAAATAAAATTGTCAGGGAAAGAGTTAAGTTATATGAAAGAGTAAAAGACATCAACAAATTTCCCCAAAGACAGCAAGGTTTGTGTGAGATTTGAATGCCCCTGCGGTGGGTGCTTGTTTTTCATGCCTTCCTGGGCTCCTAGAATAGGATCTTCACACTGCATTCCTGTGAAATGGCTCTTTCCAGTAGTGTCTGTATGCATCTTTGAAGTTCCTGACGTCATTCCTGACATCATCCACGGGGGCAAAATGAGGTTTCTGTTCATAGAGTCACTCAACAAACACTACTGCAAGCTGACTCAGTCTGTATTTTACATTCTATGGTCTGCAAGAACGGTTTTTGAGTTGCATCCAGTCATAATTTTATCGGCAGATTTTGGACCTGGTGCCGACGGCGAGCAGGCTTGCTCCAGGTGCTGGGAGTACAAGGTCCACAGAACTGCAGTTCTGGCTCCAGTGGCCTCAGAGGCTGCCTGCTGAGAACAGTTTCCTCATCAACAAAGATTGGATGCTAATTCTGCTTGGCCAGTCTCACAGGAGCCTTCAAACCCAATCGAGGGAGTGCACCAGAGAGATCTGTAAACTAGAAAGCTTCATAATTGGGCCACTGCACCTAATACAGAAACAAATAGAAAGGGGTATGTTGGGTTACTTTGTTTAAAACCCACTAGACAAATACAGTATAATATTAAAATCTTTATTCACTATTATGTGTGCGTGCTTACACGCATATGACATTTGCATATATTCTGAGCTATTGAGAGTAATCACAGATGATATTTCTAAGAACTGTAAGCTGTGGTGGCAAAAACCTAAAATCCCAGTGCCCTGGAGGCCAAGGAGGACAATAGCAACCTCAAGGCCAGCGTAGGCCAGATACATAGTGAGACCTTGTCTCAAAAACCAAAACAAAACTGAGATAATTCTAAGAGTTCTTTCTACAAGCTTTACAACTTTTCTGTCAGTGTGTCTGAATACACGGTCACACCCCATGTTGTTAAACCTGTGCAGAAAATGTGAGTTTCTTGTCTGACTAATTATAAAGGCAGATTAGAATTTAGACATCAAGACACTCAACAATTTAGCCTTTGTCGGATAAATATATCATCTTTTCTCAAATAAGGAGTAATAAGACAGACACAGCATATCAATTCCAGGGAAGGTTCCAGCCCACTTTTTTTCTTACCTCAAAACTTATCCTTAAACGTTCAATGGTGGTGCATGCCTTTAATCTCAGCACTTGGGAGGCACAGGCAGGTGGGTCTCTGTGAGTTTGAGACCAGCCTGGTCTACAGAGCAAGTTCCAGGACGGCCAGAGCTACCCAGAGAAACGCTACCTTGAAAAACCAACCAATCAACAACAAAAACCCTTATTCTTAAAATGACAGCTTTTGGATTAGGTGTCACCGACTATATGATGGAGAATCTTCCCAGAATTCTTATTAATTTATACTGTGACTTTCTATGTTAGACACCAACGGAATGAAGAGATTGGTGACAGGGGGAGAAGCTAAGGACTGAGCAATTAATAAATCGCCTTCTTGAGTCATGGTTCACAGCACTTCCTGAGTGCCATTTGTGTTAGAGCCAGAGGTACCCTAGGGGCCCTCCCCATGCAGCCTCAGTGGCCTTTCAGAGCCCAGCCCTCCCTGTGCTGACTGCTCCTGCAGCCTGAGAGCCTTCATGTCCCCATTCACCTGCTTCATTCTTCCTCATGTGCTCCCATCATGCCTTCCTGTTGACAGACGCTCCTTTAAGCACCCTGTAGGGCAGGCGCGCCAGTACAGGGGTGAGAGGAAGCCCTGGAACCGATCAGGTCACAGGACATACATACTGGATGTGGGCAGTGGGAGGGAGCTGACTTCAGTCATGAATAGGATATTGTCCCTGCCTTCGAAAGGTTCACAACGCAGCCAGGAAGGCCATCCTGTAGACGGATGATTGGAGAAACCAAGAGAGGAGGATGCTTCTCTGTCTGTCTCTTTTTAGCCCGGGAAGCACTAGAGAGAAGGGGCTTTTTCACAAACCAAATAATAGGAGTTCGTGCTGATGCAGACATGTGCAGACCAGGTGTTCGGTGCTTCTTTAGTTTCTCTCCAAGGTTGGCTCTTTTTTTTTCTTTGTCTTAAAAAAAAAAGAAAAAGACAGTCTCTTATTGATTAGGCCAGGAAGGCTGGCCAGCAAGACCTACACCTTGTTTCTGCTATACCAGCGCTGATTACAGGTGGGAGCTATCATGCCCAGCTTTGATTGCATGCATTCTTGGAGTTAAACTCGGGCCCTCTTTAGCAGCTGAACAGCAGCCCCAGAATGTGTTTTTTAAACGAGAAAAAAAAAAAAGATTGAGAAAGAAGCCGCTGCTGCCACGCTACTGCTGGTTTCCTTAGCTACAGTCAGTGTGGGACGCCCAGTCAAAGGTCAGGCACCCCACGCTCCAGGTTTCTACAGGCAAATTGTAGCCTGTGGGTATGATGTTCCAGAGACCGGCAGGGGAGGGAATCAGACCCAAACTGGACCTGGTATCTCTGAGTGAGACACCATTGTTAAAAATACTGTCTTCCAGACAGGAAAGCCCACCGTCACCCCCAGAATGGAAGGACAGAGCAGAGACTGTGATCATCGGAGGTGGCTGTGTGGGCGTGAGCCTGGCTTATCACCTGGCGAAGGCAGGGATGAGAGATGTGGTCCTGCTGGAGAAGTCGGAGCTCACGGCTGGCTCTACCTGGCACGCAGTAAGGAGAGTACCCCAAACTGTTCTGTGTCCTGAACTGGGCACCAGTCCTTCCCGTTCACAACTCCCCATAGAAAGCGCTTCAGCGTATGAGATCCCCTCACCTCACCAGAAAGTATCCTGTCACCTGACTGACATGCTTCCAGGAAGTGGGAAATCGTTATTAGGATGTCTGTTATGTTAAACATGTGGATTCTGGATTCTGATCCTGGCTATTTGCCATTTTCAACCCTTGTAACTTCCAGAAAGTTCTTTTGGTTTCCATCATCTAAGTTGGTTTTGCTTTGAATTTTTGTAATGGAGTCTCACCCAGTAGCCAGCATGTGTCATTGCTCTAGTAAAGCAGCATGCTGGAGAATGGCCTAGATAAAGGACTGACACGGCTCCCATATTGCCAAGCGGTTACTCACGAGGGATGGGAAAGGAAGACTCGATAATTACAGACAGGACACAATATGCGCACACGAGTGCACACACAAGCACACACACAGGAACATGCACACACACATGCACGCTGAAGATGTCTCCCAGGGCCTCTTGGTGCTCAGCACACCCTCAGCATGAGCCAGGTGCCTGGATAGGAATGGTAGTCAGGCACTCAGTCAAGGTAGTCAAGGATGAACAGCATCGCCCAGACTCAAGCTCTCTTGGCTGCAGTCTCACAGTTCCAGTCATCCCCACACACTGGTCAGCCAGTGCCCCTGGAAAAACAGAGTCAAGTCCAGCTCCTCTCCCTCCTACTCCTTATCCCTTATCCTTAGTGTGAGAAAGAGGATGGACACCTCCCATCACCTGCACACACCAGTCTTCCCAGCATAGCTGTCTCCTGTCACTGGTTCCCCACCGCCTTCCTCCTGCCTGCAGAAGCCCCAGTACTCTAGGCTCTGCCCCAATTCCCCAAACTAGATTTTCCATGTAGACTTCCTGCTGTCCTTCTGAAAGCAAGCCAACTTTCTCTACCTTTTCCTTTGGGTGTGCCTTAAAGTTACTCTTGCTGTGATGAAACACCATGAGGAAAGCAACTTGAGGAGGGAAGGGTTTACTTCACTCACAATTCCATGTAACGGTTCATCATCAAAAGCAGTCAGGACAGGAACTCAAGCAGGATGGGAACCTGGAGGCAAAAGCTGATGCAGAGGCCATGGAGGAGTGCTGCTTACTGGCTTGCTCCTCATGGGTTGCTCAGCTTGTTTTGTTTTTATAGAACCCAGGACCGCCAGCCCAGGGATGGCACTGCCCTCCCGTATCAATCACTAATTGAGAAAGTGCTTCTCAGGCTTGCCCCATCTTATGGAGGCATTTCTCAATCAAGGTCCCCCCCCCCACTCAGGTGACCATAGCTTGTGTCGAGTTGGCAGAAACTAGTCAGCACAGTGTACATTTTGTTATCACTCCAGACAGAAGGACCTATATTCTGTTAGGGTTTCATGATCACTGTCTTAGTCAGGGTTTCTATGCTGGGAAGAGACATGACCATGGCAACTCTTGTAAAGGAAAGCATTTGGAGCTGCCTTACAGTTCAGAGACATAGTCCATTGTCATCATGACAGGAAGACATCAGCAGGCATCAGGAAGAATGAGTGACACTGGGCTGTCTTGGACTTCTGAAACTCCAAAGTCTTCCCCTAGTGACTTGACATACTTCCTCCAACATGGCCACATCTCTCAAAAGTGCCACTGCTTATGAGCCTATGGAGACCATTTTCATTCAAACCACCACAGTCTCTCAGAAGTGAGGACACAAGGAAACAACAGAGTCCTTTCCTCCTGGAGTTGGTTTTGGACACAGACAGAAAACACTCAGGGTGGGACTTGAGCCTTAAAGAAAAGAGAAACTCTGTAAGGAGTGCAGAATGCAGCAGGAACAGTCAAGGTGACAACTCAAACAGGGGACACCGACAGAGTGGGAAGCAGGGGCAGGGGGTCTATGGGCTTCATGGTTAAACAGGCAAGAACATGTAGGTAGGGACAAATTGAGGGGAATGGAACTAGGACCCCCAGGACGATTATACAGCCTCACTGAGAGCAGTTGAGTACGGCCTATGTTTTAGAGTAGATTAAGAATTTCCTGAGATTTCAGTAAATGTGCCTCTAAAAAAAAAAAAAAAAAACACATATCTTAGCCTGAACTCTTTTAAGAAAAGCAGGCAGAAATTTTATCATGATATTCTCTTATGCAAAATTAACTTTTTGTTTGTTTGTTTGTTTGTTTGATTGATTGTTTGTTTTCAAGACAGGATTTCTCTGTGTAGCCCTGTCTCTCCTGGAACTTACTCTGTAGACCAGGCTGGCCTTGAACTCAGAAATCTGCCTGCCTCTGCCTCCCAAGTGCTGGGATTAAAGGAATACCACTGCCCGGCCAAAATTAACTTTTTAAAACATTTTTTTCCTATGCAAAGATATATCAAAATAGTAGGAAAAGCACCTCTGCCCTCTGTAGACAAGGCTTTAAGCCAGAGTCAAATGGGACCAGTGTGGAGTCAGGCAATAGCAGCTGGGTGGTTTGTGCCCCCTTGGAATAAAGGACAGGGCAGGACCTGTCCTCTGAACTGATTCTGGAAGCTTTTGCAAGTCCACCAGCCTTCTCTATAAGGAATGACATCATAAAGTTTCTCAAGCCAAGAATTTTCAGCCCAGAGATATCTGGGGACAGATTGAGAGTGTGCAAAGTTGGAGCACCAGCTGAATGGACAGACTGAGAGAAAAGTCTGCGAGGCAGCATCCCTGCAGGTCCCTGGGGGTGGGACATGTTTTCTGTGATATAACGTTCACAGGTACAGGCAATGAAGGCTGGAAGTCAACACAGCCTGAGGCTGGATGTTCAGTCTGGAGCCAAGTCTGCACCCTGAGGTCCTGCTCACTTTAACAAGGCTCCTTTGTCAGTACGTGACAGATGACATCACAAATGGTTTTGAAGAATAGGGTCCTCCACTTCACTGGGAATGATGTCACAGCACGGTAGTTCAAAATCCAAGGATAGAAGATCCAAGATGCTCCATTTGGAGTGTTGGAAGATAATCTTGAACTTTGCACTTATTACATACTTGAGAAAGAAATTAAACTTTACTAACACAAGTAGCATCTGAAACGGTTGACATATTGCTTCAGACTCCAAGGTTCATGGGGGCAGGCCAGCCAGCACTGCTGTGGGTTTATCTCAGCTCTTTGATTGCCACATGAAGCCAAGATGGTGACCAGCTTCCCTGAGACTTTAAGGCTAGTATGTGGAGAAAGGAAGAGAGGGGGGTTGAAGGTGAGCTTAGCACTATGGAAAGATTTGTTACCCCACAGTAAGGAAAAGGGTTATGAAATGTAAACATGTGTATGTATCTTTTACAATAAGGCAAGTGTTGCAAACATGCTGACCTTTGTTAGTAATCCGAATGGATGTGGGTAGTTTCTATGTAGCAGTTATATAGGTTTTAAAAGATATGTCTGTGAGTACAGCCTAATGATAGAGTGTGTACCTAGGATACACGGGGACAACTCCAGGCATGGGCCCAGCACTAGAGAAGAAATGGGTGTGGTCTGCTCCTTCCAAGGAATGGTGATGCTTTAACAAGATGGACAGCTGGCTTGCAAAGCAGTCCTATTGGGAAAAGAACATGTTAAAAGGGATATTTAGAAATGTGGAGCCGGGCGGTGGTGGCGCACGCCTTTAATCCCAGCACTTGGGAGGCAGAGGCAGGCAGATTTCTGAGTTCGAGGCCAGCCTGGTCTACAGAGTGAGTTCCAGGACAGCCAGGGCTATACAGAGAAACCCTGTCTCAAAAAAAAAAAAAAAAAACCACAAAAACCAAAAAAACAAAACCAAAAAAAAAAAAAAAAGAAATGTGGATAAGGGCTGGAGAGATGGCTCAGCAGTTACCAGCACTGGCTTCATTAAACTAGAAAACTAGGGTTCAATTCCCAGCACCCACATAGCAGCTCATAACTGTCTCTAACTCCAGTTTCAGGAGACTCTGATACCTTCACATAGACATACAGGCAGGTAAACCACCAATGTGCATAAAATAAGAGTAAAATCCTAATTAAAAATACATCATAGAAATTTGAATATTATGGTTAGGTTTTCTAGACTAAATGATATCTCCTTGTGTGTGTTGGGGTGAGGGGGAAGTTATCTCAACTATGTAAGAGATACAATTTTAACCTATTATTTTTTTTCTGATATGGTATTCCAGTAGGATTTGTTCCCGTTTATCTAAAATACAGAATGTGATACTTTCTAAGTTGTAGCAAGAACAGAGAGGCAAGGGAATATGATAGTCTGTGCGGTCAGCAGAAACTTTGTATATACCTCAGTGTAGTGGCAGGAGCTTGGAATGGAGGAGGGGTCGTAAAACACAGAGAACACAGCCAAGAGAACACTGCTTCCACTTGGGTTCATGCAGGCTTGAGAGGAGTCTTCTGCTGTCTTAGCCTTTGAAGACAGTGCCAAGTGCAGGAGGCCTAGGAAGAATGCTACCTCTAATGGCAATTGTCAGACAGACTGGCTCTAGGATCACCTAGGAGACAACCCTGGGCACATCTGTGAGGGAGTTGCTACATTGTGTTCATTGAGGTGGAAAACCCACCTGAATGTGGCTAGCATCCTGCCACGGTCCACAGGGGTCTCCAGCTGAACAAGAAGGGAAAGGAGAGCTAAGACCCAGTATTCCTCTTTCTGATCCCCAGATGCAACAAATGGCTGCCTTCACCTCTCACTCCTGCCTTCCCCACCTTGACAGACTCAAGCTGGAAGGCAAAATAAACCCTTCATTCCTTTAGTGGCTTTTTGTCTGTTGTTTGTTCACAACAATGAGAAAAGAGACCAACACACAGGGGAATGCCAGCCCCAGTTGGTGGGGCTCCCCTTTAATCCCAGCACTGGGGAGGCAGAAGCAGACAGATCTGTGTTCCAGGCCAGGCTGGTCAAAAGAATGAGGTCCAGGATACCCAGGACTGAACAGAGAAGTCTTGTCCTGAAAAAACAAACAAACAAACTAACTAACTAACTAAAAAGTTTAATGCCAGTCTGGGCTATACAATGAGACTGTTTAAAACAAAAGAAAAAAAAAACAAGTAGATACATACATATACAAATAAACAAACAGATAATTAAATGAATGAACAATCCTGGACATAAAGCAAGCCTAGAATCAGGCAATATTTTTACAGGTTAATCCAGTCTGTACACAGCTTAATAATGGAATATGTTAATCACAACACTATCAAAAATGGGTTTCATGACCTTAATATTCAAAAACTTTCTGGCACAATAAGCAAGACAAAAATTATTTAAAATATTTCCCTCATCCCAAACTCATCTAGTATGCTTTACAATCTCTATTAATATAGTAACCTATGTTTACATATTGTCTGTAAATAAAGAGATATGAATAGTTTCGTGGTTATGTGCAAACATCTGCGTATAAGTGTATCAATCAAAGATTTGGAGCCACTGGGGTAAATGGTGGCTTAGGCCAGTGGCTGAGTTTTCTGAGGTAGTGGAGGCCCATGAAAGTCAAGAAGGATTAATAGACTCAGGGATCACACCACCCAAGTTAGCACCCAATGCCCTCCCCATCATTCAGCATCCTTCGATGGTTTTCTGACTCCTACAGATTTTTTCATACTTAATAATTGTGAATACACTGTGGGAAAGAACTTTCTTTTCTTGGTATTTTAAATTTGTATTAAAAAACATTTACAAATTCTGAACTTGCTTGAGGATATGCATGCGAGTGTTGGTGCATGGGTGTGTCTCTGTATGTGTCTGTTTATCATTTGCTTGAGATAGGAGCTCTTGTAGTTCAGGCTGGTCTTGAACTCACTATAGGCAAGAATGACTTAGGACTCCTGATCTTCCTGCTTCTACTTCCTACAACTGGAATTACAGCCTGAGCCACACACCCAGCTTCAAAGGTCTATACTTCTGTGCTGGTTTGAATAGGTTTGGCCCCTAGAGACTCATGTGTTTGAATGCTTGACCCGTAGGGAATTGCACTATTAGGAGGTGTGGTCTTGTGGGAGGAAGTGTGTCACTGTACGGGAGGGCTTTGAGGTCGCCTATGCTTAAGCTCCACCCAGTATAGAATTCTAGCCTCCTCTTGACCACCTGCAAAAGGCAATCTCTTTCTGGTTACCTTCCGTCAAGTTGTGGAACTCTCAGCTCCTTCTCCAACATGATGTCTGCCTGGATGCTACCATACTTCCTGCCATGATAATAATAGGCTGAATGAACCTCTGAGCTGTAAGCGAGCCCCAATGAAATGTTTTCTTTTATAAGAGTTGCTGTGGTCACGGTGTCTCTTCACAGCAACAGAAACCCTAAGACACCTTCTCAAGGATTCTGTCTTTTTTGTTGTTGGTGTTATCTTCTATACCAAATGATGTTTTCTTTTTTTTTCTTTCTTTTTTTCCAAGTAAAAGTGGGGTCTCTTGCTGTGAAGACCTCTTTGGCCTTACCAGCCTCTGGCAGTCTTAACTGAAGAGCCATCTCTTCAGCTCCCTTGCTTCTTATGTCTCCAGCTCTGTGACCTAGCACTTATCCATGCATCCTAAGGATAGAACCAGTATTTTCTTTTTTCTCAAACTTTTCGTTGACTATATCCATGTTGAAGTCACAGAAGAGAAAGGCACTGTGTACTCTACATATCTAAATGTAGACAGATATGTAATTAACAATAGACAGTATGCAAGATTCAAATAATTTGAATGCAGTAGAAGCACAGTATGGATAACTCTAAATTTTAAACACAAATTCAAAAACAAAAGCCAGCATAAGAAACTAGCTACTATGGCTGGAAAAAACCCATTCACACTGGTCCCAACTGCAGTGGCAACAAGAAATAGAGAGAAGCATGGCTTGTTCCTACATGGGTATTCTCTTTTAGTAAAAGGATTAACTTTTTCTTGGCTATGAGTTTCCAAAGAATTGTTCCCTAAACAAAGTACAGTGAGCTAAATGTTTTTTTTTTTTTTTTTTTTATGAATCCATGTGATTCTTCCGGATGAGAATTCATTAGCCCCTAGGGCAGGGGAACAGAGGACACTGTATAGATGGATGTAGATAATGAAACCTGGAAACTTTCTGGAGGCCTAGTGTGGTGATTTGAATAGAAATGGCCCCCATAGGCTCATATATTTAAATAGGGAGAGGCAATACTGGAGAGGGATTAGGATGCGTGGCCTTCTTAAAATAGGTGTGGTCTTGTTGGAAGTAGTGTATCACTCGGGGTGGGATTTGAGGTTTTAAAAGCTCAACCCCCGCCCTGTGTCTCTCTCTCCTGCTGCCCGTGGATCTAGACGTAGAACTCTCAGCTACCATGTCTACCTGCATGCCACCATGCTCCCTGACATGATGACAAAGGATTAAGCTTCTGTAGCTGCAAGCAAGCTCTAGTAAAATGCTTTCCTTTATAAGAAAGCTGTGGTCATGGTGACTCTTCACAGCAATAGAACACTGATTAAAACACCCAAATTCACCCAAGATTCTGGCTTACAGCATCTCTAGGCATAATCAGAGCTCTGGTTAGTATCCAAGAGCTTTCATTTCCTCAACAGATAGGATGATGATGCGTTGAAGACAGAAGTAGGGTCACTGACAGATACCCAAAGCCCAGATATACTCTCTGATTGAATGAGCAAAGTTCACACACACACACACACACACACACACACACACTGAATATTAAATATATGAAAGGAAAAAGAAGGGTTTTCCATGATTCAGAGACCCTGGCAGGCAGTTCCTGTAGTAGAAGCATTTCTCTACTCTCGCAGGAGCTGGGCTATATGATAGCTTAGGGACTGGGGTGGGATTTTTGCCAGAAGCCACTTATGTGTGTTAGCTGCTTGGACAAGTTTAGATGAAAGTCTCGGGCTTCTGGTCTGTAAATGGTGGCTGACTAACGTTAATGGGAATAGTTTTGAGTTTCAGAGAATCAAATTCCCATAGGAGAGAGTTATAAATATTCCTAAATGGATTTGAGTTCGAACAGATTGTGTTCTGATGAGCTCCCCAAGATAAATTAGCTGAAAAATGAGACCCCAGATACTTAATTAAGAAAACTCTCGCTTGGTGTAATTGCCTAGAATTCTTGGTCTGGATGCTACATTGCATCTGCCAGAGTTGATGGAAGGGGCTGCAACATTTCTAATATCTAGCAATCTTTTCCAAAGAATAACTAATCAGTATTTATTCAACAAATATGAATAGGTGTGCCTATATTCTCTCAGAGCAGGTTAAGCTTGCATAAGCGTGTCACCTGTTCACCAGGCTCTACTCACCAGAAATTGCAGTCTGGGAAAGGGACAAAGAGTCTGTCCATTCAAGAGCAAGCTGGGGATCAGGTGAAGGACCCCGCCCCTTGCCAGTCTGCAGTACTTCTGCTTTGGGGAACATAACCGTAGGTCCCTAACTCAAGTCACCATCGTTTGCTTCACCCTCAACATTTCCTAATACAAAGTGGGCATCATCAATCCAAAAATCCAAGATCTCAAGTTTACTCTTGAAACTTTTGTGAGCACTGGAGAGACGCAAGTGGAAATTTCCATACCTGGCCTCTGATGGCCCAACATACAAATCTTGCTTCATGCTCAAAGTTATTTGGAATCCTGTGTAATATAATATATATATATATATATATATATATATATATATATGGTATCTAGGAAACAAATGGATTTTTTTATAGACCAGGGTTCTCATAATGAGACATTAGTATGTATATACAAATATCCAAAACTTAAAGTTCGAAATCTATATTTTTATTACATTTAATTAATTTATTTGTATATGCGTCTCTATGCGCTTTCTCACACACATGTGCTGTAAATATGAGAGGACAATTTGCAGGAATCAGTTCTCCTCTCTCTCTATGCAGTAGGCTCCAGGGATGCTGGGATGGAGCCCATCTGTTCTGGTGGCAGGCTATCTGTATCCACAGAGCCATCTTGCTGATCTCCAAATTCGAAACCTAAACACTTCTGAACCCACATATTTCCAATAAAAACAAACAAAATAAGAAAAACAGTCAACAACAGCATGTATTCCAAACCTTCAACCTAATTCAGTCCCTTCGCCCTTTATTTAGTGACTTTCAGGCTCTTCCTGGACATGTCTATGGATTGGCTTTCAGTCAACTTGTATGGTTGAAGCTACTTTATATACTGTGTGATGAGCCATCTGCTCTGGGGTCTCAAATGGCCACCAATGTGTCCTTTCCTGCATCAGCCTGATACTTCCTCATGTCTCAGCAGCAGAGACTTTATCAACCATGTCCAAACGTCACCTTATTTCTGAATTTTCTTCCCTCACCTCTTTTAAGGCAGGTTTAACAACTTACTTTCACCCTGGGATAAACTTGAAGAAAATACATTATGACAGCATCAAACTTTACGAGAAGCTGGAAGAAGAAACTGGACAGGTAAATGCATTCAGGGGAAGGTGTCTGTGAGGTACAGAATGTGTGTGCAGTGCTTACTGTGGTAGAGACAGAGGCTACGAAAGAACCTGAGTCCATTGTAACATCATGTTTATGTTTAGGGAACTTTCTTTTCCTTTCCTCTCCTCTCCTCTCCTCTCCTCTCCTCTCCTCTCCTCTCCTCTCCTCTCGTCTCCTCTCCTTTCCTTTCCTTTCTGTTCCTTTCTTTTCCTTTCCTTTCTCTTTTTAAAGGAAGAGATAATAAATAGTAACTTCCCAAACTTTGTTTAGTAGGTTCCCATGTCTAGGAAGCATGAAGTCAGGGCTCTCAGCAAACAGCTTGCTCAGGCTCCACCAGTGCCCTGAATGCCCACACCTTCAGAAGCAGCACATTAAGACCCCTTGTCTTTATTTTTATCTTTTCTCATAGTGACTGTTTCCATGGTCTAAGATCAAAGGCTTCCTAATGTTTTCATGCTCTTATCCTCACTGAGGGTCACTAAAAGCTCCCAGGAGTCTTCAGGATTGAGATCAAAGGCTCAGCAGGGTCTGAGGCACACCTTTCCTTAGCTAGGCCCTGTCTGATTTTCTAACATTCTCTTGCCTCCATTTCCTTTGCTCATATGCTTTAATTGCCTTCAACAGCATATATTTCTAGAATGTTCTGGGTGCTCTCACATATCTGCTTTCTAAGTCTGTGTTGTTTTCTTCTTTCCTGTTCTGGCTGGAACCACCTTCCCCTCACCCGACACAGATGGCCCACCCCTGTTATGTGCTAGTAAGCACATGTGTGCACACTGTTCTAACACACATGTGCCACTGTCATTGTTGCTTTAGTAGTTGGTCTTCCCTGCAGAGTGTGAGCAATTTAAAGGCCAGGACTGCCTCCTGTTTGGTGACCCAGGGCTTTACCAAAATGGAAAGATTTATAGAGATGCCAAGTGAGTGCTAGGTTACAATCCCTCTCACCATTCACCACAGCAGCACTTCTGTTCTCTGTTCTCTGGTTCTCCGTTCCCTCCTTTCTCCCTTTCTCATCCTGCCCCTTCAGTCTGCACTCGAACCCTCAACCCGTGCAACTGTTTGTTCTAACTGCCCTACCGTTCCTGTAGACGGACAGTTCCATCACGCCAGGGCTTTGCCTCTCTCGTTCACCCTGCACCTAGGCTTGCAGTACTGTCTGGCTTACTAAATTGCTGCTGAATGAATATCTTTTCATAAGATGCAAATATCTTATGTGATGATTATGACCGCCTCCTAAAAAGCCTCTCTTACTTGGTTTTCCATTGTGCTAGAAAACTGTTTGAGTGCCCGAAGACAATTTATTTATGTGCTTTCACCGGAATTATTGTCACAGGTGGTGGGATTCCATCAACCAGGTAGTATCAGGCTTGCTACAACTCCTGTAAGGGTGGATGAATTTAAATACCAAATGACGAGAACCAACTGGCATGCCACGGAACAGTATATTATTGAGCCTGAAAAAATTCACGAGATGTTCCCTTTACTCAACATGGACAAGGTATTTATTTGAAGAGCAATTTCACTTTGCCGATTTGGATTAAAATTATGTTTTTAAAAAGTGTTTTAATGAGTTAATGAAAACTAGAAATAATCGATGTACAAATCTGGACTGGCAACATTAGATGGTAGGTATTAGACTGTGGGCAGATCACAAGGTAGGTTATTATTAAGGGATGCATGGCAGGGGCAACGAAAACCCTTTTTAGTCCCTGCCTGTGACAACTAAGGAAACATTGCTATACCTTTCTATGACCGGTTCCCTCATACTGAAGTGCTTCTACACACCAGCTGTCTGTTGGGGAATGGCAGCCTGCTATGACCATTCTAGAAGGAGACCACTGAAGTTTTAAAAGTCAAGAAGCCCTGTCCCATATCTCCTCCCATGCCGCCTGACTCCTGGTGGCACTTCCCTCTCAGATCATGCCAGGAACAGGTCTAGACTAATGTTGAATTTCCTTAAGGGAATCCACTTGACAGGGAATTTAATGTTTTTTTCCACTCCTGGGTGAGCATTGGTTTTGTTTGTTTGTTTGGTTTTGTTTTGTTTTGTTTTTTTGTTTATAGAATAGTAGCAGCATTAACACTTACTACAGTAGTATTTATGTAAACAGAGACTATGCTAAGCCTTTCTATGCAAACTCTGGTTATTATGACCCAGAAAACAGTACCTTAAACAACTTACAAACTTACAAACTTACAACTTACAAACTTACAACTTACAAACTTGGGATAAGTTTGTTCAGTTTAGAAGAGCTGGAGGAAAACTTTGAACCCTGAGCCCTCTCTGACTCTATCCTGAGTATAGGGAGACAGCAGGTTGCTTGGAGAAGCAAACAGTTGTGTTTCCCTGGTAGTGACTGTGTCAGTAGTTCCTGTCTCTGAGTGTTTGTGTAACTGCTGTGGGTGCTGGGTGTTGTGCTCGTGTGGGTTTTTTCAGGCTGCAGGGACTCTTGTCCATGGGTTTGTGTGATGGTATTGTCTTCATTGAAGTCCACCTCCACTATACTACTAAGAATCCAGTTATATCTCTTCATATGTCAGCTCTGAAACACTTCCCTAGGAGCTCTCATCATTACAGATTTCCTCAAAGATGGAATGGAATGGATGCAATGGAAACACATGGACCAGGACATGCCAAACCAAACAGTCATGGGATTACCACAGCAGGCACAAAGCCATTACAAAACACCAGCATGACATCTGCAAGTCAGCGTGGCATGCATTCCATTAAAACCCAAAGTCTTTTGCACTGGATACATAAGTACAAAGACTAAATTTTAGTAAACAAACAAACAAAACAAAATCTCAGACACAGAACCTAGGCCCAGATGGTATCTCTGATAAATTCTAACAGATAGTTGAAGAATGAATATGAATCCTTCACGAAGTATTCTAAAATTAGAATTGAATAAGTTCCTATACAACCTATAGTGCTATTATGTCTCTGATACAAAAACCAGACAAAAACGAAGAAAAGACTATTGGTTTTTTCTGAATATAGATGTGAAAGTCTTTAATAAAAATCTAGAAAATTGAATTAACTAGTTCTATAATATTGCCAAGTAGAGTGTGTCCCAGGAATGCAAGGTTGGTTTAAAGTCTAAAGGTTAATCAGTGTAATCCAATCCTATCACAGTAACAAAGGGCAAAGAGCATAAACTAATCAAATCAGACACAGGAAAAATATTTCTCAAGACTCCCTGTTCATAGTTGGTTGCAAATTCTTCCCAAATAGATGAGGTATCATTATAATATTTGCTGTGCTGTCTCTGCCAGCCCCCGTCATCCTCCTTCACTCTCCCAGAGTACCTAAGCTGAAGTAGGTGTGCGAGAAGCCATTGGTGAATTATGAACTGAGTATACATTTTCATCATTCATATATATGTACACACATAGACTGAAATCTAGTGCTTTCATAGATTAAACTATCACTCTATCACTCGAGCACTGAATAACCCCAGCTCATTATTTGTTTCTTATTTTGAGAAAAAGTCTCCAAAAGCTTCCCAAGATGTCCTTGAACTCATTCTATTCCAGGCAGCTATTGAACTTAGAATCCTGCCTTAGCCTTCCTAATAGCTGGGATTACAGACCTGCACTATCAGACCCAGCTGATATCGGATATATACTAACATATAAATATATTTACAATATTGAATACTTAATATTTATTTATTTATTTATTTATTTATTTAGTTAGTTAGTTAGTTAGTTAGTTAGTTTTTCAAGACAGGGTTTCTCTGTGTAAGCCTGGCTGTCCTGGAACTCACTCTGTAGAGCAAGCTGGCCTCAAACTCAGAAATCCACCTGCCTCTGCCTCCCAAGTGCTGGGGTTAAAGGAGTACTCCACCACTGCCTGGCTTAAATGTTATAACTGGTATATCAACTAGCATTAGATTTGGCTTTAAACATGAGAGACCAAAATAATAATGCGTAAGTAAGTCTTTTTCTTATGTAAGCATTTGTCCTGGCTAGCCTTATGCCAACTTGACAGGAGCTAACGTCATCTGAGAGGAGGGAACGGCAACTGAGAAAAGCCTGTAGGGAGGGCACAGCACATGGTGGGCGTGGCCACCCCTGGGCTGGTGGTCCTGGGTTCTACAAGAAAGCAGGCTGAACAGACCCTGAGAAATAAGCCAGTGAGCAGCACTCCTCCATGGCCTCTGCATCAGCTCCTGCCTTCAGGTTCCTGCCCTGCTTAATTCCTGTCCCAACTTCCTTTGGTGATGAACTGTGATGTGGAAGCCTAGGCTGGAAAAACCTCCTCTCCAAGTTGCTTTGGTCGTGGTGTTCCATCACGGCGATAGGAACCCTAATAAGAAAGCATCGAACAGTCACTAAGCCATCAAGGCTTCAGTGATCAAGTCACCCTCTGGATCATTACGTTGTCTGTCCTGGGGTTTGACTCTCGTGTTAGTGTTCCATATGTCAGTTGGAGCCCAGCCATCACATCTGAATTCTAGACCCCAGGATGGAGAAATGAACAAAGATGGGCATATGCAAGTTATGTTCTTGGAGTGGCTCCTGGAAGCTGCCCTATGACCCTGTCCTTTGAATCCCAGTGACTAGAACTTAGCAGTAGCTTTAGCCACTGACTGGAGACAATGGCTGCCAGAAGATTGGAAACAATACTCTTTGTTCTTAGTGACATGTGCCCAAGTAATGGAGACCATTGCAAAGCTTTATCAAGTGGCTTTATGGTGACAAGTGACTCATCTCTCATTGTGAATCCTGCTCAAGTCTGAGAATGACTTAGAAAAGAAAAGATATCAACTACAGTCAAGATGCTCTCCCTCTGTGCTGGCATCAAACCCCAGAACCCTGTGCATGCCAGGCAAGCACTCTGCCACTCAGCTCTGTATGTGTCCAGCCCTTGATGCATTTTTAAAGTCTAGCTTTATTAAGCATTTGTCAGCAGGCTATATTTACATTGAGTAATAAGCATACACTTCTTTGACTATTTATTGCCTTTCTTATGACTGACTTAGATTTTAGCCGGACTGTATAATCCAGGAGATGGTCACATTGATCCTTATTCTCTGACGATGGCCCTGGCTGCTGGGGCTAGGAAATATGGGGCTCTTCTAAAGTATCCTGCGCCAGTGACATCTCTGAAGCCCAGGGCAGATGGAACATGGGATGTGGAGACCCCACAAGGATCTGTGAGAGCAAATAGGATTGTGAATGTTGCAGGTAAGCCGCCAGCCGTCCCCCTCCCCCTGCCTGGCTTTTCCCTCCATCCTCACCTATCCACTACCCCCATTTCCATTCTTTTCTGCTCTAGTTGTGTCCTGACAACTTAGGCGCTTTCTCCTTTCAGGTTTTATCTTTGTTCCTTCCTGGTTACACTCATGATCAAACTCTGGGGTCTAGGGATGCAACTCTATCAGCTGAGTGCTTGCCCAGCACACTCAAAGAGCCCCAGCACTTAGAAGTGGGATCAGAAGTTCAAGGTCCTTTCTGGCTCTATGGGGGAGTTTGAGTCTAGCCTGGGATAGTTGAGACCCTGTCTCAAAACAAACAAACAAACAAACAAACAAACAAACAGGCAAGTGGACCTAAGTTCCACTCTTCTGATTTCTTACTATACAATTGTTCTTTAATGTTCTTTTAAAGTAGATGTGATCATTTCTGTTCTTTCCTGGTCTCTCTTATTCATCTGGATTACTTTGAGCAGTCAAAAAACTCCTAAAGGCTTTCCTTTCAGAACATTATTAAGCACATTTCAGTCTGGTTGTTTAGCTGTTCTGTTCCAGTTCACAGAGTAGTGAAGGCTGGAGGAATGGAGGGTAATCTAATGGCCAACCCACTTTCTATTTGTGGGGTCAAGGCCCAGTATAGTCATAGCCATCGACTGAGCTGCATGGCCAGGTCTGGGGTGTCCAGGATTGGAAGCTGCTCTTTAGAGTTTTGTGGTGTGGTGAGACACTTCCACACATGTTAGTTACACGTGAAATCATGCCCAGTCCCACACGTTCAGAAAGAGAGTCCATGGAAACACTGTGTGGCTGGGACTGGGTTATAATTTCTTTTCTTTAAAATGTATCCATTTATTCTTATTTTCTGTGTTTGAGTACTTGGTCTGAAGGGATGTATGTGTACTATGTGCATGCCCGGTGCCTTTGGAAGCCAGAAGAGCTCGTCACATCCTCTGGGACAGATGGTTGTGAGCCGCCATGTGGGTGTTGCAAATGGAACCCTAGTCCTCTGGAAGAGCACAGTGTGCTTGGCCACTGAGCCATCTCTCCAGCCCCGGCATTTCCTTACAGTTCATAATAGCTCATTTAAACCTAAAATAATCATAGGGCAGGAAAGAATTTTTGAGCCATTATTTAAATTATCAAAAGAAAATATTCTCTATTATTATTATTACTATTATTGTTATCAGAAAAAAAGATACACTATGAAAATATACTTGAGTCATGTTTTCTTATAGTTCTTCCCCAAACCACAAATCTGATTTATGTTCGTTTTAAAACAAAAACATTTAATTTGTAAAAATTACATTTTTTATTAATTTATTTTAGGGGATTGAGACACATGCTATAGTGTTGTATGTAAAGGTTGGGGTGCAATTTGCAGGGTTTGGTTTCCATTATCAAACTTTCCACAATCAAACGGCTCAAACTCAGGTTGTCAGGCTTGGCGGCAAGCACCTTTACCTGGTGAGCCATCTCATCAGCCCCTTAAAAATTTTTAAAATGGACTTAGAAAAAGCATTGTCTTTAATATTTAAAAGTCTACATTAGTATTTCAGAGTCTTTTGAACTCATGTCTCCTATTTGAAAAGCATAAAATATTGTTCTTTTAAAATATGCTTGAATGGGCTGGGCATGGTAGGGCAAGCCTTTAATCCCAGCACTCAGGAAGCAGAGACAGGCAGATCTCTGAGTTCAGCTAGCCCAGTCTACAGAGTGAGTCCCAGGATATTGAGGGCTACACAGAGAAACCCTGTCTCAAAAACCCAAAACAAAAAACAAAAACAACAAAAAACAAAACTAACCAAACAAACCAAAATAAATAAAACTAAACCAAACCAAAACAAAGATACTTGAAACTAAAAATATTATAATATTTGCCTAAAAAGTAGAAACAATTGAATAAAAACCACACCTTGAACCTCACTTTCCCCTGATTCTTTATCTGCTGCTCTTCTGTCTCACTGTCCTCGGGAATCTCTTGTCCAAGGTATCTTAGAAGACTGGACTTGGAAATCACTCCTTCATTTTCCCCACTAAATATCAAAGGTTCTTTGTAAGTTTACAGCTTTCTATTGTCTCCTGAGTTCAATTCTAAAAACGTTTGGTTGCTGTAATAGTGATAGCAAACACAGAGGCTTGCATATCCAGTTCCTGTGGCAGACATTAGTAATCAATAACTGTGCTCATTTTATGCAAGCTTGCACAGAGGCTCACTGTGCTTTGTTTCAAAATAGTGCTTCAGGACCTCTTGCAGCCATAATGTATGTTTCGAGAAAAAATTCTGTATTTAACACACATTTCCCAATTGTTTCTCTAAAATGGATAAAATTACTTACATAATATGATAGCATTGTGATGTTTTTCTAAATCACATACTGTGACATTTAAGGCATTCCTCAAGAGCAAAGAGAGAGCACTCCAAAGAGATCTTCCCTAAGCCCAGGAACTGGTTATCAGGTGAGGTTCTCCGTGCAACTGTGACATTCTAAGGTTGATGAGCACAGGAAAGCAGTGGCAGGAAGGCCTTGAAGACTTTGCTGCCTGGGAAGATGTCTTCTAGGAATCTATTCTAATGAGGGCCTTGCATGGAGTAGGGATCCTCCTCAAAGTGGGTATTGCTCCTCAAAGCTGCCTTAGTATGTCTACTCTTTCCATGGAATTCTGGGAAGCTCTTTGCTGAGAGCTGTGTGAGTTGCCTGCCTCAGTTCTTAACTCATTGTCCTGTTCATACCAAATCTTCAACCTAAGATCTGCCCCTCCCTTTTCTTCCACAGGGCAGAAGTTACTACTTACATAATAGTAACCCCTGGGAAGTATGGAGGTGTGTGTGCATGTGTGTGTGTGTGTTTTCTAAAGGCTGGAGTCTGCCTATAAAGTAAGTATTGGTAGCTGGGGGCAGTGATCTGAAACATTGACCTCTCTTGTAGCACTGAGATGCTTTAATAATATCAATTTTATGAATAAAAGTAAGCACCGAGTTAATGGTTGCAGACTGTGGCAGCTGGAACATTTCCCAGAGTTACTCAGTGAGAGGAAGATGCCACAAAACTTTGGGCAAAGTCCTCAGGGTAGCTCTGGAATCCAATTACAGAAACCAGGATGCAGACACAGAAACAGTCACACTGTGAGAGAGGTCAGAAACAGTCACACTGTGGGAAATGTAAAGGCTGCTCGCTGAGTCTTTGGAATGCCCTCAAGGAGTGGATGAGGGCAGAGCTGTGTGTGTGAATCTACTGTTTTTAGTCTTTCCAGGGCACAGGGGCTCTTAGTCCAGACACCCATGCATTGCCAAGTCTGTGCCTGAGGCAAATCGCCAATTTATAAACTGGTAATAATACTACTGTCCCCAAAAGTCAGTGTGGCTAGTAAACAGCCAATCACATAAAATACCCAAGGCTGGACTCACATTAAGTACTGTGTCACTGTACTATACCCTGTTGGTTCATTCATTCATTTATTTAATTTTACATTGAGCTAAGATCTTGTTAAATTGCCCGAGTGGCCTCAAACTGTATATAATGTCACTGGCTTCAAACTTGAAATCATTTTGCTTTCACCCCTGATTACATATGAATTACATATCCATATCATATGGACATAGCCCATAACATCATGCTAAAACGTCTCCTGAGGAGCACCTGTAGCCTGGCATGCTGACAGGAGAGTGTGCTGACCTTTCTCTTCCCTTTTCCTCTCCTTCTCTCCCCTCTTCCTCTTTCCACCCCCTTCTCCCTGACCATTCCCCCTTCTCTTCCTTTCTTCTCCACTCTGGTCTCCTGCTGTCCCCTCTTTTCCTGGTGTGTGTGTGTGTGTGTGTGTGTGTGTGTGTGCCTGTGTCTGTGTCTGTGTGTCCCTGGTTGTAAGCAAATAGGGTGAGGAGAGGTCTTTAGCACCTCCAGCATCTCATCTTAGTGTGCAGCAGGCTAACTGCCTTCTAGTATCTGAAGCTTTACAAATGAGCTGGCTTCTACCATCATTTTACCCCTTGCTTGGGCACAGGGACACATCATAGGGACACAGCACAGTGCAGGTACACAGGGACACCACACCAAAGGGACACCACAGCACAGGGACACCACAGCACAGGGACAGCATAGCAAAGGTAGATGCCGTTTACTCTGAAGTAAAGCTTTCTTGTACGTGGTAAGGGAGGTACCTGTTGACCTTGTTTCTAGTTGACTCGTTAAACCTGGGAAAACTTTGTAAATTTTATTTAAAACCTTCCTAATATGACAAGCCCGGAGGCAAGTGGATGGTGCTGACGTGGAGCCCAGTTTTTATGCAGAAAGAGTTGCTGCATTTTGCCTGTTGAAGTGTACCAGAGCAGGAGATCTCCACCGTCACAACGTGCAAGTCGTCTAGAAGTGAACTTGGTCCTGAACCCGCCTCCCTTCACTCTAACCTCATCTCTCCCAGATCTCTGTACCTGTATTTAATTGTCCTGTATGCATAGGGGTGGCAATGGGGTCTGGGCTTCGAACACAGGGCCTCGTGCATGCTGGGTAAATGCTCTACCACTGAGGTGCATGCCTATCCCTGTACTCTTTTAAACAGAAGTCATCTCCAATGCTCGTTTTTATTGGCCCTTCAGTGGTGTTGCAGGTGGAGGTGAGTGTGTGTGAGTGTGTGTGTGTGTGTGTGTGTATTTTCCCTTTTAGGATGATTTTTTTCTGTGACTCTCCCCTTTGACCTTGGTTGCTAGGAGCTCTAGCAGGAGCTGGAGTATAATCTTGGCTAGATTTAGACCAGTTCAATAAACAGAAGAGGAAGCTTCTCAAACTCCAACACCAAAGGGTAAACGGGATTTAAGGCAGTACAGTTAGACAGGATGCGTGCAAACATGCATACTTTGTTTCTATGATAAAATGCATTAATAAGCAAGGCACCAGACTCAGAAATTTGTAATTATGTTTGACTAGGACAGAATTTATTTTCTTCAATTTATGTTTCTAATAGAAACGACTGGATCAGGGATACTGCAGTAGTTCGAATTACTTGGCTAAATAATGTGACTTTAGATCTAAAAACTGTCCTAGTATGTACAAGGACAATAGATGGCTCTGCTATGTTTTCCTACAAAGGAAATCCTGACACTGGTAATTTATACCTTTCTACAGGCAGCAATAAATTAAGTCTCTAAATTATTAAAGACCAGCAAATGTCTCCGATGCCCACAGGTTGGATTTCAAGTTTACAAACGGGGAGCCACTGGGGGTGATTACTCAAGCATGAGTAACCTGACAGGTCAGGGCAGCACAACAGAGCACTCAGGTGGTGCTTGCTTAGATGGAAGCAAATGCTGGCTGCTGGGGGATGCTGCTGCTGGGGGATGCTGCTGCTCAGGGATGCTGCTGCTCAAGGATGCTGGCTGCTGGGGGATGCTGCTGCTCAGGGATGCTGCTGCTCAGGGATGCTGCTGCTCAGGGATGCTGCTGCTCAGGGATGCTGCTGCTCAAGGATGCTAGCTGCTGGGGGATGCTGCTGCTCAGGGATGCTGCTGCTCAGGGATGCTGGCTACTCGGGGATGCTGCTGCTCAGGGATGCTGCTGCTCAAGGATGCTGGCTGCTGAGGGATGCTACTGCTCAGGGATGCTGCTGCTCAGGGATGCTACTGCTCAAGGATGCTAGCTGCTGGGGGATGCTGCTGCTCAGGGATGCTGCTGCTCAGGGATGCTGGCTACTCGGGGATGCTGCTGCTCAGGGATGCTGCTGCTCAGGGATGCTGCTGCTCAGGGATGCTGCTGCTCAGAGGACCCCTTGCCAGATTTTTTTTAAGAAACAAAAACAGTAGAAAATTTAGACTACAAACTAAAAAAAAAACCAAAAAAAAACCAAAACAGTAATTGAGAGGGTTTGCCAGTCCTTTGGTAATTACTCAAAACTACTATGAAACAAACTGGTTAACAGAAGTCCCTCCCTATGAATAATTATTGGATAACCAATGGATAAGCACATCATACGTTTGTCAAAAAAATTACATTGGTCATTTTATATCCTAAAATATATTTTTATGGATAGTGCTGTGGTGCTTATTTGAAATAAGGTCTTGCTAGTTGGGTGTGGTGACCCATGTCTGTACTCCTTCACTGGAGGGAAATGGAGGCCAGAAGTTCAGCAGTTCAGTGCCAGCCTGGCTACATATAACCCCGTGCCAAAAAAAGAAAAAGAAAGAAAGAAAGAAAAAGATAGGAGTGAGGAGCGAGGAATGAAATCGAGAGCGAGCACCCCTTGCTGCTGCTGCTGCTGCTTTTGCAGCAGCAAATTGAGATTTGGTGGTCGTAGAGCCTGGGGTCTCTTAGGCATACATATCCAGGTCCAAACCTTGGGAAACGATGAGAAGGAGAAACATGTTTCGGGAACGGATGTGCCCAACTTCATCTTGCTGTTTTCTCGTCTTTCCCGCAGTGCTCAGGATGAACCCACCTCGCGCATGTCCGAGAGTCTCCCAACCGAGCTTTCCCACGAGTCTCTCTAGTTTTCTAACTACAGTGCTCTTGAAGTAGCAGAACTTAATGTGTTCTCCTCCCAAAGTACATAGACTCTAAATTTTAAGTCAACAGAACAGTCTTAAGTCTGTGGAACTGGAGGAGAGCAGGGTTTAGGAGGGGTAAGGGTTGACTCCGAGGGCTGCAGCGTGCTCTGCTGTTCTGAACTGTGCTGGTGACATCTGCACAAGGGCTCGCCCTTTCTCACTGTGTCTGTCTACAAGCAGGGCTACTTTGTTATTGCCTTTCTTATATGCATTTGTATTTTTCATATGTTTGGGTTGGTTTTTTTTTCCCGCTCACCTTTGCTTGTAGGTAATAAGATTTTTCATGGAAGGAGCTTCTTTGAGTTGCAGATGTTGTTAAAACTGTTATCCTCTTTCCCATTCTATTTTGCAATGCTCAAAAAAATATTTACGAGGTTGGAGATGTGGCTCAGTGGTAGAGTCTCACCTAGCAAGCATATATAATATAAGGCCTTTGATTTGTTCTCCAGCACTGGAACCAAATAAACAATGAAATTTCCAAATACAAATTGCCATATCAATGTCATAGGTATATTTATATTATGTACATGGTGGCATTTTTTAAAAATGATTTTCTCACTTAAGGATTTTGGGCTCGTGAAGTGGGTAAAATGATTGGACTAGACCATCCCCTCATCCCTGTGCAACATCAATATGTCGTCACATCAACAATCCCAGAAGTGAAGGCTTTGAAACGAGAGCTCCCAGTCCTCCGTGACCTGGAAGGATCCTACTACGTCCGACAGGAAAGGGATGGGCTTTTGTTTGGTCCCTATGAAAGTCAAGAGAAGATGAAACTTCAAGCCTCCTGGGTTGCTCATGGAGTCCCTCCAGGTGTGTTCAGCTAAGGAAAGGTGTGCAGGTCGGAGAAGATGGGTCAGCTCCCCAAGCCTGGGAGCCAGGTATAGGACTGGACAAAATCCTATGCTGACTTTCAGGTGTCTGGGGCAGCATGGGGGAGGGGTTGGAGGTGGCTGTCCTTATACCCTGTGGAGAGTGAGCCAGGCAGGAGAAGGGGGAGAGACACAGTTGGTTGAGAAGAGAAGCTGACATTGCTGCTGTGACTACTAGGAAAGTATAGCTGTATCTGCCCGTGCCAACCTTCCGCCATCTCCCTCACCTCCATCTGCCTGTTTGGTCTAGTTTCAAGATCTGAACACAGACCCTTATACTCTGACAGTAGTCCACACTGTAGGTACCCAAGACAGGATATCCAGCCTAAACTGGATAGCCAGAGTCCTCAACACTATGGACAATCCCTCCTGTGCCTCACAAGTGGGAGAGGCTCAGAGCCATACCTCAGAAAGAGGGGCCATGCTTCCCAACTCTGTGAGGAAGAAGGGCCAGGGTATTTTTGTTTGTTTGTTTTTTGTTTGTTTTGTTTCGTATTTTTCCCATGAGGCCAAAAATCAGGTTGTCTAGGCTACCCCTCTAGTTTTAACCTTGTGTGCATGTGTTTGTCCGTGGATACAGGTACATGTATGTTCAGATGTGTGTACACATGAAGGTCAGAGATCATCCTTAGGTATCATTTCCCAGACACTGTCTACATTTTATTTCATGTTTTGAGATATGTCTTTCACTGGGTAGGAACTCATCAGAAGCTAGGCTAGCTGGGGAGCCCAAGGAAACTACTCTGCCTCCATCTCCCTGTTGCTGGGATTATAGTGCATGAAGCCACATCCAGATCTATCTATCTGTCCACCATCCGTCCGTCCATCCATCTATCATCCATCTATCTATATACCCATCCATCCATCTACCCATTCATTCATCTGTCATCTATCCATCCGTCATCTATCCATCCATCATCTATCCATCCGTCATCTATCTACCATCTATCAATCCATCTATCCATCTATTTATCTACCCATCTATCGATCATCTATCCTTCTATCTATCTACCTATCGACTGATCAATTGATCCGATTGATCAGTCTATCTATCTGTCTATCTATCTATCTATCTATCTATCTATCTATCTATCTAAAACATAAACTCTGGGCTTAAACTCAGGTCCTTGTGTTTGCAAGACCAGTTCTTTTCTAGACAGGCCACCTCCCCAGCCCTATTTTCTGTCATTGTAAGTTGATAAATGCTTTGCAGCATGGAACATATCTATCCCTCTCAAGTAACAGGAAAGAATTTCTGACCCACCTTGTCTCCTGCAGAGCTGGTCCAGCAGCCAATTGGCTTTGGCTTGGCTGGATGAGTCCTGCACATCTGGACCTGAGCAGAATTGCTCTTGACTCCAGAGTAAGAGCTAAGCCAGTAGGGGAGGCTGGGGTGGGGCTCTCTCTCCACTCTACCCATGCTGTGGCTTTTCTTCCAAGTAAATGCTGAACAAATATTTAATTAATCCTAGCTGGAGGGCGGGAGAGCCAGACCGTGAGTTGTTCCTGGCATGGTGTCCATGTGTCCTAGGGCAACCCTGGTAGCTTGGAGGCTCTGTGCCACTGCCCTGACCTGCAGTTCTCAACAAGGGATGGGGGAACCTGGGTGGATACTGTGTGGACAAATGTCATCACATTTATCTGTGACCCTGCTTTGAGTCACAGTGACTTCTAGCACAAGAAAAAGGTGAGGGTTGTGCAGGCCTCACCTCTGTGTACAGAACCCTAACCCATGAGCACACGTGGGAGCATGCGGCAGAAGGAGGCTGTCTGACGATAAGACAGATCAAGGAGCTCACAGGTCCTCCCAGATCCTGGAGCATGGCCCTCCTCCTGCAGTATCCTGGAGTAACTGTATAGTCCATTTGCTCTCACTTTTATGTTAATTGAAAGATTTAAAAAATCTCTCCTGACAAACCAATTTATTGTTCTTTTGAAAATAATGATTGGGTTAAATATTGGGGGGAAAAACAAGCACAAATTTTGTTTCTCTTTACCAAAAAGGTGACTTTTGTTTCAGTAAAAATAGCATTGTTGCCGGGCAGTGGTGGTGCACGCCTTCAGTCCCAGCACTGGTGTGGAGATAGTGAGTGCCGAGTGTAGACTTAATATTTCTTACACTGATTGACTGAGTGATTGATTGACTGACTGATTGATGTGTATATGTGGGCATTCAGATGCCACGACACATGTGCAGGACCAGAAGATGACTTGCAGGAGCCAGTTCTCTCCTTCCACCATGTGGGTCCTAGGGCATGAACTCAGGCTGTCAGGCTCAGTGGCAGGTGCCTTCACCCTCTGAGCCATCTCAGTGGCTCCAAGTTCAGCATCTAAAGACAAAGGAAGAATCTTCCTTACAGGCACCTGTTCCAGAGACTGCCTCACTCTGAGACTTGCCTGTGCGTGGGGATACATTCTGACCACGATGTCCATCCCTCTAGGCTTTGGAAAGGAACTTTTTGAGTCTGACTTAGACCGAATCACAGACCACCTGGAAGTTGCCATGGAAATGATTCCTGTTTTGAAAAAGGCAGACATCATCAATATTGTCAACGGCCCTATCACCTACTCTCCCGACATTCTGCCCATGGTGGGGCCCCACCAGGGCGTCAGGAACTACTGGGTGGCGATTGGCTTTGGGTGAGTAGCACCCTGAGATTTGACATTTCTTGTAGAATCACTTACTGCTAAGATCTAGTCTCAAAATATCAGGCCCCAAAATGGAAAACATGGAAGAGGATGGGGATGGGGGTTGCTAGGGAGTAAGGTAAGGCTGGTATTGTCTCCTTCCAATGAGCGAGGAATGAAAGACAGAACTAATCGTATAATGGGCTAAGTGCTTACATGATAAAGGTTAGCACACGGAGGGCAGTCGTGTCCTGAAACTGTCCTCATGTGTTTCCTGTCATTCCCATTCTTCATGTCCCCTTTCATGCCACTACCTTCCAAGGGGTCAATTTGCTCTGGTCAGACAGGGGCATCTTCAAAACAGACTGTGACATATTCAGACCATCAAATGGATAATAACATGGGTTGTGTGTTTTCACCATAATTCCTGTTTGTCTGACGTGATCCACGTCTGTGTGACTCCCTCGGCTGCTTCCCACTTAAGATTCCACTCCTTGCCTGTGCTTCATTTCTAACATTTCTCCCATTAATAAGCTGAATACTGATGTCAAACTCACCACACCATCGTATCAGAGTCCCTAATATTCTAGTTTTCTTCTCTATTCTCTTTGGCTGTTTGTTCAAATAATCTTTAATGATTGCCAGCTCTGTGCCAAGCCTCGAGCTACAAGTACAAAGTGATAGCTTTTTAATCTTCCTGAGAACTGACTGGTTAACAGACAAGGTATATTCATTTTTCTAAAGGAGTGCAGTTGTGGAGAAAGTATTTTGCTTTCTGCCAAATTCCTCCCACATTTTGTAGAACTAAGGCACCGGCTGTTGGATTACTATCGTCTGGGGGTGCTGGAGTGCTTATGTTAGAATTTTTTAAATATGTGGTGGTGGGGATCAAACCCAAGGAGAGAACGGGCGTCTCCCAATTAGTATCAACTTCCCTTGATTCTCTCTTCCTGATATTCACCCCATTCAGTTTTTCAAAAGACCCTTTTTATGTTATCATAGATAAACCCATATTGAAAGGCTTTGTTAGATAAGAATGGGCAGGTAGACCTGATTTACACCTACCGGAAGAAGTCACTCTGATATCACAACCATCTGTGAGGTTAAAGCATCTTTTTGTGGCTGAGGATACAGCTCAGTAGAGTGCTAGCTTAACATGCAAAAAAGTCGTGGGTTTGATCCCCAGTGTCGTATAAGCCAGATGTAGTGCTGTATCCCTTTAATACCAGAGGTAGGGAGGTGGAGGCACAGGAAGATCAGAAGTTCAAGCCTACCCTCAGCTCTGTACTCAGTCTGAGGCCAGCCTGGGTTATGTGAGACTCTTGTCTTCTTGTGAAAATAGGAGACAAATAGACCTTCCCTTCCAAGTGACCCTATTAGTTGCAAAGGGCAGAGGTCATGTTCCTTTCCACCCTTTCCCACAAGTACCTACTGTGTGCCTGCCTCTGATTGAGTGCTTCTAAGTTGAAAGTTCTTTGCATGGAGGCATCACCTAAGAGAGTCAGCACTACACTGAGCTGAGGAGAGATGGGGTGGGAGCCTCCCACTGAGTTTCCTGTCAGTCAGGATAAGAGCTCAAGAAGGCTGCCGAGCGCCAACCACATCTTCTCTGAGTCTGCATCTTTCCTAGCTGGCAGCCATAGGCTATCTGTAGGTATGGTATCTCTTGAGAAACTCTGAAAACAAACCAGCAACCAAGTGAGGCACCTTTCATTTGCATGCCAAAACAAACATTGATTTGTTTTTTGAGGAAAAATGATTATTAAAACATAAAGATTATATTATGTGTGTGTCCTGAAGAACATAGAGGGCTTCAAATCTGATGCCCTGTAAGGCAGTTGGATGTGTTTCACCGCTTGAGTGCACCTCATTTGTAACATCCGAAACATCTTTGTATCCAAAAGATATGGCATAATCCATGCTGGTGGGGTAGGGAAGTACCTCAGTGACTGGATCCTGCATGGAGAACCTCCTTTCGACCTGATTGAGCTGGATCCCAATCGCTATGGCAAATGGACAACAACACAGTACACCGAGGCCAAAGCCCGAGAATCATATGGGTTCAACAACATTGGTGACGTACTAACTTGCTGTCATCTAGAGAGACCTGCGGCACCTCTCACTTTAGACACTCTGTTCTGTTCCCTGGGGCTGGCAGGGAACTCTAAATAGCACTTGCCTTAAGAAATGGCAAGGAACGTGATACTGTATGTGGTTAATGTATTGGGTCCATCACTGATTTTAAGCAGTCAGTGTATTTTTACTTTGTCCTTTGATGATCAGGATAACTGACATCTTTCGGGGAAAAATCATATATATGTTTTTGGGTTGTCAGCCCCACCATTTCCATTCTTAAAAATCCCTTCAGTATATTGCATCATTTCAGTTATAAACCATTAACTGGTGTTTCCTTCCCAGTTGGTTACCCTAAAGAAGAGCGGTTTGCTGGGAGACCAACCCAGAGAGTCAGTGGGCTCTACAAAACCCTGGAGTCCAAGTGTTCCATGGGCTTCCATGCAGGCTGGGAACAGCCACACTGGTTCTACAAGCCTGGCCAGGACACTCAGTATAGGTAAGTGAATGTCTTAGCCTGCCTGTGGTTCTGACCGGGAGCTGCCACTGCAGGGGTAGACAGAAGGACAGCAGAGCATGGATTCCTCTCCGTCATAACTGCCACTCTCGGAGGTGCTCCACGTCTACTCTCTGGTATCATTTTCCTGCATATGATGGATGTATTCCTTAGGCCAGCCCAGGGGACACTGGCCAGTCTCAGTGATGCCTGGTCTACTTGGCAGTTACCAGAATCTCAGAGGAACTTTTCTCAGCCCTACCCAAGTATAAATAACTATGGCTTTAATTGGCTGCTGAAGGTTTATCATGGCTTAGGGTTTCTGGACAGATTTCAAGGCATTCAAATGCTGCATGGAAAGGACTCACAGCTCTGGGTCACAAAACAGACAAGAGCACCTGCATTTGGGGTTAAACTAAACCACCAAGTATCCCACCGAAACAGGCCTCTGAGTCCCTGTGAAGTGCTGCATGTCATGGCTGGCCTCAGCGTTAATGGTGATTATTTTTCCCAATGAGAACCCATAAACTAAGAAAACATGAACAGCAAATCTAGAAGCTAACTTACAGTTCCTGTAACCTGTCACTTTGCTAGTTTAAACAGGGTTCGGGACTAGAAAAATCATTTTGTTGGTAAAGCACTTGTCATGCAAACACAAGGACTTGAGTCCCGTTCCCAGTACCTGCGGGGACAGGTGCTAGTAATCCCCCCAGTGCTGTGGAGGCGTAGACGCTGGGCCCTGGGCCTTGCTGGCCTGTTGTTGGTGCTGGCCTGGCCTGCTGGTGAACCTTAGGCCAGCAAGAGACCCTGACTTGGAAATGTGAAAACACAGTGAATGGCTTCTGAGATATGGCACAGAGGTTGGCTGTGGCCTCAGCATGTACAAGCACATATGTGCACATGCATCCACATATGAACATACATGCATATGAAACAGCAGGTTTTGAAATCTACTTTAAGTTCAGTTAAGTGGTGTAAAATACAGAGGTGGGGATGCTGCGGATGAGTGCGCTTGGCTCTAGAGGCGGCGGGTCTAGAATGGTTGGAATCCCAATGCTTATGATGCAGATAAATGCAAGCTTTGTTTTTCATTTTGTGATGTTTAGATCTGGCTTAAGTTTCTTTAAAAAAAAATTAATGGCTAAGCTACAGGAAAACTCTGCATTTCCCTCTGTTCAGAAGCTAAACCACGTTAGAAGCCCATTTGCTTAAGTATAGATGAGTCAGGTGCCCTTTGTTCTAGACACTGCTCTGTCACTAGCTACTGCAAAGGACCTAGAAGTGACTCTGTGTCTTTTCTCTGAAGAAAGAAGGTGCCGGGCTAGACCATTGCTTATCACAGGGGTGGGCTAGACCATTGCTTATCTCAGGGGTGGGCACCCCCTGGAACCTGCCATGGTGCCTAATCCCCTTTTAACAAGTGAATCTGATTTGTATTCATAGTGCTGGCTAGACAGCTGTGAGTGTGCATGTGTACACACATGACATATACATACATGGATACACACAGAGACATATACACTCATACATGACATATACATACTCAGATACACCGAAAGAGAGACATATACACTCACACTCACACACACACACACACACACACACACACAGAGACACAGGCACAGGTACATACACACAGATACAGAGACATAAGTACATACATGCACAGACACACATGCACAACATTCAGACACACAAGTGTGTATATATACACATACTCCATTCTGATTTAATGAGGCTTTACAACTGGCATTTGAAAAATACTCCTCAGATGATTCTAACATGTGACCAGGCTTCAAAACCCTGCACTATTGCCTTCTGTGCTGCCCTCCAGACCAGAGTGTTATTTTTCTAAATAATTAACCCTTCATTCACTATAAAATGGGTCAAACGGATAGATAAGTAAACTATAAAAGGTCAGATTCCAAAATGTGTATATGATTTACAGAACAGATTTGAGGGTGTTTTCTAGCTCCAGAAGGCTTTCCTAAATGGGAGAAGCTGATTAAAATATTCTTATTTTATATTTTATAATTTTTGCATAATGGATGGCAGTAAATACTGTGTTTCAGGCCAAGTTTCCGCCGCACAAACTGGTTTGAGCCGGTGGGCTCTGAGTACAAACAGGTTATGCAAAGAGTTGGTGTGATTGACCTGTCTCCATTTGGCAAGTTCAACATCAAAGGCCAAGATTCCACCCAACTTCTGGACCATCTCTTTGCTAATGTCATTCCCAAGGTAAATAAACAAGGGCCAGGATTCTGACCTGGTCCTTTTAAAAACCCAGATCCAACTTTTGTTGACTCCACTTATTCCAAGCCGAAGCTGGAACACTTCAAGGGACCAGGAGTGTGCAAGCTAATCCTCAACTGAAATTTCTGTTGATCAGCTTGTCATCTAGGAAATTAATGACTTCACTTAACATGCCAACGAGATCTTGAAAGTTGATTGTAGTTAAATGAGTGTGTTGTTGTATTTTTTTAAATTATTACACTTATTTTATCTATGTGTGTTGTGCATGTAGAAGCCAGAGGACAACTTGCAAAAGTCTTTCTTTTTGACCTGTGGGTTCCAGGGATTGAATTTAGGGTGGCTTTGATCAAAAGTGCCCTTACTTCAGTGTCATTTTCCCAGCCCTGAAGTGCCATTTTTAGGACAAACAATTCTGTATGATTGTTTAAATGGAAAACTTAAATTAACCTTTGGTTTAGTTCGTCTGCTTGACATAAATGGTAAGAGGTGAAGCTTTTCATGGCACACACGATTGACATGTGTGTGAAGACGAAGACGCTTAGTTCTTCCTCAAATGATTCTGAATTCTTTTGTGCAGGTGGGTTTTACAAACATAAGTCACATGTTGACACCCAAAGGCCGAGTGTATGCTGAGCTGACTGTTTCCCACCAATCTCCTGGGGAGTTCCTGTTGATTACTGGCTCTGGGTCAGAACTTCATGATCTTAGGTAAATGAACATCCGGTGAAATAATTTTGTACAGGTGACATGATGACTCAACCTTACACAGGGTTTTTGTTGTTGTTGTTTTGTTTGTTTGTGCTAGTTTTCTATTTCGTTTCTGTCGCCATGATGATATGCTGTGCAAAAAGCAATTTAAGGGAGAAAGGCATCGACTTCAGTTTGCAGTTTCAGGTTACAAGCCATCACTGTGGGGAAGTCACGGCAAGAATGGGAGCTTCAAGCAGCTAGTCATGTTACAGTTGCAGTCAAGAGTGGGAGAGACGAATGCACGCACGATGACTTGCTTGCTCTAGGCTTGGTTTTTCTACTGTCATAGAGTTGTGGACACTCTTCGTGGGGAATGGCGCTGCCACCACAGGATGAGTTTTCCTACTCCATTTAATTTAATTAAGACAGTGCCCACAGACATGTATACAGGCCACCATTCCCCACTGAGATTCTTTCCCTAGATGGTTCTGGGTTGTGTGGAGTTGACAAAGATGCATCGTGGGAACTGGAGAGATGGCTTAGCCTTTGGGAGCACTGGCTGCTCTTCCAGAGGACCTGGGTTTGGTTCCCGGCACCCATGTGGAGGCTCATAACCATTTTAACTCTAGCTCCAGGGGATCTGATGTCTTCTTCTGGCCTCTGAGATTACAAGTCCATACTCAGTGCACAAACATATATGTAGGCAAAACAGGTCTAATACAATAATAAAATAAAATAGGAAAAGATACACAGTACTTAAAGAACAACTTTAATTCTTTTTTAAAAGTGTGTGTGTGTGTGTGTGTGTGTGTGTGTGTGTGTGTACATACAGATGCCTGAAGAGGCCATAAGAGGGCATCAGATCCCATGGAGCTGGAGTTGCAGGTTGCTGTGAACATACCTGGGTGCTGAGAACTGGACTCCAGTTCCCGGCAAGAGCTTTAATTTTCTTAATCACTGAGTCATCTCTCCAGTCCCCAACTTTAATTCTTAAACCTCATCAGTGTGTATAAACCTCATGTGTTTTATAGGAGTAGTTGAAGCAAAAGACCCTGCCCCCTCCACAGGGTGCCTTTGTGGTTTACTGGTTCTGATAATCTTAACTTTTATTTATTAAACATAATCAGTGAGCCAGAACTCCTTGTAGACATGACCTCAATTCATTCTCTTAAGATTTTGCGGGGTCTGGGGAGGGACATCCTTCACAGGCCTGAGAGCCAGAGTTCAGCCTCCCCAGCAACCATATAATGGCAGATAGGTCCAGGGGCTTGCAGGTAATCCCAGCACTTAGAGGCAGAGACAGGGCATCTCTACAGCAAGCTGGCAGCTAGGCTGTCTGAGGAGGCAAGCTTTGGGTTCAGGTGAGAAGTCCTACCTCAAAATAATAAAGTGAAGTGCTGCCTCAGTTAGGGTTTTACTGCTGTGAACAGACACCATGACCAAGGCAACTCTTATAATGTTTAATTGAGGCTGGTTTGTAGGTTCAGAGATTCAGTCCATATCATCAAGGTGAGAGCATGCAGTCCAGGCAGGCATGGTGCAGGAGGAGCTGAGAGTTCTACATCTTCATCTGAAGGCTGCTAGCAGACAGAATACTAGCTTCCAGGCTGCTAGAATGAGAATCTTAAAGCTCATTCCCCACAATGACACAGCTACTCCAACAAGGCCACATATCCTAATAGTGCCACTCCCTGAGCCAAATATATACAAACGACCACATGTGCCATCAAGGAAGATACTCAGTGTCAACCTTTGCCTCTGCATACACTTACAACATATGTGCATATATATACACCCCACATACAAACATGTGCTAAATAGAAAAATTTTTGCAAAGTATGAGCTATTCTCATTTGCAGATGAGGAAACAGGTGTGGATAAAAGTTACCTGCTCAAGTCAGCATGACTGGTTAAGGTGCCACATCTCGGGTTTGCTTCAGCCAGCTAACTCCCTTAGTTAGCTTCTCCCTTTGGAATGCCCTGGCTCACAGCTAAATTGCTGACCCACCTTTGCCTGGACCTCCAGTCCACTGTAAAGTTGTCATCTTTTTTAGTCTAGTATCCCGAAAGTGTGGGGGACATTATTATTTAATCAAGGTCTGACTCAGATTTTCACCTTAGTGGTAGAATTATGGAAATCTGATGATCAAGTACAGGGGTGTGGAGGTCACCTTAGCCACTGAGCCCCTTCTCGTCTAGAGGAACACTGATAGACTCACAGAACTCCAGGGACAGCTCAATAAATTATGGCCTGAGAGTTGCCTTCGAAAAACTCATCAAGACTTAGAAATTGAGACTGGAGTTTTTCCTCTTTTCCTTGTGATTGTCAGAGCAATTATGTGTCTGGTGGCAGGCACATTATTAATGGCTAGCAGCACAAGTATGCATCTTATGTACAGGTATTGAAGCAAATTTAGGTTTAAATTAATTTTTGAAGATGGGACCATTAGTTTAAATGCAACAGAACCATCACTATTTATAACCGTGGCAAAGCTCATTTAAACTGGAAGATTCTTGTTACCTGGAAGAATTTCCCTCCCAAGTCGTAAGTGGGCAATTTACATCTAGGGAACTCAGTTTCTTCAACCTTCAGAGTGAGATGGCTGCATGCCCTGACCCTCTAGGGACTTGCTGATAATTCCAAACTTGAAGGAAGGCTTCAGAGACATAATATGTTAGAAACATGCATTATTCAAGTGAGGTTTACCCAGGGCTTGTGACCCCAATGCAGATGGATTGAAGAAGCAGCTGTCAGAGGTGGATATGATGTAGAAATTCAAAACATAACCGACGAGCTTGGGGTCCTGGGAGTTGCAGGGCCGTATGCAAGGAGAGTCCTTCAGAAGCTGACCTCAGAAGATCTCAGTGATGATGTCTTCAAGTTTCTTCAAACCAAGTCTTTAAAGATATCTGACATTCCCGTCACTGCTATCAGGATCTCTTATACCGGTAAGAACGGGGAGACAAGCTAAAGTAAGGAAAGGCTACCAGAAATGGGACACACTCACATACACCGCAGACTGTCACACACTGTCACACCCTCACAATGTGTCTCTCACACAGCCACACACTCACACACAACCACACACATTCAAACACACTTCAGACTGTCACATACCATCATGTCCTCACAGTGCATCTCACACACAGTCACACAGTCACACACACACACAACCACACACACTGTCATGCCCTCACAGTGCATCTCACACACAGTCTCACACAATACATACACACATGCATTCACACATAGACTCTAGACTGTCACACACTGTCACACCCTCACAGTGCATCTCACACACAATCACGCACAACCACATACACAGTCACACAACCACACAGTGTCACACAGTCACAGTGCATCACACACACAGTCACACACACATAGATATACACATTCACACATAGACTCTAGACTGTCACACACTGTCACACTCTCACAGTGCATCTCACATACACACATAACCACACACACTGTCATGCTCTCACAGTGTCTCTCACGCAGTCACACACAACCACACACACACACTAACACACACTCACACAATGACACAGTGTCATACCCGTACAGTATATCACACACATACTCATACACACACATTCACACACTGCACACTGTCACACACTGTCACACCTTCACAGTGCATACTTACACACAGTATATGCTAACACTCACACACACTGTCATACCCTCACAGTGCATCTCACACACTGATACAAAACTACACTCACACACACAACCACACACACTGACACACCCTCACAGCTCGTGCTCACACATACACACACACACTCACACAGAGCCACACACTGTCACACCCTTACATGCATGCTTACACTCATCTACACACATACTCACATTCATATGCTTACTCACACACACTCATCCACATGCACACTCAGCCTCCCCCACCCCCATCTCCCACCCCCCCATCTCCCGCTTAACTTTCTCTGATTTCGGAGAAAGATTTCTTCGGTCCAGCTCTAAGACAAGAAGTCTGTTGGCCACGCCCACTCTTCATAGTGCTCCACCTGTTTCTAGTTGCTTCTCTTTGGAAGTGTAGATGAGAAAGGAACAAAAGATGGTCATTGGAATAACTGGAGGACCACAGTCAGCAGACTATAGGAGAACACTCACAGATAGTGTGGCTTTCAGCCTGTTGTGATCACACCAAGCTTTCCGTTAGAACAGTGGTTCTCAGCCTTCCTAAGGCTGTGACCCTTTAATACAGTTTCTCATGTTGTGGTGACCCCAACCATAAAATTATTTCATTGCTAGTTCATAATTCTAATTTTGTTAGTGTTATGGACTGTAATATAAATATCTGTGTTTTCCAGTGACCCCTGTGAAAGGGTTAGTAAGACCCCCAGAAGGGGTCGTGATCCACGGATTGAGAACTGCTGCACTCGAGGATGGCTCCTGGCGCATCCTCCCTTCAGGGTGTGTTTACTCCACCCAGCCTTGCACAGAGTGTATATTTGGTATAGGAAGCCCTTCAGTGCCCAGTGATGCGCTGGCTTACTTCTGAGTCCTCTGATGCCCCTGTCCTCTTATTGAAGGAGCACTTAGTGGCCAACCTCTACTGAGCTCCATGCTGCTCCTGGTCTGGGGTATCCTGGAAGAGCCCATCACTGTTACCCTGTGATAACAGGGAACAAGGAGTGTGCTCACTGTTAAAATACAGTTCAAATACAGTTCCTCTGGCTTTCCATTCTAACTTTTCCCAACCTCTGCAAAAAGAGTGACTGGGATTTAAAAAAAAAAAAAAAGGGTCTTTGGTTGTTTTCTTTTTTCTTTTTTTTCTTTTTCTTTTTAGCAAATAGCTCTAACAGTGAATGAAAGGATTGGGGGGGGTGAATAAGAAACAAAAGAAAATTAAAGACTACAACTGGCTATCCACAAGGAAGAATAAATCATTTTTTATATATGTTTAAGGCTTTTGATTCCTGGGTTGGAAGCTGAAGTGTCTAAACCTTGAACTCTGTTCTCCTTTATTTTTGCATATGTGCACATATGTTTGTGTATGTTTGTGGGGGTCCATATGTTTACATTGTGGGGGGCAGCAATCAACCATGTATACTGCCTTGCTTTCCAAGACAGGCCTTCTCCATGGCTCAGTGAACCACAGACTAGGACATTAGGTGAGGCTGGTCAGTCAGAGTGCCATGCTCCCACCCCCAACCCCGACCCACCAGCCCCCGTCCCCGAACTCCTGTCCTCCCACACCCAGGGCAACCTGCAGGAACCAGTTCTTTTCTTCCATGGGTAGGTACCAGGGATCAAACTCAGATCATCAGGCTTAGCAGCAATCACCTTTACCCACTGAGCCATTGTGGGTACCCTACCCCACCCCCACCCCACCTCCTGCGTGTGCTTTTTTAAAATGTGGATTCTGGCCAAACTCAGGTCTTTGTACTTACATACATGGTAAGTACTGTCTGAACTTGCTCCTCACCCTCTGTAAAGTTGTTATTTTGTTGAGTTTTATTTTTAAAAGGATGTCTTAGTAATGGAGGTTGGCCCTGGGCTCACAAACCTCCTTTCTCAGCTTTCTGAGTGTAGGGATCACAGATTTCCTCCCATATCCAGATGAACCTTGTGAAAACAAACATGTGTTAGTTGTTTACCTACTATCATTGTCCTGAAAACAGTTGAGGCTCAGTATGAAGCCAGGGTCCAGGCTAAAAAGTGAGTCCTGACTGCGGTCTCTCTGTCTCAGGAGATGAGTTATCCAGCATAGCTGTCTGCAGGAGTCAGGCTTACATACAAATGGCCAGGGAGCTGACCAACTCCTTGTTCTTTTGTTGCTTTGTGCATTCCATGGTTCCTCCTGCACTTGTGTTGTTAATGTGTGTGAGCGCCCGCCCTGCAAGCACCACTCTCATGCCTGTGTGGGCTCTCCCCATGCGTTTCAGGTGAGCTGGGATGGGAGCTGTACCACAGACGAGAAGATTCTGCCGCGCTTTATGAGAGCATCATGAATGCAGGCCAGGAGGAGGGCATCGGCAACTTTGGAACATATGCCCTGAATGCTTTAAGACTGGAGAAGGCTTTCCGAGCCTGGGGCTCAGAGGTTTGAATGCTAGCATCCTCACTAACTTATGCTCACTGTGTTATAGCTAATGTTTGTTGGAGGACTAGTGTTCATAGCATTGCTATCTATTCTGGCTCGAAGAGAAATCAAATGCCATTAGATGACTTTGAGTAGGGAAAGAGCCTCCTGCCTCTCTACTTCCCAGATGAATACTGACTGGGTTCCGGGGTAATGTCTATTCTGCCTAATTCTCTCTGCTTGATGGTGAGCCCCAGACATTTTCTGGCAGGCACACCCCAGAGGATTTGAGTATCACCTTTCAAATCCTTGCTTTCTCTCCTCTGTTATGCCTCATGTTGTCCTCTCACGCACCCTTGGGTGAACTAATGTCCTTTTCTTTTGAGGGACAGTGTATTAGTCAGGGTTCTCTAGAGTCACAGAACCTATGGGGAGTCTCTATATAGTGAGGGAAATGTTATGATGACTTGCAGTCTGTAGTCCAACTCCCCAGCAATGGTCAGCTGTGAATGGAAGTCCAAGGATCTAGTAGTTGCTCAGTCCCACAAGGCAAGCAGATGAAGAAGAGCTAATCTTCCTTCCTCCAATGTCCTTATGTGGGTCCCCAGCAGAAGGTGTGGCCCAGATTAAAGGTGTGTACCACCCCACGCCTGGATCTGGGACTTGTTTTGTCCCAGATGACCTTGAACTCAGCGATCTCCTTGCCTTAGTCTCCTGGGCTTCATACCCACTATACCTCAAGATCTCCATGCCAAGATCCAGGTCAGAAACTTGTATCTCCCAGCCTCAAGATCTGGATCACAGGTGAGCCTTCCAATACTGAATATTCCAGATACAGTCAAGTTGACAACCAGGAATAGCCATTACAGAGAAGGACAGTGGTCCCATATGTGTTGGTCTACTCTTCCCCACCAATAATAGTGGGAACCAAGGGTTTCTTCTTGTACAATGCTTAACCATTTATGTATGCATCGATTCTGCTTTGCTTCTGACTTAGCTTCCTTCCTGTTCCTGTGATAAAATACCCTGACAAAAGCAACTTCAGGGAGACAGGGTTCTTTCAGTTCACAGGTCCAGGTTACAGTCCTTCAGAGCAGGAAAGTCACAGTGGCAGTAGCTTGAGGGAACTGATCACATCGCTTCCATAATCAGAAATGAGTGCATGCCCATGTACACTGCTAGGCTGGCACACTTTACCCAGTCCAGGATCCCTGCCCAGGGAAGGTAGTGTCTACAATTATGGTAGGCTTTCCCACATCAACTGCTGTCATCAAGATAATGCCCCATGTGCATTCCCAGAAGCCCTTGTTCCACGACTTACCTTTAGCACGACTCTTATTTTGCATACAATCACTGGATTCATTGAGCCACAACGTCCAAAATCCTGTGATTAGTCTTATTCACCTATTTTATTTCCTTGTGGAGAACCAAAACCCTAACCTTTTCAGAGAACTGATGTTTTAGGGGCCATTGTAAACATGAGCCTCAGACAGGGGACTCTGGGGTTTAAATTTATCCTCTACTAATCTCTGGGATGCTTTGCTCTCTTATAAAATGGAGCTTTTATCCTAAAGAATCAACATAGACATAAAGATAGTTAGTAGTGAGGCAAACAAACACACCATACAGCTAATTTCTAATTTCACCTGAAAACTCAGGTAAGTACTCTTATCACAGAAGCAAGCTTGGAGGAAGGCTGGTCCTGCCTGCTGCAGGAACTCAGTCTACAACCAGGATTCAGATGAGGCCAGCTGCCCTCAGAAACAGGACAGTTTTGTCCTCATGCTCAGGGAAAAGGACAGAGAAATTATCCTTTGAGAGTTAAACATGGCTGCATTCCGTCCTCAATGTTTCTGATGGGTTTTTTTCTGCTTCCTCTCTTTGCGTTCCACCTTGTGGTCCTCTCTCCCAACAGTATCAGAGCGCCCTCTAGTGCAGAAACATCGACGAAGTCACTCTGTTCTGAAAAAGTTCTCCAGTTTCGAGCAGACTGAAAAATAATTTCAGAGTAACTCAAACTGATTTAGGGAATAGGAGAACAATTTTATGTGGTGTACAGTAGACTTGAGTTTATCTGGCTTATGTAAGTCCTGTGCTGACTCTTTGGGAGGTTAGAGCCAGCAGCTCCCATTGCCATAAAGCGAGCAAACAACAAAAGAGCCCGACTTCCGGAAAGGTCCTTGACTCATTAACACTGTTAACTGAATACATTGTGGTGTTCTGTTCTCATTTCTATACATTTAACAGTTCCCGATAAGTTTACAGCTTTCATTTTTCCTCAGTTCTCATCGTATAAATTAGAATCTTCTAACAAAATTTTGAGGAGAAAAAAAAACCCTTTAAAGACAAAACAGTGATAAAATCCCATAACTTCATTCAGGTTTAGAACTGAATATTGGATTTCCCCTGAACTGGTGCATCCTACTGTGATCCAGCTAGTTCTGAGCTTTAATCCTACCTTCCCTTTTTCTTTTCTGAACTCTGCAAGAGCCGGAGTTCTGTGATCTGCTTTTTCTCTCTTTATTCCTGTTCATAGCTAATTGCAGGATAAGCAAAGTTACTTTAAAAAACACAGTTATGTAATTAAAATTATTACATAATATACACGAGATTCTTGTTTGTGGAACATCATGTACTAGCCTTCAAATATTTAATAAGATAAAAGATAGGAGGCCAGAAGAATGGCTCAGTGGTTAAGAGCAGTAACGGTGTGTGCTTCTCTTGCACAGAACTGGAGGTCAGTTCCTAGCATCCTCACTGGGCAGCTCACAGCCCCTCGTCACTCCAGATCTGGGATAGGACACCTGCTCACATCCACACACAGACATGGACACATACATGTGCACATAGTAAAAACAAATAAATTAATTAATACCTTTAAAATAAAAGAGCAGTAAAAACCAATCCCAATGTTCAGTCTCTGTGTTTGCTATATTTAAAAATGACAGAATTTGCCAAAAGGTCATTTTAATTGGAAATACTGCTTTGGAGACTGGTCCATAATTAGTCTTTTAAAGAATCTTTACTCAAAACCCATCAAATGTCCTTGATTCTGGAAAGAACAGTATAAGAAAGTGATGTCTCTGTTTTGATCATTGTTATGTTATGCACCAGTTCAAGGTGGGAGCCAGTATTTGCTGAGTGAAGGCAATGGGTTTGTTTCTGTTTTAGTGTTCTCTTCATCTCCCCCTCGCCCTGTACTAAGACTTGCTGGGAGTGGTGGCGCACTCCTTTAGCACCCCACCGGGAGGAAGAGGCAGGCAGATCTCTCTGAAGTCCTAAGCCTTTTAAAGACAACATAGTTCTCATGTGAACCAAATGAACATGTTCATCTGGTATTCAAAACCTGTTTTCCTTCCAGATGAACTGTGACACAAACCCCTTGGAAGCTGGGCTGGAATATTTCGTCAAGCTGAATAAGGTATGTTTACATTCTCCAGTGTGCATGCAATAAACATGAAGATGTAGGAGTGTTTTACAACAGAGTCAAGCTTTAAAACTTAGCCAAGTGTGGGTACAGAAGAAACGAGTTGATATAAATACTAAACATCGCTTAATGCTCTGTATGAATTATCTGCCATAATTTAATCAGTTTCATCTGTGGGAGAATGCCTAGAGATTTAAGGCAGCAGAATTCACCTTCTTTAGGGGTTAAGACTAAAACCCAAGGGGATGGAGAGATGGCTCCGTGGTTAAAACACTGACCGCATTTCCAAAGGACCTGGGTTCAATTCCCAGCACCCACATGGTGCCTCACAATTGTCTGTAACTCCAGTTCCTGGGGATCCAACATCCTCACACAGATATGCATGCAGACAAAACACCAATGCACATAAAATTTTAAAACAATTAGAAAATACTAAAACCCATGGTGAAAGTTCGTAAAAATCACAAGATGATTAACAATTAGATTCCAACAGACACCTTTATAGAAATTGTGCTGTATGGATGTTTTCTATGTATCAGCCACTCCTGGTGGCTGGTGAGGTTGGTGAGCTAACCAAGCAGTAAGGACATTGACTTTCCCTGGATGCTTAAAGGATAGAACAGCCTTGCCACATGGAGTTAAGCAGGTGCATATGAATCAGTTTTGCATCTAATGATAGAATCTAAATATAAACAAAAGATGTGTCTTCAATGTGCCCAGTACAAAGTGGGTATTTGCTGAGGAGCCAACACAGGCCCCCAAAATTATTATTGACATCAATATGCCAAAGGGACACTCTATATCAGTGGTCCTCAGACTACCGGGCCCAGTCTCATCTGGAGACTTGTTAGAAATGCCAATTCTCAGGTCCAATCCTAGACTTACTAAAAGCAGAATTTCTGGGAGCTGGGCCAACAGAGCTATGTTTTAATAAGCCCTACAGGGGTTCCTAAGAGTTGAGAAACACGATGCTACATAATTATTATGGAAACTTATATCATAGGAGGCCAGTTTATTATGGCCCTGCTGGCTGGAGCCAGCCCTACACATGCAAATGAGGTTATGCCATGGAGCAGTGCTTCAGAGCTTCAGAGTCATGTGAAAGAATTTAAAAGGACTTGCTTAAGTAGTTGATAGTGTCAAGGTTAGGAGGAACAGCTGCTGTCAGGCTATTAGTTAGGATTCTCCAAATACACTGCCATGTTTATAAGCTCTAGGCTGGTCTCCTCTCCAGTGGGAATATATAAACATGTGTCTATACATCGGGCTAGGGAAACTTTTTAAATGCTTGGCATCAGTTCCCAAATTCTCAGCTGAAGTATCAACAGGAAACGTGTGTATTTGTTGTTCAATTTTAGGGGCAAGGACCCCATAAAGAACTCTTAAAGGAATCCATCTTTTCTGTGCATTTTCCCTGGCTTTTATTTTTATGATGTACCATCTGTCTCTAGACTAGAGAAAGCAGGTGCTTGGAATTTGAGCAGCTCCTAGCAGCAGATTGCTCCTTGTGGTGACAGAAGTCTGAATTTGGCTGTTTAAAATAAAGATAAAAATGTCCAACTCCTCCAAGTACCTAGCTCTCTGCTGCTGGCCCCTGATGGGGAGAGGAGGGGTCAGTTCTTCTGCTTCCATGCTTTGGATATTATTATGGGAATTTGGATATTATTATGGGAAGAAGGTCTCAGTGAATGATGTCTTCCTCTGAAAATGGATGCTTTAAGATTTTTTTTATGATGATCAGCAAGTACACATATGAATTTATTAGCTCTTTTAAATGATATAATCAAATAACCCAAGCTGAGAGCCAAAGCAAATTGTTTGAAATATGTTAATTGTGACTGATGACGTGTTTTTGGATGCTGAATTGTTGGTTCTTATTCAAGTGTCAAAGAGTTAGTTCTTGATGATTGTGTTGGGTAAACACAGAGCCCAAGGAGTTGGCCATACCTACCTGGGCTGGGTCTTTTCCACCATTTTCAGATGGTTGGTTGTTATCAACCTATGGGAGAAAAGATACGTGCTAGTTTCTTGGGCAAGAGACTAGATCTGATTGGCTGTCATGACAGCCTCCTGGTGGTGTCACAGCTTTGTCATGGCTTTGCAATCTATGATGAGAGACAGCTTCCTGGAAATCAAACACTGTTACCTAAGCTATATAACTTGATAAGTCCTGTGCCTATGAGCCAAAACCGTTACTCAAACATTTAACGCACACAAAGATGTTCCTTCAAAGCCTGTTGGAAAGTGTTCTATAAGATTTAAAAAGACAATAATATCCAAAATCTATGTTGCTTTGGAAAATAGATGCCAGGTAGAAGTAGAAGGGAATACAAGGGAATATTTGGTTTTGATAATGAAAAAAAAGATAACAAAGCAAATTTAGAATTTTATTGAAGTCATTTTTCCCTTTACCTCCAAAGTTAATAATTAGAATCCTCTCCCAAATCCTTAAATGCTCAACACATGGCAGCAGCCATAGTGAGAAGCCGTGGAGAGGCAGCTATCGGGGCTAGAGGGTGTGGGGTTTGGGGGATTAGACTCAGCATTTCCCTGCCTTTGAGGGTAGGGGCAAGTCACAGGGAGGTGACACCACCTGAGGAAGAGCATCCCTTTAGCCCAGGTCTGAAGCTCAGTGTGACACCTTGTCTTATAAATTGAGACCTTCCTCAGACATGTCTCTCATATATATGGCATTTTAGCATAGGATCAGCATGGCTGCACACCCATTTTAAGGAGGAAAGTCGGGGAGGCAAGCAGTTATCATGCTTTGTTAAGGTGAACCGTGTTCTTGTCAAAACTGCTGAGAAGGTAGAGAGAAAGATAATAAAAACAGCAATCTTCCATTACCAGCTCAGCTCCTTCTCTGGCACTGGCTTATGTAGAAGACACAACACACACACACACACACACACACACACACACACACACACCCCACCAAACATGTACACACTCACACTATAATACAAACAGGCATACATATCACACTCAAACACACATTACATCCACAAACACATGTACTCACACACATACACACACTACTCACACACATACGTTCACACTCATACACAAACACACAGGGACACAGTCGTAGAGGTCACTGTGATCATCAACCAGTGTTCAGTGTGGGTCGTTTATGTGTTCAGCTGAAGTGGTTACTACTTTTGTGGTCACTGTGGTGGTTAATAATAGTGGTCATTGCCATGTCCACAGACACACTTATACACATGCACAGACACATGCATACACATTCAACGGACACATGCATGAGCAAACACATTCACACACACATACACATTCAAAACCACATGCACACACACAAACACTTATCAAATATGCACACACTCACATAGATATACACATCACAATACACACATGTATACATGTGCACACTCACATGCACCCACAGTCACACACATACATATACACACTCAGGCACATATTCACATATACACACGTGCACACACATCATGCACACACACAGACATACACATGCACACATACACATACACACATACACATGCATAGACACACTCATACACGTGCATACTCATACACATATATGCACACATATGCATACACAATGCACACAAGCACACACACACATTTCTCAAACATTTATTAAATACTGTTTCTGCACCTTACTAAGCCCCAGGTTAAAGATACATTTCTGATGGCTCTCGGAACTCAAGAAGTTTGAGTTTTCAGGAAGGAAGGCTGTAGGATGAGTTCCTAACCTGTACTCTAAAACTACCATTCTACATGAGGAGGGCCTGCAGTGGCCCGCAGCTCTGCCATCTTGTGGAAGTAAGCAGTGACAACCCAAAAGGAAGAATTTCAAACCAGCAAAACAAGTCGACACAATCAAAAATGTGCTTTTAAAAATGTAACTAAACGTCTACTAGCAAAATAAGTCTTACCCTTGTTATTAATGGTATTTTGATTCATTCCAAAAGTTTATGTAGGGAGGAAATCAGCAGGCTTTGGTTAGCATTGGAAATGGAACAATGCATTATTCCATTAGTAGAGGAAAAACAGCTGCTTCAGGAGGCTCTAGACATTCATGGAGTTTTCCTTTACAATTACTGGATCTTTGGTCATCTCTAGAGCTAGAGAGACTTAAGTGCTGAAAGGAAAATTCTTAGACACAACATATTTTCTCCTTATACTCTTCTTCCTCTTCCTCCTCCTCCTCCTCCTCCTCTTCTCCTCCTTCTTCTTCTTCTTCTTCTTCTTCTTCTTCTTCTTCTTCTTCTTCTTCTTCTGATTCTTCTTCTTCTCCTTCCTCTTCCTCCTCCTCTCCCTCCTCCTCCTCCTCTCCTTCTCTCCTTCCTCCAGTCTTAATTTTCTAGCCGTAGAAACAGAATAAAGCATAACATATATTGACCACAAGTTTGAAGAAAACACTGAGTCCAGAAGCCAGCAGTAGAGAAATATAAAATACTCACCAGGAGGTTGACGACAGCCTATGGATTTGGTGAGACTTAGCTAATTTGTTCTTTGAGACAGTGTCTTAACTGGCCTCATACTGACCTAGAGCTGATGATGACCTTGAGGCTCAGTACCAATCTAGTACCTTCTGCTGTGGAGATTGTAGGCATATGCTACCACGGGACCAAACCAAGGGCTTCATGCATGCTAGGCAAGCATTCTACAGCTGATCCACACCCCAGCCCAACATTAGCTGTTATTAAAATATCAGAGTGGCAGAATACGTGGGCAGCAAATTAGAAAGCAAGTCTTAATAGGTGACGATGCTGTTGGTGGTGTCCACTACAAGGAGATGACAGGAGTCAAGAAAACTGGCAGTTTTCACTGATGGTCAGCCTTACATCATGGGCCTTGATTCTCCTACATTATATAGTGATTAAAAAGAAATCTCAAGGCCCACTCTCCACCCTACATGAATTGATATGAGTCTCAACCAGGCCCTGGTAGTACACATTTGCAATCCCAGCTACTTACAAGTTTGAAACTGGGGGAGGGGGGGCCTCAAGTTTAAGCTCTGCCTGAGCTACAGGATGACTACAGTGCTACCCTGGCAATGTAGTGAGATCCTGACTCAAAATTAAAACGTGAAAAGAGGGCTATGAGTTGAAGTTCACTCTGGGCTGCCTAGGACCAGGCTAAAAATACTTGCAGCACAGGCGTAAGGATCTATGTGTGGAAGCCCAGAACCCAGCAAAAGAGTTAGGCATGGCAGCGTATACAGGCACTGAGCAGAAATGGAGGGGACAGGAGGATCCAGGTTCACTGAGAGACTTCATCTCAAAAATTAAGATGGACATGTCTTAGTTAGGGTTACTATTGCTGTAATGAAACACATGACCAAAGCAACTTGGTGAGGAAAGGGTTTATTTGGCTTACACTTCCATATCACTGTTCATCATTAAAGGAAGTCAGGACAGGAACATGGCAGGAACCTGGAGGCAGGAGCTGATGCAGAGGCCATGGAGGAGTGTAGCTTACTAGCTTGCTCCTCACAGCTTGCTTAATCTGCCTTCTTATAGAACCCAGGACCATCTGCCCAGGAATGGCACCGCCCTCAGTGGGCTGCCCCTCCCACCCCGTCAATCACTAAGAAAAAGCATTACAACTGGATCATATGGAGGCATTCTCTCAGTTGAGGCTCCTTTCCTTTGGATAACTCCTAGCTTGAGTCAAGTTGACATAAAACTAGCCAGCCCAGACTGGTAAAGGAAGATACCAGACATCAACCTACGGCCTCTATGAGCACTCATGTTCACCTGGACCCAAACACATACAAACTAATACACATGTATATACCACACACATATAAGAAAAAGAAAAGAAGGAGAAGGAGAAAGAAAGAGTAAAGAAGAGGTCTAGAGATATAACAGGAGTCTTGCTGTATAGCCCAGGCTGGCCTCAAATTTGCGGTCATCCTGCATAAATTTGTGTAAATCCTGCTTCTTCTTATGTATGCAGGCCTTACAAGCGTATGCTGCTACAGTTGACTTTCAACAATTTGTTTGAATGTAGTTATTCTGATGGAGTTGATTTGAGAACACTTGACCCAACCCCAGGCCAACGTTATTCTTTTAAAAGTTTTTTGGTTTTTTGTTTGTTTGTTTGTTTTTTGTTTTTTTTTTGCTTTTATTTATTTTGTGGAGGGGAAGGCACACACACTTGCCACACCATAGGTGGAGATCAGAGGACAGTTTGTGGAAATTGCTTTTCTTCTTCCTCCACCATGTGAGTTCTAGAGATTCAACTCAGGTTATCAGGCTTGGCAGTGAGTATCTTTACCTGCTGAGACAGTTCACTCCCCGCTCAACCCCAGATTCTAAATGTAGGATCCAGATTGCTTCCCGGGGTCCCTTGGTGAGTTGTTCTGTGTTGTTTCATTTTCTTGTTTTGATGTGTGCCAGTGAGGATGCTGTGTTAGTTCTTTTAAGCACATGCTGAGTGTGGTTGGTCGCACAGCTAGGCGGCAGGACTGATTAGAACATGACATCTGGGGCTGCAGCATCAGAGGGAGCTAGTAGGTCTGGCATGTCACCCAGATCGTGCCTCACATCTTTGTTCTGTTCTTTCAGAGATAGGCAGTGAGGGCTCTTTTCCCTCGGGAAGGTAGGGATCAAGACAAGGGTCATGGCCGGGCGGTGGTGGCGCACGCCTTTAATCCCAGCACTTGGGAGGCAGAGGCAGGCGGATTTCTGAGTTCGAGTTTGAGGCTAGCCTGGTCTACAGAGTGAGTTCCAGGACAGCCAGGGCTACACAGAGAAACCCTGTCTCAAAAAACCAAAAAAAAAAAAAAAAAAAAAAAGACAAGGGTCACACCTACAAGTCAAGCATTCTACCACTGAGTGACAGACAGCACACGTCCTGAATGGATTTTTAACATGTGTGTGTGGAGACAGTGGGTTTAGTCAGGAGTGACACTGGAGTGGAAGTTAGACAATTTTGGGTGTTGGTCCTTATGTCCACATTGTTTGAGGTAGGGTCTCCTATTGTCTGTCACTGTGTATTCCAGGTGAGCTGGCCAATTAGAGGCCTGGGACTCTCCTGTCTCCTGTCAGACTTTACATGAGTGCATATTAACTGAACCAAGGTCCTCATACAAACACTTTATCTACTGAACCATCAACTCCAGCCCCCTGAATTTATCTATTTTTTATGTACAATACTAATGCATACTTGTACATGTTTATGTAATATCACATGTATATATGTATATATGTACATACATACACATGTATGTGTATTAATATATGTGTATATGTATATAATGCTACATGTATGTGTGTATGTTATACATATAATATAATAATATATGTATATATTATATGTATGTGCACTGTGTGCATACCTGGTACCTATGGCATTGAGATGAGAAGACATCAGGTCTTCTAGAACTGGAGTTACAGATAGTGATGAGCTGCCATGAAGGTGCTGAAAACTAAAGAAGGGATTCTCTGCAAGAGAAGCAAGCAAGTTCTTTTAACTGCTGAGCCCCTAGGTGTTTTGTAAAAGTCACTCAACCCTATCTATGTGACCAGAGAAAACAATTTAATTTCATTTAGTACCTGAGATTTCTAATCTGTAAAATGAAGCTTCCTTCTGTGAGCCTCAAATTCTACAAAAAACTACTTGATGTAGAGGTTGAAGCTATTATGTTGTCTTTATGAGGTGTGTGTGTGTGTGTGTGTGTGTGTGTGTGTGTGTGTGTAGTTGTGCCATTCTTAAATTATACCATCCATATTCCCATATTCTCTTACCCATTTTCATTGCTGAGTGATAAGGGAAAAAGAAAGAAGGAGAAAGGTTAGGTCTGAGCTGAAGGATAGTTTATTATTCTCCAAACACCTGTCAGAATATATTACATTAATGACTGTTGACTTATCATCCTCATATATATCCAGTTTCTGTTATGAAACAATGTTTCTGCCCTAGAAGCTCAAGTGTGCTCTTTACGAACTGCTTTAAAACTTTTAACTCTGTGGAAACTCTGGTCTCAGAATCAATTTTAAGTAATTTTAGACTGATTTTCTTTTCTGTATATTATTTTTATGTCAACAGCATATTGAACACAAAGTCATTGACATTTGAAGTAAACAGTTTGGGAGGTTTCATATGCATACTAAAATGAAATTACAATTGCAATGAAGAGAGCATGTCCCTTACCCTCGAGCACAAGGAATAATGACAACCTTTTGTGATCCGCACTTCCCAACCTTTCTCACAGCTCCACCCCAGACACCCATCTGTCTGCTGTCTGTCGCTATAATGTATTTTCTCATCTTTTAGAAGAAATGGAATGTCTATATAAATGGAATCAAACAGGGTTCCGATGTCATGATGTTGCTGTGATAAAATATCCTGATGAGAAGCAATTTGGGAAAGCAAAGGGATTGCTTTAGCTCACGATTTCAGAGTATAGTCCATCGTGTGGCTTAGTCATGGCAGGGAGAACTGGAGTGAGCAGGTCACATCTACAGTGATGAGCAGATGGAATACTGCTTTCTAAAACAACAACAACAACAACAAAAACCTGTCGCCATGTAAGCAAATGCAATGTGTTTGCATCTTGGTGAGTATAGAAACAGAGCATGAAGGAGCGGAGAGAGCCTACACCAAGCAGGAATAGCACTGAGTTCTTTCCAAAGCAACACCCTTCTCAAACAAGGAAGCTTACAATACTCATGTGGGGGCTGGCCCATTGGCCAGGCTGGCTCTACACTTACTAGCTGCAGAAGAATCCCTTCTTCTATCTCCCAAGTCCTGGGATTACAGGCATGTATCACACTACCTAACAGCATTACTGTACAACTATTTCCATAAACATGTATTTTATTTTCTCTTAGATAAATACCTAGGAGTGGAATTACTGAGTAAAACAGCAAGAATATGTTATAGTTTTATTTTATTTTATTTTATATGGTTGCATCATGCTTACTTGCTTGCTTGTGTGTGCTCAGTTGATTTCTCCACTCTTATATTGTTCAGAAACCCCTACCTGGGGAATGATACCACCCACAGTAGGCTAGATCTTCCCACATCAATGAACTTAACTAAGACACCCCAACCCTAGGTATGCCCATAGGCCGACTCATTGTAGACAATCCCCCATCAACACCTCCTCAGGTGACTCTAAGTTGTGTTGAGTTGACAATTAAAGATGACCACCATATATGGCATATATATATTTGGGCACCGATCGACTTGGCATAATCCAAGCATCATCCATGTTGTCACACATTAGTTGGGAGATGAGGCAGGCGTCTTTAGTGGCAAACTCCTACCTTATTGTAACTTCAAACTGTCCCTTTTCTTTATTTTCAACCAATGAAAACTAAGCATACTCAGAGCACCCTTGTCCACCATTTTAACCTTTAAATATAAGAGCATATCCTTGAGGTTTAAAATGACCGAAAATGTCTTAAATCATCTTAAATTATGACTTACAACTGAGCTTGCTCAGTGGTGGGCCAGCCCCCACATGAGTATGTGTAAACTTCCTTGTTTGAGAAGGGTGTTGCTTTGGAAAGAACTCAGTGCTATTCCTGCCTGGTGTAGGCTCTCTCCGCTCCTTCATGCTCTGGTTCTACACTCACCAAGCTGCAAACACATTGCATTTGCTCGCATGGCGACAGCTCAGTCCTTTTGATATAACCAGCATTCCATCTTCTTACTGCAGTTTGTTTAAAAACGGATTTCTTGTTGAACATCTGTGTTGCTTCAGTTTAAGGCAATCACAAATAAAACTGCTATAAATATTTTTAAAATCATCTATTTAGAAACAGTGTGTTTCATGTTGGCCAGGCTGGCTCTACACATACTAGCTGCAAGGGACTTTTCCCTTTCCACCATCCTGACTCCACCTCCCAAGTGCTGGGATTATAGGCACATATCACAGTACCTGGCAGCATTTCTGTACAACTGATTCTATGAACATACATTTTATTTTCTCTTGGGTAAAACCTAGGAATTGAATTATTGAGTAAAACAGTAAGGATATGTTATAACTTTTATTTTATTTTTAAAAATATTTGGTTTTGTATATATGAGTGTTGGGCTGCGTGTGTGTGTGTGTGTGTGTGTGTGTGTAGTACACACACACACATACACATGCACGCACACACCAAATACATGCAGTGCCCATGGAGACCAGAAGAGGGTGTTAGAGTCCTTGTAATTGGATTGTTAGTTGCTATGTGGGTACTGGGAATTGAGCCCCAGTTCTCTGGAAGAGCAGCCAGTGCTCTTAATTGCTGAGCCATCTCTCCAGCTCCATGTTAATGTTTTAAGATGCTGACTTTTACAAAGTGTATCATTTTTATTTTGTAGTTCTACAAACAGCATGAAGAAATTTCACTTTCTCTACAACCTTAGCAAATGTCTATTCTGGTCAGTCTCTTTAGTTAGAGCCATTCTGTGAGGTGCAGACTGGTTGTAATTTGTTTTCTTTATGGTTGATGATGTTGAATATTGTTTTTAAGTGCCTGTCTACTATTTCTGTCTTCTTTGGTAAATGTCTGGTCAGATCACTTACCCATTTTCAGTGGGCTTTGCTTTCTTATTGTTGAGTTTTTCTAGTTCCTTATATATTCTACATATATGGGTTGTTGGTTTTTTTTTAAATCAGGTAAATGCTCTATAAATACTTTTGCAATCTGTATTATTATTTAATTTTTAAATTGTGTCTTTCAAAGAGTTTTTAATTTATAAAATGTAAAGTCTTTATCAGTTGATTTTTAATATGGTTCATATTACTTGATTCATCAGTTGATTGACGGGGAGGCCATCCATGTGCTTTGGAGGCAAGAAGACAACTTGGTGGAGTTGATTCTCTCCTTCCTGCCACCATGTGGGTCCTGGGGATTACTCTCAGGTCATCAGGCTTGTCAGCGAGTGCCTTTATACCCTGAGCCCCATCACTGGCCTCAATTGTTCTTCTGTGGATGATGCTTTTAGTTCAGATCCAAGATCTGTTGCTTAACCCAAAGTCTTAGGGACAGCCATCTGTGTTTTCTTCTAGAAACTGTAAACATTTAAAAAATGTATTTGTTATTTTGAAACAAGGTTTGAAACCACCTTCTTATATTTAGGTCTATGATTCACGTTTGGTTGATTTTTATATCAGTTGTAAGGTGTGGATTAAGTTTGTTTGCACGTGGCTCTCTGTTTTCCAGCAGCATTTGTTAAAAAGGCTACACCTTGTATACTCACTGTCTTCCTATAAGGGTAGGACTCAGCTCTGGTCCTATTTCTGGACTCTGCATGTTCTACCAAACTACTAGTGTTTCCTGATTCTAGTACTATCATTCATATATATATATATATACACATACACATACACATACACATACACATACACATACACACACACATACATATACATCACTATAGTTTAATACACATACACATACACACACACATACATATACATCACTATAGTTTAAGTAAGATTAATTTTGGCTAGTCTAGATCCTTTGAGTTTCTCACAAATCATAGAATCAGATTGTCAATTGATTTTTTTAAAGCCCTATTGTGATTTTGGCTGGGAATACATTGCATCTATTGGTTAATTCAAGTCTTTCAGCACTTGAACAATGTATATCTCTATGTCCATTTAGATCATCATGAGTTTCTGTCAGAAATATCATGTAGATTCCAGTCTGCAAGTCTGTACATCCTGGTACGTATTCATACCTAAATATTTCATATTTTAATGCTATCGTAAATGGGAAACAGCTCAGTTGGTAAAGTGCTTGCTGCCCATGATATCAAGACCTGAGATTCAATTCCCAGCTCCTACATAAAAATCCAGGCATGGCTGTGTGCACGTGTAATCCAGTACTGGATAGCCAGAAATAAGAAATCTTGGGGCCTTGATGGACAGATGTTCTAGTCTATTCACTGGGCTCTGGGGTCAGTGAGAGACTTTGTCTCCTAAAACAAGGTGGTGAAAAATAGAGGAAGATTTTCACCATCAATCTTAGTTTTCATTGTACATACACATACCCTCTACAAGAGTGCACACATCCACATGTATGTACACACCCATACACTCTATAAACATACACATGCATGTGCACCCTCTACAAGAATGCACACACCCATATACCTGTACACATACATATACACATGTGCACCCCCACAAGAACACACTCACACACAGATACACACACACTTGAATAAAAGAAACCTATTCATCTTTTGTACCTTTCAATCTTACTAACCCTACTCAGTAGTTCTAGTAGATTTTTTTTGTAGGTTCTGTCAGATTTTTTTGACAGAGACAACCACGTTGTTTAAAATTATAGCTTCTCTTTATTTCTTCTAAAATCTTGTTTCTTTGTCTTACCTTACTGCACTGCTTAGACCCTCCTTCAGCTTAACCTTCAACAACATTGAACGGAAATGGTGATGGCAAATACCTTGCCTTGATCCTGACCTTGTGTGGAAACTGTCTATTTCCCATCTCCAGGGACAGTGTTCACTGTAGCTTTTTTCACACTGTTTTGTATCAGATTGAACTGGTCCTTGCTGTTCCTGGTACTTTTAATTGGGAGTAGTTATTAGTTTTATCAAAGGGTTTTTCCACATTCAAGCAGCTATTTTTTTTAAAGTTGTTATCTATTGAATTGTATTTATTTTCTAAGGTTACACCTTTTCACTTTAGGAATAAAATTAACTTTGTGATTACAATTGATCTTTTTAAGATATTGTCAGGTCTTATTGGATCATTTCTAAAGTCAATTTCACAGATATGATCTCCTTGTAGGGCTTGAGCATTTGAAATTATTTTACTTGTTCAAAAAAAGTAAGCTTATTCTATTTACTTCTTTTGAATAGAGTGGTATACTTCAATTCAGGGGCTAGAAATACAAAATACGCTCTATGACTTTAACTTTCTATACCTAACTCTGGTCTGGCACATGAAGAATGTTTGGTAAATATATTTTGTTGAATGCAGTGTCCAGAAATGCTATTAGGAAAGCAGAGGTGCCCATCACAAACAGGCTTCCTTGTCAGCCAGCCTGAGGAGTGATTTAAGGCTTTTGAGAAAGAAGTGACACTCTGCTGATGGAAAACCGATTAAAAGAAAGTTGTCCGTGTGACAGGAAGCTCTTTTCCCCAATTACTGAAGGAGTCTAGTGGAGAAAGGGCAGAGGCGTCAGCTGAGCAGAGACTGTAGGGTGGCAAGGGAAGTAATGTGAGCAATATTAGGAGATAGCATGGCACTCACCCGAGGGGCTGCACAGGAAGGGGTGGAGGGAAAGACAAGGGATGTTGTCAGCATCTGGAAACACAGGACAGATGTGGCTGGCAAACTGGGAGTACTTGTGGATGCAGAATAACCAAGTAGAATGTTCTGGAAGGCAGCTAAGCCTGTGCATTTGGAGCTCTGTTCTGGAAGTAGGGGCTTGGGTTCTTTGGCTATGCATGGGCATTAAAGGCAGGGAGTGTTAGGAGCTCCTGTGGACCTGCCCTGGAATAGGGTTCACCATGCTCCAGGGTACCAGCTGCCTCAGCTGCAGACTCTTAGCAGCAACTAAGCAGGCTTGCTGAAGGATTTCAGTGGCTTCTGTTCTACCTGCTAGTGCAAGACAAACAAGGTATTTCATCTATAAGCACCTCGGTTCTCTTAGATAATGACAGTATAAACCTCACAAGCTGGCTATGAGCCTTTGATGAGCTAAAGGACATTTGTCACCTCTCTAAACATCAGTCACTTTCCATCTGATTAAGCCAATCTAAATGAAGTGCGTAGGAGAAAGGAGCCAGACATGAAAGTCTCCCATCGGCCGGGCAGCGGTGGCACATGCCTTTAACCCCAGCATTTGGGAGGCAGAGGCAGGCAGATTTCTGAGTTCCAGGACAGCCTGGTCTACAGACTGAGTTCCAGGACAGCCTGGGCTACACAGAGAAACCCTGTCTAGAAAAACCAACAAAAAGAAAGGGAGGGAAAGAGGGAGAGAGGGAGAGAGGGAGAGAGGGAGAGAGGGAGAGAGGGAGAGAGGGAGAGAGGGAGAGAGGGAGAGAAAGGGAGAAAGAAAGTCTCTCAGCTAAGAACTCAGCAAGGAAGGCTTTGGATTGCTGAAGAGACTCAGATCTTCATACTATTTCCTAGACACTTGTTTGCTTTTCATTTAAGGACTATACTTAAAACACAAAATGGGCACTTGCTTTTCTCTCTACCCTACAGAGAGATGAAAACTCCAGCCATCCATGTGGTGGGGAGATAGTGAAGCCCCAGCCCTTCCACACAGAAATCTCCATGTTCTGGAGAAGAGCATAGGATTTGCTTCTGAGCCCTCTGCATCCCTCTGTGCACGTCACAGTCGCAGAACTCATAACACAACACAAATACACGTAGGGCCATCTTGTAGTTTAGTGTTTAGGAAATGACAAGGAAATGTTTGCAGAAGTTTAACACAAGGGCAGCTTTTATTCCTGAACATTTTTTTTGGGGGGCGGGCAGGGCATTTTTGGCGGTTGACTGATCTTACAGAATTTGCAGATAGTCAACTGTATTGTGAGAATGCTAAGCCTTAGCTGTAGCTGAAGTTAAGCACTAAAGCATGTATGATAAAGCCAAAGATCCAGGCCACTGTTTTCTTTTGAATAATAAACTTCAAAGCCTAACTAGTATTTCCTTTAAAATTGAATTAAGGGCCTGGAGAGATGGCTCAGTGGTTAAGAGCACCGATTGTTCTTCCAAAGGTCCTGAGTTCAATTTCCAGCAACTACATGGCTCACAACCATCTGTAATGGATCTGATGCCCTATTCTGGTGTGTCTGAAGACAATGACAGTGTACTCATATACATAAAACAAATAATTCTTTAAAATGGAATTGAATGAGAGTCAGAGAATGCATGTTATGTGGTCTCTTTTAGCTTTGAAAAATTCTGGTTTGGTTTGAATAGTAATTATCTTGGTGTTTGGTCTGCTTTAGGGATGTTTTAAATGTTTTTCTTAGTTTATAGATTGTCTTGTTGAGACTTGAAACAGGGTTTTGTTACTTAGTCCAAACTGGTGTTCCACCTTGATCCTCCTGCATCTGCCTCCCAGGTGCTAGGATCCAGATGTGTGCCCCTATCCTTGTTCCTTTGGTTTCTGTTCTATCTCCTCCTTCCTTGCACCCAGCAAAGTCCTCTTTCTTGCTCCATTAAAGACTTTTTGGGGGGAAGGAATTCTTATTTGGCTAGTAATTTTAGCTAGAAAAATGCTGGTTAAGTTGCTTCTCAGCCATCTATGCTAAGGGCTGAGAGGGAAAACTTTATGTATGTGAGATAGGTCCTCCAGCCAATAACAACAGCTAACCTCATTATTTAACATTTGCTACAAAGGGCCTATTGAAGATGTGATTGGCTGTATAGAAAAAAAAAAAAAGCTCACCAGGCTTGGGCTTAGTTGCTCAATCTCTCTGTTACTGCAGGAAGACTTCCGGCCTTTACTGGCCTCACAACGAGACTGGCCCAAGTGCCGAAGGCTTCTGTAGTTCTAACCCTGGATAGGAAATAAGTAAGACTGTGGTTTGTCTTGATGGGGAGAAGGCTAAGTCAACCCTTTTCCCAAATGAGCGACTCAAAGGATGCTCTCTCAGCATCTGAGTCACCCAGATGCACAGACGGCTGAACAGCTGTCCAAAGGATGTTAGTTAACACAGGCTCAGGCCAGCAGTGGGCACATGCTTCACAAGGATGCCTCCTCCAGGCTGCCTCCAGGAATGCTCTGGGCTCATTTTAAACAAGAAGCTTTTCAAGTGTGCATGAGGGACAGAGGCAGGAACCTGCCACCTGGATTCTCAACTTCACTCTGTCCCTTGGAGAAGCTGGTAACCAGCAGGAGTCTCCACCACAGCCCATAAACCTGAAAAACACAGAACAGGATTAGGGTGCCCATGCCTGGTTCCTGGGGATTCTGGTGGTGGGATATAGAACTTATTTCTTTATAATATTTGAATTTAAAGAATCTGAGCTGAACACTTAAATCAAATTAATGACACCCTTGGATTTTCTGATGGCATTTTACTTCATATGAGTGGGAAAGAAAGACCAGAGGCCTTTGCCCCATCCTCTCCTCTGGCCTAGAGAGGACCCCTCTCCCAACTCTGTATCTGAATCTTACTCCTCTTCAACTGTCAGACTTGACTACATACATCTTGAAGCACTTGATTGCCCTAAGACTCACTCCCCTAAAAATACTAGTTTAATTTATTTCATTTACGTTAGCATTCAGGCAGCATGCATGCCATTGACAGGGCTAATACAGGATGAATAATTGCCTCTCGCTTGACACCTACTTTGTATATGTATGGATGTTATATATTTAGTGTGTATTACAGGTGGCTGCCTTAATGACCTTTATCGATATTTAAAAGTGATACATTTAAAAAAAGTCAAGACTATTTTTAAGCTGAAGTTCCATTGCTCCAGAAATCTGCACATTTCTCAAAGATATCAACCGCTGATTATATAGAAAATTTATCAATAACTTATTAAACAGGTATATTTCTGTTCATGGGTCATTCTGACAGTATCACTTCTAATTACAGCATAAGCTTCAGACACATGTCTTCTCATTTATAATTGATTAGTAGGTAGTAAAGTAAAATCTACCATCTTGGGAGGCAAGCCAAATAAAACGGGTGAAATCTCATGATGGCGCATTAAATCTTCCCAAGTTGGGAGCCCAGCTAGATTAGAAAGGGGCGTATGAAGGGCAGGGTCTAGCTTGTATTAGTTACTTTACTCATTGCTGTGACAAAATGCCAGATAGAAATGACCTAAAAGAAGATTTATTTTGGCTCAAGGTTTCAGAGGGCTCAGTCATGCATCTGAGTACAACATCGTGGTGGGGAATGTATGGCTGAGGAATTTCTCTACCCCATGGCCAACAGGATGTGGAACAAAACTGGAGTTAAAAGTGGGCACCAAGACAATATGTGAGCCCCTAGAACATTCAATCAGCCATGCCTTCCGGGGACAAAAATCTATATATGGTGGTTTGTGTCGCCACGCAGCTGAGCCTCAAGTTATTCTCCTATGAACTGGTGTACCCCTGTGGTACTACCTCAGGGTTACTGTGAGGATGGCTGAGTTTATGAACACAGGCTATCAGACACATAGCCAGTGCCTAACAAACCATAGATGTTACTTATCAAGAATTAGTTTTTACTGAATTATTACTATTTTGTTACTGCAAATTTTGGGGAGTTCCACAAGGGTAATCACCTGTTACCAAGGAAATTGGTACCCATTTCAGGGTTCCTAGTCTTGTTAATAAAAGAGTTTAAGAACTGACTCAAGAAATCTCAAGGACCGTTTTATTAGAGTTAAAAAAAAATGGCAGGGTAGCTACCTATAAATCTCAGACACTCCACAGAGGAGGGGGTTGGAGAAGAGGCAGAGAGACAGCTGTGCCTTTTCTAGGCAGCCATGTTGAGGAAGTAGGGATTATGGGGCAGGGGCTGAGGTGGGAGAATAACAACACACAAAGAAAGGGAAGAGTCCAGAGTGTCCAGGAAAGCCTGCCTAAGCTTTGTCAAGTGTCTAGAAAAAGGACAAAGATCAAAAGGAGAAAAAGGAAAAGTTATACGTCTGTGAATAATTCAGAATGGTGAGCAAATAATCCCCAGACTCATGGCTACAGTTCCAGATTTAACTTTGCCAGCAACAGGCTTTCTAGGTAGGAAAAGCACATTATCTCAAAGGGATAATGATTCCTCCCATCTCTTTAACAGGGTTTAATATATAAACCAACCTCCCTGAACCATGATCTCTTAGCTGAGTGACTGACCAGCAAAACGTACTTTTTGTTACATTTCCACTCTGGCCACAGAAATATCTTTCTTTCAAATGGTCTTATCTGGGCTACTGTAACATTCCTTGCTTTGAAGAGGCAACCACACAGTCATTTAGGAATGGCTGGAGAGTTAAGTAGTTGATGCTGCGTGCTTGGTGGTTAAGAGCATGTCGCTGCCTTGCTGAGGACCAGTTCCGTACCCACTACCCACATCAGGCGGCTCACCTATTATCACCGGTATCTCCAGCTCCAGGGGATCTGGACTCCACGGGCATCTGAACTCACATGTATATGTACCCCTTCCCCTGCAACACATACATACACACATACTTAAATATAAAATAAACCTGTAAACATATACAATCACTTAGATTAGCACTGAGATTGGGGAGCAGATATAACCTACTTTCATTTTATAACCAGGAAAATCTAGAGATGTAGTTTTAAAGTGGTTCCTCAGAAGGAATGAAAACTGGAGTTCTGATCACACCCTCACCTACAGTCTCCAGACAGGGTGTGCACTTAGGGGAGATAAGAAATCGGAACTCCCTTCTTGTATTCTTGGCTGGGACCAGGGTCATTCCTGGAAGTGCTTTCAGGGTTAGTGCCTCTAAAGTATCCAGAAGGGTGCCATCTCGGTGCTATCTCTAGTTCTTATCAGCTTTATTTTCAGATAAAGTTTCTGTCCATGCTCTTTTGCTTGTCTTACCTGCCTATGGCATGCCAAATGCGTCTCCTTTGCCCTTGGTACAATTGGGAATGTGGCAAAGGCAGAGTTAGGCTGTTGGCCAGCTTCTCGTCTCCATCCTGTTCTTAAATTCTTTTATTAGCAAGACTAAGAACCCTGAAAGGGATGCCAATTTCCTTGGTAACAGGTAGCTCCCCTGGTGGGACTCCCCGAAATTTCCAGTAATAAAATAAGTCGTGATTCAGTACCCGAGTCAGTAGCTCTCATGCACTGTTCCTTGTTTCTAAAAGCCATGGTCACGGTCGGTTCCTATGAGCTCTCAGGGGTAGAACAGTCATTGACTTTAGTGGCTCAGTGAAGTAGGCTCCAAGTGGAGGACTAGAACAGGCTCTCTGCTCTTCTTTTAATGGTTTTCCCCACATCACCCCCCAGTGTCCCCCCAATTCTAGTTGTCTCTCCCAGTACTCTCCCTCCCTCCCTCCCCACTTCCCCTGCCAGATCCTTCTTATACCCATTCCCCCCCCCAGGCCACCTACAAAATCTATGCTATTTTCCATTCCCAGGGCGATTTATGCAACCCTCCCCTTGAGTCTTCCTTGTTACCTAGCTCTCTGGGTCTGTGGATTATAGCATGACTATCCGTTACTTAACAGCTAATGTCCGCTTATAGCTGAGTACACTTTACTCTTTATTCATAATAGCCAGAAACTGGAAACAACCTAGATGTTCTTCGACCAAAGAATGGGTAAAGAGAGCTTGGGTCTTAACTAGTTTTCTAACGGTTTGTATTTGGCTGAGCTGGCTCTTGTCTTTCAGACCCCAGCCTGTCATCTGTGTTGTTGTGAAGGTCAAACCATAATGCAGATTCAGTCAAGCACCTTGGTCAAAGTTATGATGGAACCCTCTCTTCAAAACTCAGCTTCAGCACCTCCTGCTGTAAAGTCCCTTCCTGACAGGATGCTGCCTGTCCTCGGCCCCAATTGCTCACCTTCCCAAGTGCCCTCTGAGCACACCTCCATTATAGAAATTATAGAATGCATGTTTGCATTTTGTCTTCACACATTACTAATAGGTTATTTCTGCCCCCCCCCCTCAGTTAAATGGGCCAATTCAAGACAGATTAGATTAAATGCAGGATGCAGGTTTATTGGGAAGCTGCTCTCGGACTTCCCAAGGACCAAGGCCAGGAAAGTCACCATAGGAGGGGGGAAGAGAAGGAGCAGGGAGGAAATCAAAGTAACTGGATTATAGAGGAAGAGCCTCTGGGGGAAGGGCAGCCCAGCCTCTCTGGGCTGGAAAGTTCAGTGTTGGAGGCAGGATATGTCAGGTAAGGACTAAGGATGCTGGGAGAACCTGGAGGCCAGGTCTGCTATGATATGTAAAATATACACCTCAGTCCCTTGTCCCAGGGTCTGAAACCTAACAATTAGATGCTCTTCATTTTAAATTTAAGAAACATCTGTATTATTCAGACTTGGGCAGACTTCCTATTTCACATGGGTATTGCTGCTTGCTGTGCTTTCCTACATCCTGCTGGCCATGTCTGCAGGCGTCTCCTGCTTATCTGTGTTCTTCCTGCCATGCTAAAACATGAATGGTTTCAGGACTAATATGTTGTTCTATGGGGAGAAGGCAACCACATTTCTCCAGGAGCGTCACTGAGGTCACAAGACGATGTTCCACATAGTAAGTGTCTGACACACAACAGGGCTTCACAGATGAATCCACACTTGCTAGGAAATTCTTTTTGTTTGTTTGTGGGTTTTAGGGAGGACAGTGTAAGATCTCATTGTGTATCCCTGGCTGTTCTGGAACTCACTATGTAGACCAGGCTGGCCTCAAACTCACAGAGATCCATTTGTCTCTGCCTTCCAAATGCTGAGATTAAAGACTTGCACCACTATGTCTGGGTCTGCAAGGAAATTCTTTAATAGCATACTGCCAAAAGCCTTCAAGACTGAACCAATTTCTAGTCATGAAGACTCAGGTTCCATGACAGGAGATAAGGAACAATTTCAGAGCCACCAGTGTTCTGCAAATCGCACCGTGTACGGTGCTAGCCACTCCTGTGCTCTCAGTGCTTTCAACCCAATCCGAGGCCCTTTTATTTTTCCACAGGTGTTGTCTCCTGTGAGAAGAAAGATTATGACTAACCCTCATCATCTTTCATCTGTTGTAGAAAGTTTTCTTTAAAAAAAGAACAAAAGTTTTTGTCATTATAGAGGGTTTTTTTTTTGTCTGTATTTGGAGACAGTTTAACTGTAATGAACATTATGTTACTATGCCTTTAATTTTATAACTTGGTAGATGGGCCATAAGGTAATGAAAGATAATAAACATTTGAATGCTTGAACTATTCTTTGTATCATTTGTATAGCTAATATTCTTGTTAGAGGGAAATATATATATATATATATATATATATATATATATATATATATACACAATACTCTTATCTAAAAACATAGAGTATAAATATGTAGACTGCACTTTTCCTTTTGTTGTAATAAAATAGCCTGGCAAAGGTCTTAAGGAAGAAGGGGCTCATTGAGGTTCACAGATTGAGGGAACAGAGTACCATAGAGGGCAAGACATACCAGGAGGAGCTAGGTCGTGTAAGGGGAGGTTCTGATTTGTCAATAAAGGAGGCTGGGAGCCAATTGCTGGGAGCAAGGTACAGGTGGGACTTCCAGGTTCCAAGAGGAAGAGACGCAGGGAGGGAGAGAAGGGCCCTTTTCTGTCACGCTTTGAAGGAAAAAAGGACACAGCAATCATGCAGGGCTTCGGGGAGAGCTAGGGGCCTCCGCTATGGGCGGGTGGCCAAAGTAGTTTGGCAGGGGCTAATTGGAACAAGTCACTAAGTTTACAGCGGAAGGAGAGATGGAGATAATAAACTGGTAAGGGCACGCATTTCCAGGCAGGAGATATTTTCTCCCAGCAATTGTCCGTAGCAGGCAAGATAAGATAACAAGGCTGAGTGTGTGTCTTTTATCCGTGGATTCAAAAGGAAGCCGGGTTAAGCCAAACTAGGTGGAACAGGAGGGAGCAGGGAAGAGCACAAAAGGCCGTAGCATTTTTTTGAAAATACACGCAACAGGGTAACATTACACTCAGAGTAAGGAAGCAGGGGAAGGGCCAGCAAGATAGCTCACTGGATAAAGGTGATTGCCACCGAACCAGAGAACTTGAGTTTAATCCCTGAGACCTCACAAAGCAGAAGGAAAACACCGACTCCCTGACCTTGTCCTCTGCCTTCCGCAGTACACTGTGGCACATAGTTACCCTCCTACTCTCTCACTCCTCCCCAATACACAAGTAGATTGACAAATGTTTTTTAAAATCTTTATAAAAGAAGTCAAGACAGAGGGAGGAGCTGCCGGGGCTCCTGTTCTCTGTTTGGTCCTGTCCAGGGCCAGAGCCTACAGAATGGAGCTGCCCACAGTTGAAATGAGCCTTCCTACCCCAGGGAACCTAATCTAGATAATCCTGCACAGGCACACTCTGGGACTTGTTTAGGTGATTCTAGATCCTGTCAAGTTGACAATGCTAAGCATTGCACAGAAGATAGTAAAGAAATGTATCAAAGTACTAACACTGCTGTGTGTAGGTACTATCACTGTTATCATTGAGGACACTTCACTTGCTTTGTGTTGTCTGTATTTTCCAGGTTCTACAGTAAGCATTGATCATACAGTAATATATATATTTTATTAATTTATATTATATATGTATAATTTATTAATTTATTGTGTGTGCACACATATTTTTTGGAGGTCAGAGGACAACTTGAGGGAGTAAGTTTTCTCCTGTTGTGTGGGTTCTCACTCACAAACTCAGGTCACCAGACTTGGTGGCAAGTGTCTACCCTCTGAGCTATCTCACCAGCCCCTAATCAGAAGACTTTTAAGCCTGTATAGTTAATTCCCTTACGAAACTTTTTTTTAAAAAACAAGAAAATTATCCATGAATCTAAATAACTCAAATTCTCTCTGTGATAGTCCTCTCCAGCTCCTCTGTAGTAATTATCTCATGGCCTGGTTTTCTTTACAAGTTCATGCTCTGCGCTTGAAATAAATCTGGTTTCACCATCTGGGTCACGCTGTGAAGGGAGAGAGAACTGGACTTTGGTTTTGTACAGTATTTAAACCTTGCTAATGGAAACCTTCTTCAGCATCCTGTGCAGGCCGTAGCTTACATTTGCAGTCCTCACAGGAACCACGTGGAGCTGTGGCTGCATCCTGGATGCCTCACACAGGAGCGATGAGGGAGCGTTAGGTGGAAGGGGCATGAGGACCTCTCCTGCTGACCCTCAGAGGCATGGGTTACTATATACAATCCTAAGTGGTTTGTGTTGAGAAATCACTCTACAAATCTTAAGTTCTGGCCATGGAGGACATCTTTGGAATGGACCGTTGTTCTCTTTTTGGCTAGTGAAGAAACTGAAGTCTGAGGTTGCTTCTTTGGGTTGGGGATTTGTTGTTGTTGTTTGTCGACTTGGTTTTTGTTTCTGAGTGTGGTTAATGTGTGATAACAGATTTTGAGACTTTTGTTTTTACATCTTTCAGCAGAGCTAGGCTTTGTGTACTGAATTCCCTCTTCACCCCATAAGACATGCTTATGTGGGCTGTTTATCTTCTCTCCTGTGGAGTACTCCTGTCTCCTGGGCAGTGTCCTTGCTCTTAGCCTCTGAGTTATGAGTTTGCCTCATATTATCGAAGGTCCCCTGGCATTTTGGCTGGGTAGAGTTATCTCCTTCCTTTTATTATCTAATGTCCCCAGTGATCAGTTATTGCTCGTCTGTGTCACCTGCTCAGCTGTGGGCTATGTGACTAGTTAATGACGGGAAAATCTTCAGATTGGAACAGGAGTGTCATCTGTCATGTGTTTCCTGGAAGAAGGGGAAAAAAAGGGTAAAGAGGCAGGTTTCAAGAACAAGGTCTTTGTTACAAACGCCTGCATCTGACTCCCTTTGTGACCCCACAGCCTGGCATGATGCCTCACTTGGAGTCTAGCTCGATGTCTAGCTCAAATGTCCCCTGAACAAACTAATGAGGGTAGCTTAATAGGTTAGTACATCCCAGGGGATGTTACTCTGAAGGAGAGGGAAAACGTAGCATGTGGTGGTGGTGGGGATGTTCTTTTGATATTACACATTAAAAAAAAAAAAGTGTGTTTCTTATAAAATGCTTCCAATGGGTAGAAATTGAGACATACTTTGTTCAGATAGCTGATCCCACTGTCCAGATTCATTAGATACGGGGCCTCTTTCATAACCCACCATCATAGTACCGTGCTTTATACTTTTCTGCTGAGGAGGTTCTGGTAAAATTGTCAGCCCAAGTTATTATATTAAGTCTAATGTATTCCCAAGGAATAGGTGGCTGGTACTGTCATTTGGGCACTAAGAAATATTTGTCTAGATGTTTGATCCAATCTGTAGTTTTATTTAATGTGTAATTGGTGAGAAACTAGCAGAGACACATTTAAATGCTTGCATCTCTAACCTTGTCACGGAGTCTGAGCGCTCGTTCATCATCATTATCATGGATTCCTGCAGCCAGCCGACTTCATAGGGAAGCAAGCACTGAAGCAGATTAAAGCCAAGGGGCTGAAACGGAGACTGGTCTGCCTCACCTTGGCAACGGAGGATGTGGATCCGGAGGGAAATGAAAGCATTTGGTACAAGGGCAAGGTGAGTACCAGGGCCACCACATTACCCACGTCCGAACTTCTCTGTGCGTTACCAGGTGCTTTTTGTTTTTTTCCTAATGTATTCACTTATTGAAAGGATGGCACACTTGATTTCTGAGCTGACATTAAAGAAACAGAAAGTAATTAACTGATGGGAAACTGGAATGCTGCTTTTTTTTTTTTTTGCAAGCAGAAGAATCTATGTGCATTTAAAAAATATATAGCCAACAGTTTTCAAAAGTATTGAGAAACAATATATTTTTATAGCTGTGAATGCAAAAGATGGCTTTTATAAGGATTTGGTGATCTGATTTAATTTTTCAAGAATCTCTTTATAAAAGATACGATTGACATAACAACCACAAATCCAAGTGAACCCATCCTGACAAAGAGGCCTGCAGCTTGGAGGATGATTTGAGAAGCACCTGTCCTCTGGTTCTTCAGGAAGAATACCATGACCATCTCCCAACTTTGCATTGTTAATTCTGGAAGTCGGTGGAACCAGGGTTAAGGGGATAGCCCATCCACGGAACCCCATTCCCTTCCCCTTTCTATTTGCAACAAAGCCCAGCGTGGCTCAGCGTTTGGAGGTGATCTGGCTGCTGGGGTGGTGTCGAGAGAGAGCACTGGCCCTTTAAGCCTCTACCAAGAGCTATTTATTCTGTGTGGAGCAGAGTCAGCTTCATTATTGCACAAAGCTCAGGGCTCCTGGACCCTCAGTTTTTCTCATCCACTGCAAGGTCTTTGATGTTTTCCTCCATTTTTTTCCACCCCTTCAGTGTCAGTGGTGGGATGGGGAATCTGTGGCATCCAGTCAGAACCTCACTGAACAGACACACACTAAGGCACAAGCCTTTTGACATAGACCTCATGTGGCTGACCTGCCCCCCACACAGGGATTTTTTCCACATTTGCTTGTTTAGTTCTACAGCATTCCTAATAGGTATATGTGACCATTTCTGTTGTAAATATGAGGGTTTGGAGCTCAGAGAGATTGGGTAAATTCTTTTGAGTTGCTAGTGATTGGTGCATAGAGCTGAATTCAATCAACCTAAATTAGGGCGTTGATTCTTGTCCTTTCCTATAAAGAATGCTGATTATTCCAGTTTGTCCTCTTTCTGTCCTTGCTGGTGTACCCCTGAAGTCACTTTGCAACTTAATTGTATTCTGCAGCTCCCCATCTGGGCATGTTATCACACGCACTGAAGCTAACAGGCTTACCCCAGACTTCCAGTTCCCTTCAGCCATACCAGGCTTGCTCATCTGTGTAAATGGCTCCTCATGACTTTCCCCGTCTCCGTTCTTTATCCCCCAGTACAGGCATGCTTTCTTTGCCTTTTTAAAGATCTATTTATATTCTTTTATGTGTATGAGTGTTTTGCCTGCCTATATGTATATGTATCGCATGCATGCCTGAAGCCTGCAGAAGTCAGAAGAGGGCTTTGGGTCCCCTGGAAATGGAGTTGCAGAGAGTTGTGAACCACCATATGGGTACTGAGAATCAAACCCAGGACCTCGGCAAGAGCTACAAATGCTCTTAGCCACTGAACCGTCTCTCCAGCTCTAGACTTCATTTCTTAATACATGTTCTGAGCTAGGAATTCTGGTTATCCCAGGATTTAATAAACCGAAGCAGGAGGCTTATCATTTGAAGGCCAGCCTGAGATATGCAGTGAATTTGAGGCCAACCTTGGTTATATAGCTGAGTTTCCATATTTTTTTTTTTTTTTGGTTTTTCCTTTTCCTGTGATTTAGAGACAGGGTCTCATGTTAAATGGGCTGGCTTTGAACCTACTCTGTAGCTGAGAATGACCTTGAACTTCTGATCCTCCTTCTTCCTTCCAAGTGCTGGCTAGTATTTCAGGGGCACGCAGCCATACCCAGCTCTATGCTGAGCCAGGCATGGAGTGCAGGGTTCGCACATGCTAGACAGGCGTGGAGCAGGGCTTTGCACATGCTAGGCAGCTCTCTTGATTGAATCACACCCCCAACCCAGTTTATCTTTTGTCTTTCTTCCACATGCCAGCTGCTAATAGAGTTCTAACCCAATGACAGGATCCTCCCTCTTGAATTTTCTAACATAACCCTGTCTGCTCTTGATGCTTAGTAGGGCCATTATTTTTATCGTGCTAAAGATCTTATTTCTTTCTGCTTCTTTTTTTTAAATCCTCATTTATATTGTCCTTTAAAAATATTTTTAAAAGTTTGAATTGCCACAGAAATTATGCATATTTTCAAGGGACAATGTGACACTTTAATGTGACATAATGTGTGGATCAGATCAAGGTAATTGGCATCTGTATTATCACAGACATTATCATCTTTTTGTGTTGAGAGCATTTATTTTGGGTTGTGGTTGTTGGCGGTGGTGGCGGTGGTGGTAATGGTGATGGTGTGTTTGTGTGTGTGTGTGTGTGTGTGTGTGTGTAAGAGAGAGAGAGAGAGGGAGGGAGGGAGGGAGGGAGGGAGGGAGAGAGGGAGAGAGTGAGAGAGAGAGAGAGAGAGAGAGAGAGAGAGAATGAATATATATTCTGGCTATGCTGGAATACCAGCCTGGCCACGCCTCCCTCTACTCCTGTGTGCTGGCATTAAAGGCTTGTGTTACTGTGAAGTCAGTTAGAGCATTTAGAGACCTCTCTACCAATTACAACCGAACATGAGAAGCTATCCCTCTTGGTCACATATATACTCTTTATATTTTAGAATGATGTGTATTTTTCACTTTTTTTTTGTTTCTCAACTTTGGTTTAATTTCCTGTGTGTTTGGTATTTGATATTCTATTTTTGCAAGCATTCCTAATGGTGGAGATGGAGAATAGGTTTACCTGCTTATTCAACACATGTTTTTGTAGTTTACTCTGTGCCAGCAATGTTGTCGGCATAACAACAAATTGAACAGAAGAGAACCGTTGTCTTTGTGGAGTTTATACACTAGGAGAGAAGAGTGGACCACAAGGAAAGTCCATTAAATAGATGTTCATCAAGTGGTAATGGGAAATGGAAATGGGGTAGCCTTTGGCAATGCCCAACTGGGGGCTGGGCAACGCTTGTGCTTAAATATGGCTTACATTTTAAAAAAATCAACACATAAGGGCACTTCAGTCCTGAAAGACTAAAGCAGCAAAGGAAGATTTTAGGAAGAGGTTTATAGGAAAGGGTAGAGAGTTCAGGAGGTAGTGGTAGTGGTCATTGTCATTATCGCTCTCCTCCTATCACTCCTCCTCCTCCTCCTCCTCCTCCTCCTCCTCCTCCTCCTCTTCCTCCTGGCCCTCCTCCTCCTCTTCTGTTTACAAATTACAATACATAGGGACATCGAAAGAAGCAAAGGCACCATGCAATTTTAAAGAGTGTCACTTCTTTGAAAGGTCATTTCCCATGCTGACCTACATTAGTTAGAGATTTAATTTAAGAGACAAATGAGGAAAGGCTAAAAATAAATGAGAATTATGTATATTGGTAAAAACAAAGAAAACAAAACAAGGTCAATGACCTAGTAAACAAAATACAAGAATCTACTAGGCAGCGGGCAGGACAAATGTCCCCGTGTGCCCTGGGTGAGGAGAAGTGATAGGGCGGATTGAACCCAGAAGAACTGAGTTAGAAGTATTTAGAGTCTGTGCTGGAAAAACTACTTTCTATTCTATAGTAAAAGATATAGATTTTATAAGTACAATAAAAGGAAAGGCCAGACTTTGAAACTATGCCTGCCTGTTAACCCCGAATCAGAAAATAGATATGAAAGTCAATACCTGCACAAGACAAAGACCATTTAAAAATTAGCACTCCAAAGGAACAGTCTTGTTAGGTGACTAACTCAGAAATGACCACAAGGAAGTTGCTGTCGGGACATTAGCAGAGGCAGGATGGCTGAGGTGTCTCTGAAGTGACTGAGGGCTTGTGACCAGTGAGTCAGGGGACTGAGCCAGAGTCACCCAGAGCTCTTCCTGTTTCTTAGGTCGCTAAGGTAAGCCAGTGTATCTCCCCCATCGTCCACAGAAATCTCTGGTTTACGGTTTTGAAATGAAACCAAAGTCGCCAAGACAGCCTTTAAACCTCTTGGAGCCAAATCCTTGTCTTACGTTACTACACTCTGACCCAAAGGAGAAAAGCCAGCTTCAAAGCATGTGCTGTATCTAGGCTGTCAACCATATGCCAGGTTAAACCGTTCAAGTCCTTTAACCAACCAGTTCTCATCATAGATTTAGAACCTCACGGAGAGCTTCTCCTTTGGGGTTTTATCAAAGAGATAAAGCACCCAGACCTCAGAGATGAGGGCTAAGTTGGTAAGTGTGTTAACATCTAAAAGACCAGAAGCGATGTGAGAGCTGAGCTATGTCTGAGTGAGCAGGCCGATTCATGCTCACATGACACGACAGCAGCCATGTGCAGTCCGCAGTGCTGAACAGTGGAGCCAGAAGGAACAGCGGAATTTATGAATGTGTGTGTGTGTGTGTGTGTGTGTGTGTGTGTGTGCATTTCTTTATATATCATATTTTACTTTTGCTGTCTTCTATTCTTTTTCCAGTGTTTTGACTTAACAATTTGTTCTGAATTCTGATCTCTCCAATAAGAGATTTTTATTTTAAGTGTATGCCTGTTGGCCTGTATGTATGCATGTGCAGCATGTGCGTGCAGTGCCTAGCCTAAGGACCTGAAGAGGGAAACTGCTCTAGGATCTGGCATTACAGGTCACTGTGAGTCTCAGGACATGGGTGCCAGAACCCAAAAGCAAAGATTCTTAAACTGCTGAGCCATGTCTCCAGCCTGACCTGCTTTTCTTTCAATGTCATCCTTTCCTTTAGATCCAGCTTGCAATAACCCTCTTATCTTCTAATCAGACTTACTGCATAGGTTTTGTTGGGGTTTTGATGCATACAGCCCCTGTTTTCATCTCCCAGCTTTTGATTGCTTGTTTGATATTGTTCACACCCCAGTTACCTTGAAGCCTTCGCTGGTTTTGATGGTTCATTTCTTTGCCCATTGCTAACTAAGATAGGGTGCAATTTCATCCAACATACTTTTACTGATTTATCTATCACGTACTGGTCATAGCCTTCTTTCCTTCTGAAAGCTTTTACCCACTATTTCAGCCAACCTAATTCTACCTGTTTTCAAATTATAAAGTAAATCTTTCATGTTATCTACCATGGCTGTTTGGTTTTATTTTCCTGAAGCTCTGTTCACTCCCCCAACTAAGCTGGAAGCTCTTGAAGGTAGGTACCAGGACTCCTACTGATCTCTCCAGAGTCCAGGAAACAAGGTAGAGCTAACTATTAACACTATACCCAATCTAGGTGCTTTATAATTGGCAAGGTTGAAAATGCTATCCCTCAGACACTAATTCTTCAAGCAATAATGATGCTGGTGAAAACATGAGAGGCAAAGACACCCTCATACACCACTGGTGGGAAGTTTGACTAGTACACAGCTACTATGTACATCAGTGAGGAGGTTCCTTAAAAACTAAAATCAGAAAGTATAGCCACACCACTCCTGAGAACATTCAAAGGAGTCTGAATCAGCACACCGCAGAAGTCTCACACCCACATTCAGCAGTATTCACAATAGCAAACACATGGGATCACCTGAGGTGTCCATCAAAATAGAGACAAATAAAACATAGTGCAAATATCCAATGGAGTTTCTCTCAGCCATAATGAAGAATGTGTGGAACTGGAGAGCACTATGTTAAGTGACAAAAACCAGGCTCAGAAAGACAATGTTACATGTTTGCGTCCATCTGTGGAATAGTTACTTTAAAGTATCTGTAGCTAAGACATAAAAGTAGAGAGGAGACGATTTGAGAAGAAAGGGACCAGCAGGAAGAGGGAGAAAGGATGGAGTGAAGGACATGGTGTGCTTGTGCGACTAGTTCAGGATGAAACTCACAATTCTGTACAATGAATAGCTAATAGACCCCTCCTTACCATGAACCAGCTCTTATAGCTTGGGAAACATCTGGGGACAAGAGGCACATAAGTGACCATCATGCTGATATGCTGAGAATAGCTGTTCTTTTTCAGGTGGTTGGCAATACAACATCTGGAAGCTACAGTTACAGCATCCAGAAGAGCCTGGCTTTTGCTTATGTCCCTGTTGAGCTCAGTGAAGTGGGACAGCAAGTGGAAGTTGAACTACTGGGTAAAAATTACCCAGCAACCATTATCCAAGAGCCCCTGGTGCTCACGGAACCTACTAGAACCAGGCTTCAGAAAGATGGTAAAAAGACAAATCTTGAGAAAGATCCATCCTAGACAACCCAGTTGTAGCTGACAGAACTGCTCTTGGATCCTGCTCCTGCCAGGATAAAGGTAGCCAAGACTTTACTTCAAAATCATCAAAATCCAGATCAATATCTTCGTAAAAACCTTTTCATTGTTTCCCAAACACAATGGTTTGATGAATTAATGGTCTGCATTGTCCATTCAAATGAATTTAAGATGAACACTTGTATTACTGGTGTTTATAAAACCCAATCAGAGAAACATTGGATGTTTGCCAATATGAATCCTGATTCCAGTGGGATTAAAGGACTCTGTGGTGTTAGGAGCACGGTACGTGGCTGATAGCTGAGAGCAAACAAATAAATTATCTTTCACAGAAACAGATACAGTGACAGGGACAGACTTGCTTTATTGGGTTATTTCACCTTAAGTGGGAAAGTGATAGCTTTAACTTTTCACACTATGTCCATGATGGAAATAGCACTTATTAACACTGTGTTACATACCTTCCCATGTAGTTCTCTCCAGTGTTTACCAGTTTCTTAATGGCTCCTGCAGAAAGGGCTTTAAAGACAGTGTGGTTGCCTTTCCTAAGCTGCTTCTTGCACAGGGCTTACAGAGAGCAGAATCTTCCCAAGGAAGCTGGACTTGAAAATTGCCAGAAACCAAGCTGAAGACTAAATAGATTATGCCAGCCCAAACACAGTTTGAATACTGAGTGGCTCTCCTTGAGAAAGAATTAATGCAAGCTGACATCACATGGTGCTCTTCTGAAGAGCTTTTCACAAAGCATTTGACAACACAGGTCAAACAAAGGCTTAAGAGCTGACAGGATTACCCTCAGTGCTGTTCCTGGTGAGGAAAACAAAAAGAAAAAGTTGGGAAATAATCCTTTGATATACTTCTTAAAATCATTAGAGTTTAGTTGACTGACTAGATCAAACAGTAGTTTATCATTTATGACTAATTTACACATCTTTGTATTCACCTCACGGTTTGGAAGAAAGCTGGACTTGAAGCTTTGTAAGGCTCTAAAATGAGTTCTTACCCTGTAAGTTTTGAAATGACAGCAATTTTACATTTTAAATGTTTCATCAGAGTTTAAAATGTTTCAGAGAGATGATATTAAGATCTCTCTCACCATTTGTTCCTTTTGGTATGTCCCCTTACATAAAGAAGAAATCCTTGGTTACAAACGCTTTCTGATTATCAGGAATATTATCAGGCTTGAGTCCAATTCCCAGTTTAGGCTGATAGAAGCCCCTGTGTGGGAGCTGGAAGACTGGCTTCCTATCCTGTCTGTTACTGATGGCCTCTGGAGAGTTACTCTCTATTTCTGTCAAGTGGGCTCACATTCCTCTCACTCTGAGGAAGAAACAAGGCTGAAAGCACAATCTTGAGAGCACAGTGGTTCATGCCTCTTGTCCTAGCCCTCAGAAAGCAAAAGCAGGAGGATTACCCCAACTTCTAGGCCAGCCAGGGCTACAAAATGAGACTTCGTTTTGTTTTTTAAAAATCCCCAAGCCAAAAAAAAAAAAAAAAAAAAGTAAGCCGGGCGGTGGTAGCACATGCCTTTAATCCCAGCACTTGGGAGGCAGAGACAGGCGGATTTCTGAGTTCGAGGCCAGCCTGGTCTACAGAGTGAGTTCCAGGACAGCCCGGGCTATACAGAGAAACCCTGTCTCAAAAAACCAAAAAAAAAAAAAAAAAAAAAAAAAAAAAAAATCCCCAAGTCAAACACCAATAGAAACTAAACCAAACCAAACCAACCAACCAAAAACCCAGTACAACAGTGAAATGCATAGGACTTTGGACTTTAAAGACACTCTCTTTACAGTATTGTTGTGGGGTCCACTTAGATCTGACACAACTCAAACACCAGGTCAATGCAGATAACAAAAATCTATTGTAATCAAGTCACAACTGATGGACCAGGGCCACAAAACAGACTCTGAAACTGAACTGTGACCCCCGCCCCCCAAGCCAGTATAATCCAGAATAAACCTGAAAACTACAACCATCTGTGCCAAGTTGTAGTTACATTTTCTACCAATCAGGATTTAGGGATAAGAGTTTCCCTTATGTGGTTGATCTATGTCAACTGATACAGAAAGTAAGTTTTATTGTCCAGACAATCAAATCCATTTGTTCTTTTGTGGTTAGAAACAATCGTTATGTTTTGGAGAAGAAGGATGGACAATGGGAGCTGTGGTTAGCAACAGTCCTTACGTCCTGGAACAGAAGATGAATAACAAAGACTGTTCAGCTATTGGGAAGTCCCCAGCTCCTCTAGGGCCTGGGACCTTGAACTTAGATTCTTCCCATGATTAAATGGAGTCTGAAAACAAAATGGCAGAACTTAGGACAAGATTCTTATGCTTGTTCCCAACAGTGTAAGCCCACATCTTGACTTCCCTAGGGACTTTCCTGGGTTCCCTTTTTGTTCGTGTTGTGCTATTAGAAGTTAGGTCACCCCTGAGCCTCTGTCCCTACCAGGCATCGTTCTGACCGTGCTCTAAGCAGACCATGGCTAATCAATTATGGAGACCCCGGTTTAGCCTTAGAAAGTGAGTCAAACAGATGTATCCTCATGGGAATATGAGCTGTGTCTTTCAGAGAACAAGCTGGTTACCACACAGAGTTGAAGCTGAAAAGATAACACAGAAAAGGAAACCATGAAGCCCACGGAAGATGAGCTCCTGAGAAGGGAGCCCGGGAGAATCAGGGATGGAATACCAGCTCACCAAGCACTCAGCTCCTGATGGCATGTCAGCCAGCTCTTAGATGAGTACTGTGACCCAAAAGAGCCCATGTGAAGTCAGGCCTGGTAGCTCAGGCCCAAACTTCCAATTACCTGGAAGCCTGAGGCAGGAGACTTCCAAGTTCAAGGCCAGCTTGGACAACTTAGTGAGAGCTTGTCTTAAAATCAAAAGTAAAATAGGTCAGGACTATAGCATAGTGTAGAGTACTTTCTAACGACCTATGAGACCCTAGGTTTGATCTTCAGGACTAGAGATAGGGATGATGGGTGGAGGGGTGAGCCCAAGTGTTGCCACTTCCAGAAAGTGGATCATATGCTGTGAGATCCCAGAGAATTGGGCCTAGGATTGATGTGAGCTCTGAATAGCAAACAACCAGCATTCTTGAAAATACCAGAGTGGGCTGGCAAGACAGTTCAGTAGATGGAAATCCTTGCAGCCAAGCCTGACAACCTTAGTTCATTCCCTGGGACCTATACAGCGTAAGAGAGAGCCAACTCCCACGTGTCCTCCCCTGACCTCTGTGCACTCACCGGGGCACCACATGGCCCACCCTCCCAACACATAAACAAATAAATAAATGTAACAAACATTTCAAAGTACTGTGGAGGTGTGTATAAGAATTGTTCAGGAGACCCATTCTGAAGAACTTTCCATGGCTGCACCTGGTGGCGTACATCTATAGTCCCAGCACTTAGGGCTGAGGCAGGAGGATGGTGAGTTTAAGGTTACCCTGGACTACCAGAGACCCAAGTACAGGGAAGGTATTTATGGTTCTTCCTATGTTGTGGGTGGTCACATCCAAAAGAATCCCTGTCTGTCTCCTTTTGGGAAAATGATAGGAGAAGAACAATGTTAAACTTTTTGAAGTCTGCCGTGGAGGATGTTGGGTAGACAGACTACACTCTGGGCTCTTTGTGGACCTCCCTTTGTGCATATTTAAACCAAACCACAGGCAAGCTGAGAAGGTGAGCAAAGTGCAGCTGTGAACACAACGTTCACAACGCCACGTTCTGAGAAAGCAAAGTGAGGAATCCTGTCCTTTTGAGGAGTCCGTACATGGAATGGGTGCTGTCCCAAATGCCCATTGTAACTATAGAAGTGTGTTGAGTTGTATAGACATTGGGGCCGGTTAATTTGGGTGTGTGGTATTTTTGTTGTTGTTGTTGTTTGTTTTTATTTTTTTTTACTCTATTTGAAAGTTTTTTAAAAAAAATAATAGTTTTTAAAGTTTAGAAAAATAGAGAAACTAGCAAGCTGGCTTAGTGCTTCAGAGAATATGCTGCTCTTGCAGAGGACCTAGGTTCAATTCCCAGCACTCACATGGCAGCTCACAACCATCCGTTGTAACTCCAGTTCCTGGGGATCTAATGCCCTCTCTGACACATGCATGGTGCACATATGTACATGCAGGCAAAATAGTCATAAGGTATAAAACAAACCAGATAAATCTTTAAAATTTTTAATGTATAAATTACCATCCAGTTTTATCTCTTTGCCTTTAATGAGTCATGGAAATAGTTCATGGCTTACAGAAAGTTCCATAAGGAGTGGTAAGAGCACACTAATCAGCATTTTCGGCAGGGAGAGACTTTGGACGAGTTTTGAAGACCATGAAGCGTGGAGCTAGTGGAGAGAGTGCAGGCTTCTGGACCGAGAAACTCCAGACCTGCTTCCAAGGCCATATGAAGTACAGCCTATATTTGTATCTGCTGAAGCCACGCCCATGTTTCAAATGTGTAATTGACAGCTTAGTGAATGATGTTGGTCAATACAGACCAACCCTGGAAAAGCAGATAAGCCCCACCCCCAAGCCCCATTACAGAGAGTGGGGGCATCGGGGATGGGCCCCTCTCTCCAGGTGGGCTTCGGATCCCACCTCTTGTTTTCTGGTTAAAACAGACCGTCCTCCTTAGGATCTAAGTTACAATATAAAAAGGTGGTGCCTTGTTGAGACCTTCCAAAGCAAAGCTACTTCCTCTGATCAAAAGAGTAAAATCTAAGCTCTACCTCTGACCCGGAGTGAAGACGTCACAGTAAGATGCCCAAAACATTACATACAGTTCCCTCAGGTTAAGGATTACAGCTGGGCCTGTGAACCACCTGAGGTAGGAAGCTAGTTCACCTCAAGTCCTGCTAAGGAAGGGGGAAAACTAGTTGTCTCTTCAGTGCGATGATAGTGTACTTTTCATCCCAGAAGCCTCTCCATCAGGGATGCTCGAGGTACCCCCATGAAGCACTTCAGCAGAGCCAGTCTGCTTTTCCAAGTTATAACTTTGCCTTTTCCTCCCTTCAGATGCTGGCCAAAAGCCTACACCTGCGTTCCCTGGACCTCTGTGCTTTCTCTTTCTCTGAAGGTCTCTCCCTTCCACTATGCAGGTGCTTGCTGGCCTCAATTGCATGCATGACTTTTTCTCTTTCTCTTCTCCATCTTCTCTCTATTCCTGGCAGTTGCCAAGATTTGCAGCTTTCCGGTCCTGTTGACTTTCTCTCAGATGCTAATAAAATTGTTCCTAAGCTTCTTTATGAGTCTGCTTTCTTCGTGTTTTTGTTTGTTTGTTTTGTTTTGTTTTTAACTTTCTTTCTTAGGTAGAATAAGAGATTTCCCTGGTAACCCTGCTTTCCAGGGCTGTCCAGGTTACCGAAGCCTTGGGCAAGCATTTAGGAAAAGAAAAAATAATTCTGTTACAAATAATGATGTCATGAATGTCAAAGGGACAAAACATTTTGAGAATGAAGAACAAAAAAGAGAGCCAGAACCTAAGGAGCTGGCAAGAAGAATAAAAGCTGAAAAGTATCCCCCACTTAGGATCAGCAGATGGTCTTTGGTGCCATCAGCACAAACAGTTTTAGGGGGCCAGGAAGGAGAAAAGCCAGACTGCATCACTAAATGAATGAGAGACAGAGACTTGGGACATACTATTATTTACTCTGGGGAAAGTGACTGTTGATTAAGATGATTATTAAGAGTGTCAGTTAGAAGCAAGCTTAACGGAGGCTGAGGCAAATGTTTTGTTAAATCATTTAAGAAGTTTGACCGGTATGAGAACGTCTGAAGAAGCTTAGTTCTCTTTTCCTGCTCTGCTAAAGCTTCCTCAGTTCTAACTGTACACATCTAGAAGATTCCGATCAGAAGGAAAGGAGACATAAAATAATATTAAAGGCTAAAAAAGCCCCCTTGTGCTAAGCAGAGTGGTTTGGTTTGGTTTGGGTTTGGGTTTTTCAAGATAGGGCTTCTCTGTGTAATCCTGGCTGTCCTGGAACTTGCTATGTAAACCAGGCTGGCCTTGAATTCAGAGAGATTTGACTGCCTCTGCCTCGTGAGCTGTGATTTTAAAAAGGCATGTGTCACCACTGCCTGGCCACACATGGCTTTTATGTGAGTGCTTGGATCAGAACTCAGGCCTACATGCTTGCGAGTTTACAATTGGCTGTCTCCCCAGTCCCCTTGATGTATTTTTGAGACCTGGTCTCATTTTATAGCCCAGAGTGGCTTTGGTCCAATTCCCAGCAACTCAAGTGCTAGGATGACAGGTCTTTACTAGTATGACAAACTATCTCCTTCATCTTAATGAACGGTGTACTGTTTGTGGAGGTGGTTTGGAGAGCTATGGTTTTCTCATGGGCTCCTAATATTCACAGCTCCACGAAATTCATTTTTAGAGTGAGTTTTTGCTGCTGGAATCACTCAAATTTACTCAGGCTGAGTATGTGTCTTCAAATGGTATTGATCTAGCTATCCTGTGTTTAAAGACCAAATAGGAAGTACTAATAACCACAGAGGTTGTGAATACAAAGAGACAGAAGGTGAGCTTTTTTGGATTCTATTGTTCTATGTGACTGAAGTTTCTGTATGTTTATGTGGATCATAAAACAGAAGACCGACTGTGGGCTTCAGTGTGTACAGTGTGAGAAAGTGGTAGGGTCATATGTGAAATATCTCACTGATTTTGAATACATATTTCAAATTCAGTCTCTTTTTCAAATTGTTAAAGATTATTTTTGTTTTTGTGTATATGTGTGTCTATGTGAGTGTATTCCACCTGTGCACAGGTGCCTGGAGTGCCAGAAGAGGGCGCTGGATCACATGCAAACAGAGTTACAGGTGGTTGTGAGTTACCAGTGTGGGTGCTGGGAACTGAGCCACCATCCTCTAAAAGAGCCACATGTATTCTGAATTGCTAAGCCCCAGATTTCTTCTTTCCAAATTCTTAATTGTGTGAAAATCAAAGATGCACACTATGAATTTTCTGATGAACGGGGACATTTTCAAGTATAAAGATATTTAAAAATAATCCAGAATTTCTCCTAAAGAAACAAAGACGCAGACTATTGTACTATGGTTGTGAAGGCAGAATCAGCAAATTATTCATTAGATTGAAGTCTTTTCCTGATCACCTGTGTGCCTGTTGCTCATGGAAAAGAAACTATGAAATCAAAAGCTAAAAAAAATGTTTTTTCCAGGGCTGGAGAGATGGCTCAGTGGTTAAGAGCACTGACTGCTCTTCCAGAGATCCTGAGTTCAATTCTCAGCAACCACATGGTGGCTCACAACCATCTGTAATGGGATCTGATGCCCTCTTCTGGTGTGTCTGAAGAGAGTGTCTCACACATACATTAAAAGAAAAATCTTTAAAAAAACATAGTTTTTCAGTAAATGGACAGATCTGGCTGCAGACTGATTTTGATGAAGTCATTGACACATCTATAAAACTTGAGACTTAAAAACAGAAAGGCTGAGGGTCTGGGGAGATTGGTCAGTATTGGGGATTGAATCTATGGCCTAGCACATGGAAAATGAACATTCCACCACTGAACTATTCTCCTTAGACCCCCTTTTAAGACAGAGTCAAAGTTGTCCAGGCTGGCCTTGAACTTCAAACCTCTTCCTCAGCCTGCTGAGTAAGGGCCTCACTAAGGAGGCTTGAATTGCTGGGGTGAGCAGGACATTTCTGTGTGGCCTCTCCATGGGCTTAACTTGACAAACAGTTCAAATACTCAACCTAACAGGCACACTGACTAATAAGGATGCTCTGGAGGAGCCTCCAAACAGTCCCTAGGATCATGTGGACCAAATAAGAACAGCAGCTGGAACTATAGAACAGATACAGTAGCTGCCCTACTGCCAACAGCTGTATCCAAAGAGGCTTCCTTACTCTCCTGCTCCAGACCCTGACCAGGGCTGCTCATTGACTCAGTCTAGATGGATGTCAAGGAGGCGAGGAGGCCTGGCTCTCGTGTAAGGGATGGCTCCTCGTGACATAGAGCACAGAAGAGGAAGACTGTGGGGCATGGACAGTGGTTACCACCAGGACAGTGATGTCTGTTATCCATGGTCAAGAGGATCGTGTGTGCCTGGTCAGGAGGTAGTTCTGGGTGAGCTAATGCTTCAAAAAGTCTACTCACGTTACTTATGACTGTACTAGTTACTTTGATTGCTGTGACCACCTGACTAGAAGCAACTTCAGGGTAGACGTTTGAGGAAGCAGTTTATCATACGAGAGAAGGCAGGGTGGTGAAATTGGCTTGAGATTGTGATGACAGGAGAGTCAGGCTGTTTGTTCACACCTCTGGGGTGGGACAGGAAGCAGGGCTGGGCTATAAACTTCGAGCTCATCCCTGACTCAGGGTCCCATTTCCTCCAACTAGGATACCCTTCCTAAAGGCTCTTCAGTGTCCCCAAACAGCAGCATTACCTGGGGACAAAGTTTTCAAAGCACAAACCAGTTGGGAACTTTTCATATTTAAACCATAACTTAGTTTTTCTCCATGACAAAGGGAAGTATGTTACTATTTGGGCTCAAATGGGGAGATATGTGTATATAAATGTACATACTATCTCTGAAATTGGTATTTATTAGTAATTCTAGAAAGAGTTGAGATAGTTTACATTGTGTGACTTTTTGTACTAATTTAACACAGTTATATGCATCTGCTTTTTAAAGACTCCCCTTATGTTGCACACATATTTCACTTGCTTCTTTAGTGATGGAATTTTTGTTATAAAGTATGCTTTTCCTAAACACATGTATTCACATTTGTTTGGGTACTTAGACATGGTTGGAAAGAGTTGTCATGTAGCTCCTTCCTCCCTCTCTTCCTTCCTTTCTTTCTTTTTCTTTCCTTCTCTTTCTTACTTTCATTCTTTCTGTCTTTCTTTTTTCCCAAGACAGGGTTTCTCTGTGTAGCCCTGGCTGTCCTGGAACTCACTCTGTAGACCAGGCTAGCCTCGAACTCTCGAACTCAGAAATCTGCCTGCCTCTGCCTCTCAAGTGCTGGGATTAAAGGCATGTGTCACCACCGCCCGGCTTATGTAGCTTATTTTTAGGAAATGAGTATAAACTGTAAACAGTGTGGCATACACAAAAAAAGTGTTGTGCATATTTTTTATGCACAAAATAAGGACATAAAAGTATACAAGGTCCACAAATTGTAGAAACCAAACACTAACTAGGTCGAGAAATAAGCTGTCGTCATGGCCAGACTGTGGTCAGAGAGAAAAGAAATGGGATTGCTTTGTTAGAATCCATTGCCTTAGGCACACTGCCATGCTAGGATCTTGTTATCGGAATAGAACTAGGCTCTGCTCTGTGTTCTGGTGGCTTCAAGATTGGAAATGATGAACAGTGGTCAGTACGAAGTGGGTCAAGGAAGTTTCATTTTGAATCAGCCTCAGCCCTTATTCAAACTTACCAATTTCATAAATTTAGAGCATCTTATTGCTAAAGGGAATTACTCGTCTTCCTTGTTTCCCTCTTACCTTTTCCTCCCTACACGCACATGTGTGCACACACTAAGACACTGAACAAAACCAACAGGAAGCCGAAGGTGCTGCTTCTGAAGAATTACCTTTTTACTCTGCTGCATGGAGGTTCAAGAGTTCCTCCTGCTTCAGTGGTACCAGAGAACGTAATGTGTGCGTGTAAATCCTAACAAATGGAAGGAGTGAGCTCGGGACACCCCTTGGACCCGAGTTGAGTTAGGCCTTTCCTGGCCTGGAGATACTTTCCTTAGTGAAGAACCCTCCCACGTCTATTCTACAGCTAAGTGCATCGTGAAAACAGTTTAGTAGATGGTATCTAAACCAATAGACTTCAACCCTCTTTCTGATGCTCAAGGGCCCAACTGTGCCAGCCAGGAACAGAGCAATAAGTAATACCAACCACAACTTAACACACAGGCATGAGGTTCAGTTATTTCAATGAAGAAAGCTCTCCTACCAGTCTTATCTTCAGGCTTTTCTTTGTACACACCAACCGATGGTTGCACTTTCACACAGAAGGTGACAAGAATGCTCAGCCTTTGTGGCCAGTACTTAGCAGACTTAACGGTGTTGAAACAAACAACCGTTGGGGAGACACATTGAAACACAAGCGTGTTTCTGAGCTTCTCTGAGCTTCTTCTGAGCTTAGTTTGCTGGTCTGCAGCAAAAGCCCAGAGCAGCATGAAACAGTGGGTGTGAGCGGCCGTGTGTGATTCCTTAGTGTAGGGTGAAGACCCGTGTTCATGGCATTTTTGCAAATTGTGTCATTACATACAATAATATTATCACTAATAATAACATTAATAGGAACGGGACAAGAAGAAATTGCTACTCAGATGAAGAGATTTTTCAAAGTTGCAGGTGTGGAAGGTACATGGTTTAAAAATTAAATATGTTCTCATCCCTTTGCCTGATCGACCCGTCTCACTAGGAACAACCAGTCTCTCTCTCTCTCTCTCTCTCTCTCTCTCTCTCTCTCTCTCTCTCTCTCTCTCCCTCCCTCCCTCTCTCTCTCTCCCTGTCCCCTCTGTCTCATATACACAGACACTTTAAGAAAATAAAAGCAAGCTACCCATAACTTGCCCAAACTTTAAGAAACGGTGTATTGGACACTGCTCTACCTTATCCTTTTAAATGATTAAAATTTCAGAGCACATAACTAACAGCTATTTGAAAGACAAAACAATAGTGACAACTCCATTTCTGTGGCAGCAGAGAAGATGAAATACTTAGGAATTAATTTAATAAGAAAGATGTAAACGTATAGAAGGAAAATCTTAATGTACTCCTGGAGGTTACCAAAGTAGGCCTTGGGGAATGGAGAGGTACCTCTTCGTCTCTGAGTGAGTATCACAGTTTCTGCAAATTAACTTAGAAACTTAATTCAGTTCCAAGAAAATCCAACAAACTTTATTTATTTATTTATTTATTTATTTATTTATTTTTACTAATTTTCTTTTACTTATTTTGAAGCAGAGCCTTGCTATACTGGTCTTGAGCTGACCATCTGTTTGCCTCAGCCTCCTGAAGGCTGGGGTTAATGGTGTGTTCTACCATGCCCAGCTCCGAAATTCCCACTACACTAGATATGTTGATATGAAAGATCACACAGGAACTCAATCTGCAGGAATAGCTAGGAAAACACAAAAGGTACAAAGGGGTGGGAGCTCATTGAAAAGTGTATGGATGTCTCCAACAGAAACAATAAACCGTGAGTAAATGAGGCTGGTGGGACAGGACATTACATCTAGACCTGGGCCCAAGTGTCTATGGAAATAAAGTTTATGGTAAAGGTGGTACCTCCCTCTCTCCATCTTTGTGGCACAAATGGCCTTCTTTTATGTGCTGAATAATAGTTTGTCATCTGGAAATATCACTGTTTATCACCTTGCTTTTTGAGTCAGGGTCTCACTTTATAGCCCAATTAGCCTGGCTGCAAACTCATGCTCCTCCCTCAGAGCCTGCCAGGTGCTGAGGTTACAGCGTGTGCCTACAGTCCTGGCCGTAGTTGACTAATTTTAGAGATCGTGAATCTAAGCGATTTACACTTTGGGTCAGGTTTCTGCTCAATTCTGCCTAAGCCACCTTCTCTTTCCTCACCCGGGGATAAAGGAGTTTGAGATCCAGACTAAGACCAGTCTTTGTTAGAGACAGCCTCCCATCTTCTTGGTTTGCTGGCTTTCCAGAACAATCTTTATTCTTGCTTCAATAATTTGTTCATGAATAACTGGCCTTTTCAAATGGCGCACAGTCAACCCTACTTGGTAGCGCTATGAACATGCATGAAGGGTTTATGTGGACCTACATTTCTAACTCCTTTGGAGTTGGCACTGTTCGCAAAAGTATGGTTAGTTTTGAAAGAATAGGCCTAGCTGCCTATAGTATAGTACTTATTAGTTTGTGGTGATAATGAAACAGTTAAAACCCACATGCATATGGGTGGGGAGAATAGATTTGGCGGTATCAACAATGAACCCATGGCTTCATATAGATACATGCAGACAAAGGATGTGAGTGTGCGTAAGAAGACTTTGTGTATGTGTTGGATGGAGATCATGGCTCTCACTCTAAAGTGAATAGAAGCTAGTTTGTTCAGAGCCAAGTAGGAATTGTCCATGGCTCAGGAACACAGATTCTACGTGTACCACTATAGAAAAGGTCACAGGATGAAAGAAAACCATAACCCAAGGCATTTGTCAATTATATTGGTGGGGACATTGGGTAGGTGGACTACAGTCCAGCAGAGAAATCTGTTCCATAGGTTTCACATGTTGTCTTGTAGCATTCTTAGCTTACGTTAGGGTTGGTAGAAGCTGTGGTCAGCTAAGTTAATAAGATTTAGATCCAGAGGTTGGTAACACATGGTTATTAGGGCAGCTGAAGGTAGCCCAAGATGATTTTAGCTCTTGACTATAAACATGGCTTCTCTCCGTAACTACAGAGTTCTAATTAATTAGTTGCAAGAGCTTCAACAGAGATGTGGTTCCTTCAGAGAACTTTAGTGCAGTGTGTATGTACGCACACACGACTAGGTGCTATTGACAATCTACTGAGAGCCAAGAGGCAACGACTACACAAGAGCGACAAGCACTGCTCGGCACCAGTTTTGGTTTCTGAAGGTGTCTTCCACCCAGACAGGTCAGAATTCCTTAGAGAAATATCCAATTCCAAAGCAGAGAGGAAATACACAATGGGCCTTGGATGTGCCAAAAGTAAAGAAACGATGGAATGAGAGATGAAAAAGAAACCAAAAGGACAAGAACCAGACCACAGAGACTTCTGTGGCCAGATCAGGGAAAGTTCAGGCATAGCTATGCGACTTCCGACTTGGGTTCTGGATCTTTGCCACATGCCTTCCTTGGAGAACAACGTAGCTTTTTTACCAAGTTCCAATTCATATGACATGGGATCCAAAGACACAGGACCAGATGAAAAGAAAACCACAGGCTTCTCTCACACGCGGATTTTCAGTTTCCCTGCACTCTGGCTCCCCTACCCCTACCCTCAACTCCACCCCCATCACCCCTCCACGCGGGCTGCCCCCGATCACCCTTGCACTCTGGCTCCCCCATCACCCCTGCACTCTGGCTCCCCATCACCCCCGCACTCTGGCTCCCCATCACCCCCGCACTCTGGCTCCCCCCATCACCCCTCCACTCTGGCTCCCCCTCACTCCTTTCCTCCTTATTTTCCTAATATATATATTTTCACCCTGTCTTTTAAATGTCTACTGACCATCTCCCTATAACCAAACTTTCGTTCCATGTGAGCCTCCCCAATGGCTCTCACTGCACGATAGCCTCTAAGGCAACAGTGATGAGGTTCTAACAGGTAAACACAGCCAGCTGACCAGTCAGATCAACGAATCATAGTCACCCTACAAAGCCAAAGAGATCCCTTGCCTGCAGGGGCCTCCAAACCCACAGATGACTAGACCTGATGGGCACTGGAAAGGGAGGCATGGGGGCCTTCTTAGGAGAAGGAAGCATCATGTAAACCAATGCATCCCAGTACAGGAAGATGCGAAACAGTTATTCGAAAGAATCAAAAACCGAGAAAGGGCAGACAATACCTTCTGGAAGTATACCTGACTGCTTGGGGGCTGTGGATCGATGCCTTGGCAGGCCCAGTCTTTATGATCATGTTAACTCCAAATCCTTGTGATCATGTTAGCCCTATTCTTTGGCCCCTGGCTTTCAGCTGTCTCACCAAGTCCACCCAACAAAGACTTACAACTTTGACATCCTGGAAGGTCGCCGAACTCTTCATGGCACAGAACTACCAGCTCTTATCCCATCTGGAAGCTACCTCGGCATGCTCCTCCCAATGTTGGGAATGTAGCCCCCTTTCAGCAGGAAGTGGCCTCTCTAAAACTATGATGCCTCCCCTCTTTTTCTCTTTACGCTTTTAGGTTTGGGATATGTTGGTGCCATGAGAAATTGACTCAGCTTGTATTGTGCAATAGTCCCAAGTCATAAAGAGTGACTTAGCCCCACCTGACCATTCCAGAGCCGCCTGCAGAAACAATATGCCCAGATGCTGAAAGCAACCCACTTGCTCCAAATCAAATCACAAAAATTAGCTATAACTTCCTGGTTGCTCTGTGCCTGTGTGTGTGCATGTGTGCATGCCTGTGTGTGTGCCTGTGTGTGTGCATGTGTGCATGCCTGTGTGTGTGCCTGTGTGTGTGCATGTGTGCGCATGTGTGTCTCACAGCCCCAGTGAATGCACTCAGTCTTCATCCCTTTGAAAAGCTAGGGCCCCCTCCTTGTTCCAATAAACCAGTGTCACTCAGCCTGTTGAAGTTGTGTGTGTGTGTGTGTGTGTGCTGAGGGTGAAATTATGCTAAAGGACTATGGCTTATTGATCAAAACAAGAATCTAAGAGTTCACAATGAACTAAATACATAAGAAACTCAGAAACTTATAGAAAGCAAACCACAAAGTCACTATTGGTAGCCATCCTAATTATAATCTATTCATGCAAGAAATGAAAGTCAATAAGCAAAAGTTTGAAGCCTACTTAGTAATTACAAGGGGGAGTGGTAACTTTGCAGTGGAGACCTGATGCCAGTAACACAGAGGTCCCACAGGAGAGCAAATCAACACTGTGCCTCTCTCTCTGAGGTACCAGGAAGCACCCACATCACTTTCCTGTACTCTTGTACGAAGCCGTTGCCCGAGTCAAATCTGACAGAAACATCAAATGAACACCAGTAGAGAGATGAAAAAAATAACTATGCACAGTATACTTGTCATAGGTGTTCAGTACATAGATGAAAATCAGACTCTCCCACCTGCACAGTTCCAGGGCACCACCAGCCCTGCTCGGCTGAAAATGTAGGGCATGAGGAGTCTTGGTATGTGCTTAGCTCCAGGAGCAGTAATTACAGGAGGCTATTTGATGTTTATCAAGGGCAGGGAAAGCCTGGGCTAATGGCATATGACTGTAATCCCAGTTCTGTCAGTGGTAGATGAAGAGGCAGGAGGACAGAGAACTGGAGGAGGCTATCCTGGGCTACACAGTAAGCACCTGCTTAAAAACAAAAGGAAAGGGATATAGAAGACAATTATGAGGTAGAAGAATGTGCAGAGACCACAGCGGGCATTCCCATCCCCTCCTGCACCATCCTTAACACAACGGGAAACAAACAGCTCTTCTAAGATACTGCCTTTGGGTTTTAAAATGCCAAAATTTAAAACTTTCTGGCTATATTTTACTAAAGATAAGAAGTAGTTATCTACTTCAAAGAAAACTTCATGTTAAGAGGGAAACATATATTCAAGAATAATTTTTTTTAAAGGAAAACGTTTACTCTCCGGACAAATGCAGAAATGAATACATCATGTGATTTCATCTAACTTATTTATGAAGAAACCGATAAGAAATTAAAACTGGTGTAAGAACAATACCACAAACGCCCGTCAGTCAACTGCATGGAAGTCAGGTGAATACATCAGCAATCATTACTTTTCAAGGCTATCATTCATCCGGAGCTTCTGGAGGTGTAAAGTAACACCCAGGGACTTGGCCTCAGCCAGAGAGGGTGTGTTCTCCAGGCGGTGCAGATTTTTTTCCCTCCACCTAACATTTATCACTTATCTGTAGACATTGAGTAAGCAGACAGACAGGCTTAGGTGGGCATACCCTGAACGTCTTGAAATGAAACTCCACCATTTCATTTCAATTTCTGGGCAGACAGAATGTGTTTGGCCCACTGATGATGGGAAGGAAGTGGCTTCATGGGTACACACTTCATAAGTGATCTGAAACACCATCTGCACGACTTTCTTCTCTATTCTCTCATCTGTAATGATCCAAACCATTACACGGTTTGTTCTGGGGAATAAAGGGGGCGATAATTATAGTGCTTAGCTGCCAAGGTTGCCGCTAGGTTTAATCAGATAAGGGTTGTGAAACAACTTTGGAACTTGTGGGCTCTCGAGTTCACAGCTAGGAAAAACAAAGGGCCTCCCGGCCTTGGAAGCCCCAGCGGAGTTTGCCCTCGCGCTCTGTGCGGCTCCTCCCACGGCCCCTCCGGGAGGCGGAGGCGATGGACGCCGGCCCTCCCCAGCCTGCGGCCCGCCCAGGTGAATGTAATCTTGCGGGGGAGCGGGGCCGCTCAGTTCCCGATTCCGTCGGGGGTGTCCGCAGCTCGGGCTCCCGTAGGCTGCTAAGGATGGGCAAGCCGAGCGGATGCCGGGCCGGAGGTCCCGGGCCGCAGCTGCCACTGTTGTCGTTGCTGCTGCTGCTGCTGCTGCTGTCGCCGGCCCGGGCCTCCGGGGCCGCCCAGCCGCCCCATGTGGTCTTCGTGCTGGCGGACGACCTGGGCTGGAACGACTTGGGTTTCCACGGCTCGGTCATCCGCACGCCGCATCTGGATGCGCTGGCGGCCGGCGGCGTGGTCCTGGACAACTACTATGTGCAGCCGCTGTGCACGCCCTCGCGGAGCCAGCTGCTCACCGGCCGCTATCAGGTACTAGGCGGCCTCCCGCCCCGGGTGACCCCGCGTGACCCCGCGAGCCCGCGAGCTGGCACCAGGGGCTCTGCCGGATCGCGCTCGCCGCCCCTGGCTTCCCCAGCCTGCTGCCTAGGGCAGCCACTGCGCATGCCTGGCGTCCTCCTGGTGGCCAAGTGCTGGAGTGGCTTTCATTTTCTCTAGGTCTGAGGAGAGAGGGTTTCTGGGAACTTGAGGGGCTGTGTCAGTGAATCCTCTTAAGAGAAGGCTAGATGAGGTCCTGAGGAGGAAGGATGGAGAAGAGGGAGGTCCTAGGTGCTCCAGAGGGGCATTAAAGTGAGAGGCCTCACTGGGACGGACCCTGGTGACTGATATGTTATACATCAGGAGTGACCCACTTGAGCCAGGAAAATAGGAAACCGTGTAGGTGGGAGTTTCAGAGGTTAATTTACAAACACTAAAAAGACTTGGGATTGTTGACAAGGGGAGCGTCACCAGAAAAGCCTTCAGTGATGAGCCTCGGGGATATGTGGAAGGTCTTAACCTTTTCTCTCAGGGAGCCAGGCCACAGGTGAGACAGGCGCACCCCAGGCTCCTGTCACCCCCTTGCCTGTAACTATGCATATGTCATCAACGTGGAAGCTCCAGTACCTGCCCTCCAGATCCTCCGCGGTGCAGGACCAACAGTGGAAGTCATTTCCAGGTTCTGCAAACCCCTACAGTGAAAATAGAGGTGCTGATATCCCTTCCACTTGAGGGTGATTCTAGCCCACATGAGTATCTTCACTGTCCCTTTAGAAAGTTTGTTCCCCACAGAGTATGTGTATGTTAAATGACTGGGAACAATAAGAACATATTTTGTAGTGTTTTTATTGTATTAAAACTAAAAAAAAAAAAAAAACAAAAACACTCTATGGGGTAGTTATCTTGAACACCCGTTACAGGTGAAGAGATAGCTTGCCTAAATTGGATGTCAGTGGAGGAGTCACACCGCTATAAACTGTAATCCTTAGTTCCCTGCATCCACTAGTCATCTAAGAACTATGAAATTAGACTTCCTTCATTCCAAGTTTAATAATTTTTAGTGGTTACTATTGGATACTGGTATTCATTCTTATCTCTGTCCTTCCTATCTATCTATCTATCTATCTATCTATCTATCTACACACACACACACACCCCAATCTTCTGGCCTTTCTTCATGCAAAGATTTAGACAGCATGGTGTTAGTATGGCTCTTGAGTACAAGTCAGTCAAGGATGTCAGACAGCGGATACTGAAGGAAACATGAATTAGCAGTAAACATTAAGTATGATGTAATGTAACCTACTGTGTAATGGGTTATAAGCATGCTGTTTATTCAGCAAGCATTTTGAACTTACTGCCCTCTGCATATGTGTTTACATAACCTTTCAGATCAAACCTCAGGGTCTAAGACTGAGACAAAGATTCCTACAGTGGTTCAAAGACTGAAGAGAGAAGATAATATTTTTCTGAGGGACTCAGAAATATCTGTAGCCAGAGTTTACTGTGGAGCTAAAGCTTGGTTTGCTTTCCCATCAGCAGTAAGGGCTTTGCAGGGACTCTACCTGGATGCTTAGTTTAATCAGGGAGTATCTCCAACACACAGTAGGAGTCTCCCAGCACACCACTCCCCAGAAGTAGGGTGAGATGCTTCTGCATTTGCTCTGAAGTTCAAGAATTGAAACTCATGTTGCAAAATAATGGAGTGGCTGTTCATTTATGCAACATCCTCCTAACAGACGTGGAGAAAAAAGCAATTACTGCACTTCAAGCCTCACTTACAGGATTGATTGCTTTTACCCCTCATGTGCTACACCCACCAGGGGCTTGAAAACACTTGAGCACTGGGAGTAAATCTGTGGTTAATAAGTAAAGGAAAAGGAGAAGCTGTGTTCTTCAGCACCATCTGAGACACCTCAAAGGAGCTGACTCAAACATTACACTCTGTCACAGACGTCATGAGATCCTATTAAAGATTACTTTGGTTTAGTGATATCCTTTTACTGGAGTCTAAGAACAATTGTTGCTTTCAAGTACTATATGTTGGTACATTCTCACTATCTTTCTCATATGCTTCAAAAGCTAATTAATTTAAAACAGAAAGATTTTTATACTTAAATAATTTAAAACTGATGACAATTCTGTGTTTAGAATCATTGTAAGAGCTAAAAGAAAATATTTGGGCCAGGCAGTGGTAGCACTCGGAAGGCAGAGGCAAGAGAATCTGTGCGAATTCAAGGCCAGCTGAGGCCAGAAGGAGGTAAGATATGCCAGGGGGAATGGCTTGGGTGGCAAAGCTCTTGCCTCACCAGCGTGAGGACCTGACTCCAGGTCCCTAGAACCCACAGAGAAGGTCAGGCTGCTACCACGTGTCTTTAATCACAGCACTGACAAGATAGGAGGTGGATCCTTGGAAGCTCATTGGCCAGCTAGACTACTCTCTATATATGGCAGAGTGTCACATCAATGAGAGACCCCATCTCAAAACTAAACAGTGAAAGGTGTTCGAGGGCTGACACCTTAGGTTGTCCTCTGGCCTCCACATTGGCTGTTGTGCATGTACATACTTGCACTCACATTTACACACACACACACACACACACACACACTCACAAAGAAGAAATGTGCCCAAGGCCACAGGGCTAAGAAATGATGGAACTGCTTATGAACCAGGCAGTGTGCTCAGAATCAGTATTTATAGCAACTAAATCCGGTTTCCTCCTTAGAAGTATTAAAAAACATCAGAAGTGCTCCTTCATACCTACTAATATCCTTATTATTTTTAACATTTAAGTTACTCTTAAATATATCTAAAAAGTGAATCTATCATATTTTTTGCATTAAAAATTGCCTGTGTTAAATGCAAAATTGGAAATAAATTTTATTTCTGAAACAATCATTTGTTACAATAAAATAAACATTTTGTCAGCTGTTTTAAAAGTTAGGTACTTATAAGAACTATTTGAGTCCTGTCTGTGACCTTGGCAATTGTGGCAGTTGGTTCTAATTGTCAGCCTGACACTCTCTTGGGAAGCCAGGCCTATATTAGGTTGGCCTGTGGGCATTGCCCTGTGTTTATTCACATGCATCCACGCACCGGCACGTTCCCTGAGTCTGGGTCCTGGGCTAGGGAGATGGAGAAGCTGAGCTGAAGAGTAAGCATGCATGTATCTCTTTCAGAGCTCGATTGTGAGTATGACGTGACTGTTATCTTAAGAGCCTGCCTTGACTTCCCTCTGACATGGACTGTAACTTGGAATTTCAATGCATAATAACTCTTTCTCCTCTAAGTTACTTCTTTAAATCAGAGCATTTGTAATCACAGCAATAGAATTAAAACTAGGATGTTGGTCACACTAATGTTTAGAGAACCCCTGTGAAAGTAACTTAGTTGCCTGAAGTAACTGTTGTCTCAGAAGCTTTCTGCGTTGGCTAACCTAGACACAGTCCTAGAAGCTTCTAGCCTCTTACCTAGGTCTAGAACGTATTCAGCCTCTCAGAGTTACTGCTGAAAAAGCTCAGCCTTTCTTGTTCTTTCTGAATCCCGGATGCCTGATTCAACTCAGTTGTTCTGGTTCAAAACTCCTCTTCACACTGACTGACTCAACCTGGCTTCGGGCCTCCCTCAGCTTCTCCTGAATTGCTCCAGTTGACCTCAAGCTAACTCAGACAATCTGTTCTAATCTTCTGGTTCCTTCTCATTCTCTGGCTCACTCTGTCTTTACCTGTGTCTAGCTTGTTCTCTCTTCAGCCTATCTCTCTATAACTTAACTGTCCCTGTAAAGCTGCCTCTTTCTGTGCTGCTCTCTCTCTTTTTTGTCTCTCTCTTTTTTTCAAAGAATTATTTATTTAATGTATATGAATACACTGTAGCTGTCTTCAAACACACCAGAAGAGGGTATCGGATCCCATTACAGATGGTTGTGAGCCACCATCTTGTGGCTCATGTTGTGGTTGCTGGGAATTGAACTCAGGATCCCTGGAAGAGCAGTCAGTGCTCTTAACCACTGAGCCATCTCTCCATCTCTTGATTAATGGTAAATACAAGAATTAGATAGAGTTCAGTCTCTCACTGAATTCTAGTGTTCTCCCTGTGACCTTTATTTATTATCTTTAAAACCCATCTATATGCTTTATTTTGAAGTAGAAGATATATATGGTGCAAAAACCTAAATCTGGTAGGAGGCAGGTTTTAGTTTCGTCCATAATGTGGTCCCTGATAAGTTGTCCCTGTTCTAGTAAAATCTTCCCACTCCTCATTCAGGCAAGAAACTCTAATTAAACTCAGTGGGTCACACACAAAAGGAAGTCATGAGTGCAGGAGGGGAACTGGGTGAGAAGAGCTCCAATGGGAGATGGGGGGGTCGGGTCAGGCATGAAAACAGTTAACATCTGTTATATAAATATATGAAACTGTCAAATAAAAAAATGCAAAATCTTCAAACCTTACAAAGGGGCTTACATTGAAAATGTCCCTCTATTCCAAACCCTGTCCCCAATGTCTTAGGCATCCGGTCCCCATGTTTATGGGGAAGTATACGGAGAAGTGCTGGGCTGTGGTGAATGCCAGGCTCTTCAGAAGTACCTTGTGTCTGTACATGCAAACATGTAGGTATCCCATACCTTTTATCTGAATGGTAACATTCTCTTCGCATGTTTATACCTATGTTTAATTTTGCTAAGCATTTGACAGCGTCGCATATAGTATAGACATGGCAACCTCATTTATGGCTACACATTATTCTGTTGCCTGAACGTAATATTTTTAGTCAGTCATATAATAACGGATATAAACATAATATCCAGCCTTTTGTTATATCAAAGAAGGTGAAGTCAGTATCTTGTACTTTTGTTCATTTGAAACACATTTGTAGAACAGCTTCTCAAAAAACAAAAATCAAATTTGAGGGATTTAAATGTAGCTACCATTTGTTATTTTGATAACTATTATAAATTTGAACATTAAAACAAAATCTAAAAAATTCTAACATTTTAGTTATGTGTGTCTGTGTATGCGTATCTGCACATGAGTGCAATGCCTGAGGAGGCCAGAAGAGGGCACTAGATTCCCAGGAACTGGAGTCAGAGATTGTGAGCTGCCACGTGTGTGCTGGGATCCAAACCCAGGTTCTCTGCAGGAGCAACCAGTGCTCTTAACCACAGGGGGCATCTCTTTGGCCTCCTTTGACTAAATCTAATCACATTATTTGTCTTTTTAATGTTAATTCTTGTTTCTTGCGTGTTTTGGATAGTGAACCTTAATCAGATGGTTGTTACTATCTTAATAGTATTCTCAGATATATAAAAAGCTTTTGATTTTGATGTAATATAACTAATTTGTTTGGTAGTTTATGGTTTTGGTATAACAGATAAAAGTCGGTGTCTAATATTACATGTCTTAGTCTCTATATTTTCTTCTGAGAATTTTATAGCTTTTATCCTTACATTGAATTCTGTACTTACTCTGAGGTAGTCTGTGTACACCACTAAGGTGTGGTATGGGCAGTCAATGCTGCTTGTAGACGAATGTTCATTTCCCCTTTATCTCTTCACCCACAGTCAGCATCGATTGACCATGGCCTCTCAGTTTTTCCCCATCAGTCTACCTGTGTTTATTATGATGCTGAGATGCCACAGTCTGGATTGCCGTAGCCATACCCTAGGTTCCAGAATAAGGAAGTATAAATTTTGTCCCTCTTATTTTCCCTGAAAGACCATTTTAATGATTGTGTGCCCCCTCCTTAATTTCTATATGGATTTTCGGATCAACTTGTCTACTTCAGGGGCAGGGAGAGACACGTAGATTTTTGGCAGGGATGGCACTGATCTGCTGAACCACTTGAAAGTATTCCAGCCTTAACAACTGGAGTCTTCCAACCCTGGGACTGAGCCTGCTTCCTGACATTCTGGTTTTCTTTAATGCCTTTCAACAACAATTCATGGTTTTCAGGATACAGATTGTGTAGTTTTTTTAGTTAAAATTTATTTCTAATATTTCATTTTTTATGCCATTGTGATTGGAATTGCTTTCTTAATTTCATTTTTAGATGTTTAGTGCTATTGTATAGAAATACAACTGATTTGTGCACATTGGCAATACTCGTGGGATTTGGTGTGTGTGTGTGTGTGTGTGTGTGTGACAGAGAGAGAGAGAGACTGTGTGTGTATGTATGCATGTGTGTGTCTGTGTGTGTGTGTGTATATGTGTGTGTATGTATGTATGTATGTGTGTATATGTCAGTGTGTACATGTGTGTGTCTGTGGGTATGTGGTGTTTGTGTGTGTTTGTGTGTGTATGAGTCTGTGTCTGTATGTATGGGTTTCTCTGTGTGTGTTTGTGTGTGATGTGTCTGTGTATGTCTATATGTGTATGTGCTTATGTGTGTGTGGGGGTGTGATCTTAAGGTTTTCTGGATTAGCACTTTTCTTGCTTGCTTCTTTCTTAGTATTTCCTTTCCTCATTGCTCAGGCTAGAACCTTTAGTATATGTTGAATGGATGCTTGCCTTGTTCAAGCTTGTGGTCCATCACCATGAAATGCAATGTGTATTCAGTCTTTTGTTTAACCAGTGTTAGTGGAGCACTGTCAAGCCAGGTGCTGTGCTAGTCTGTCACTGTCTCCAGGTTCTTTAGTCTGGCTGAGGTGAGAGAGGGAGTGACTGAGAGGGAATGAAATAGCACACATAAACAGTGCAAATAAACGAAGAAGGAAGGGAGCGAATGGCAATAAGAGTTGAAAATAGAGTGGGTGAAGTGGTAGGGACCCTGAGAATGTCCCCAAGGAGGCAAGGTTGACAGAGGCTTCAATGCCACAGTCAAGGTCCTGCAAAGAGTCTAACAAGCTATGGGAGGAACAACAGAAACTAGCCCCTGAGGCTGGATTCAGCTTGTCCTAAGGCTGAGGAGAAGGTGGTGATGAGTGGGAACTGAGGGGGACAAAGGCCAGGAGCATGCTGGGGGCACAGAGGAAGGCTAAATCTCCCTGGGTCTAGCGCTTCCTCTTCAAGATAAAAATGTTAAGCCTTCAACTCTGGATGTTGCTGTTTCCATAGTAATGTTACACTTAAGATAATTGTATCCTAAGAATGTATCCAGTATAACACAGTTTTATACAAGTGTATTTCAAGGAGCTATAATCAACCTCCATGTGGCGTCTTTTGTCTCACTGTGTATCCCTGGCTGGCCTTGAACTCACAGAGATCTGGAGCCTCTGTCTCCAGAGTGCTGGGGCTAAAGGCTGTACTGCCATACACAGCTTGGTATTCTTATCTTTAAAATTGTGTCTAGAAAATACATACAGAAGTTTCTAATGTAAAGACTGTTTTTCCTGTCCCTTACTTTTTCTGTTAGGCAGCACCTCTTTATTAGTTTCTTAGAGATTCCATGAGGGATATTATTTTATATTCATTTGTCCTTGGTTCAAACTTTTCATCTTTCTTAATACAATTTCTATACTGTTTTAGTTCAAGTAAATAACTTGAAAATACTAAATTTTCAAATTCTAACAAGTTGACTAGGTTTGTTCTACAATATTCATTATATGCCTGCATTCCCGGTAAATTTTTTAATTTAAATTTTATTTTATTTTTTTACATGGATGGGAGTTTTGCCTGCAAATATGGTATGTGCTGTGTTTATGCCTGGTGCCCGTGGAGGCAGAAGAGGGCTTTGTATCCTCTGGAACTGTAGTTGCAGGCTGTTGTGAGCTGCCATGTGGATACTGGGAACTGAACCTAGGTTCTTTGGATAAGCAACCAGTGCTCTTAACCGCTGAGCCACCCATCCAAGCTCTAATAAAACAATTATACTTTAAAAAGTCAATTCATTTTATTTTATGTGTACAAATGTTTTGCCTGGGTATGAGGACACCACTGGTAACCCTAGCTCTTGAGAGGCTGAGGCAGAAGGACCATGAGTTTGAGGCTAGAGTCAGGTACATAGAGAGTACAAGGCCAGCCTGGCCACAAAACAAGGCTTGTCACAAGCAAGCAGGCAAGCAGGCAAACAAGGACTTGAGATGTAGCTCAATGGTAGAGTACTTGTTTGTTTTTTAGGTAAATTTTTGAAAAGGCCAGGTGTGGTGGTGCACACCTTTAATCTTTGCAGGTTTGAGGCCAGTCTAGTCTACAGCTAAGCAAGGGAGACCTTATCTCAAACATACCTGCACATACATACATACATACATACACACACAGACACACACACACACTCACACACACACACACATACACACTCACACACTCACACAAAGGATGGAAGAAAGAAGAAAGATGAAAGGGTAATAAAAATGGTAGGTCTTTGGGAAAATACTAAGTAACTCTTTTTAGTCCTCAACTTGCTCGTCCCATGGGGACTGAGGAGGTCACTCCACACCAGAATTCTATAAACCTTGGCAGGAAGACAAACAATGAAAGATGACGCTGGCTTTTCTTCCTAAGGGACCTCAGCCACATTTTTCTTAATCATATTGATAAATAGACCAGACACTTTCAGGGCCTTTCACTCACCTCTGAGGCAGAACCTTGAGCAGGAAATATGGGGAAGGCGCTGTGAAGTTCAGGGCAGGGGATTCTCAAGTTGTGCTTCGAGTTTGCCTCTAGACTGTCAGTAGACATGTGCCGAGGAAGAGGGCCTGTGGGCATGACGCTTCTTCTAAACAAGGACCCACTAGCTGTAGTTCCCTCTTGTCCTCAGGGTTGGCCTGGTCCCCAGCAGCGGTGGTGGATTTCAGTCACTGAGTTGGGTCAAACAGAGAAGGAGCTGGGACAAAGTGGGATGAGAGGAAAGCTTCAGGTGAGGCCATGCTAGTTGGAAGAGCCACAGGGTCTTCTGGCCCAAGTGTGCAAGGAGGCAGAGATCAGAGCAGCATGCAGCCAGGAGGCCATCATGTTGCCTGTGAGATTTCACATCATTGTGCCCACTTAAGGTGGGGACACAGGGTGTATCAGGCTGAGAAGAGCAACAGAGGGCAGCAGTCAAGCACGTGTCATGTCTACAACACAAGGCACCCAGGGCGGCTTGCTCTGATGGAGGTGATTAATTTACCTCCCAAGAAACCGGAAACAAGAAAATCAGAAAGTAAGTTTGGAGTTGAATAGACTGTGATCAGTTGGCTTGTGGCAGTGTTGTGGTTGGTTAACTGATGTGGTTGGTTATTGGAATAATCACTTTGAGAATGGTGAAATGGCTTGGCAGATAGACGGGCTTGCCACCAAGTCTGCTCCCCTGAGCTCAGTCCTTAGACGCCACATGGTGGAGGAGGGTGCCAACTTCTGCAAGGTGGCCTCTGATTTCCATGTGTGTGAAATGGTGCACACATGTCCACACACAGACATGCATACCCATACACACATACATACGAATACATACACTACACACACAGACACACACATGTGTAATAAACAGTTTCTAACTGAGAAAAAACTTTGTGCATTCACTGTTGCTTTCCGATCACTATCATCATCATTGATTCTGCTTCTGTAATCATATCACTTTACTAAAAATTCTGTTTTCAGATTTCTCAATGTTTTTTTTCTTCATTAACCTCTGTTGGGTTCATAATTTAAATAGAGGAAGAGATGGAAACCATTTCTGCCTTGTTTATTCTTTGTACAAACAACATATCTTTGTGTGGTTAGTCAGAGACCCGCACTCTTTACTAATCAACGCCAAAATAAATAGGCCCTTAAAACTGTCAGTGGTACGGGCCAGTTGTGAAGCCCGGGCACGGAGGGGCCAAGCCAGATGGCCAGGCCAGGCTCCTAAGACACAATGTGTGTTCTGTAGCTCTTGGCTGCAGCAGCCTGGGCAGCTGAGTGTTTGTCAGAAAGCTTCATGGGGGAGGGAACAGATTTTCCACTCTCCATTTGTTCTGTGGGCATCTCTAGAAATAAACTGTAGGACAGTACAAGGGTTTTCTGACCAGGACTGAAACCTACTGGAGCCTGGCAAAAACACAGGCTGGGAGTTCTGAACCCTTGGCTGGCCACTGTCACATCCTGTGACTGTTCTGTTCCGGATCTTCAGACTCCCTGCCTGGTGTGTAAGGTACAGGGGCAGGTCTGTTCACTTTTCTGAATTTGCCAGTGCCATAGCAGTGCTATTTCACAAACATGGGTTAATGTTGCATGGAGGTTGTGTGTTCAACTTGTATAGGGCTGGTAGACCAATGGAACTTCCCTCCTGCTCCACCACGTTATCCCACCACTGTTGAGGGTGGGAGAGAAATGGCGTCCACTACCAAGTATGATACTGTGGTTCATTGAGCCGCTGGTAGAGCCTCTCAGAGTGGCTGGAGTGTGGTGTCCTGAGCTCCTGAGATACTGTCTTAGTCAGGATTTCTATCACTGTGGTGAGACATCATGACCAAAAAGCAAGTTGGGGGGGGTGTTTATTTGCTTACACGTCCACATCATAGTCCATCATTGAACGGAGTCAGGACAGGAATTCAAACAGGACAGGAACCTGGAAGCAGGGGCTGATGTAGAGGTCATGGAGGGGCACCGCTTGCTGGCTTGCTCATCATGGCTTGCTCAGCCTGTTTTCTTATAGAACCCAGGACCACCAGCCCAGAGTTGGTACCACTCACAGTGGGCTGGGCCCTTCCTCTATCAATCACTAATTAAGAAAATGCCTAAAAGGCTTGTCTACAGCCTCACTTATGAAGGCATTTTCTCAGTTGAGGTTCCCTCTTCTTATCTTACTTTAGCTTGTGCCAAGTTGACATAAAATTAGCCAGCAAAGACACAGTTAATCAGTATGTTGCATGGGCCTGCGGGAGGGGAATAGAAGAGTTCTGACCTCAGAGCCATCGTCTTCCCCATCGCAGGAGGAGGTGGCTGGATTTGGTTTTCTTTTTCTCTTTTAAACTAATGAGACTGTATTGCCACCGTCTTCTAGGTCTTTGAAAGAAAGACTAAAGATTTCTCAGTCACTTATCTCATTGGAAGCAAGACTATCCCTGAGGTTTGAAGACCTTTGCCATCAGAGGAGCAAATCCTCAATGGTTAACTTCGGAGGGGGTTGTTTTTGCAAGAGGATGTGTTTTGGTGAAGAATAGATGACCACACAAGCCAGATTGAGTGGTAGCCCCAGTGGACTTTCATAGTCCACAGCTCGGCCTTTTCTATTTACACCTCCTCTCTGGGTATTGACTGTGAGTTTTGGATGCACTTATAGGTTTTCTTGTGATTAGATAGCTGCCCTTCCTTCTTTGACTCGCATGTGTACCCCATGACAGCCCACCCCACACACTATGGGGTGACCCCAGAGTTCTGTGCTGGAGAGGAACAAGCTTGACACTTGCCTGTTTACTGGGTCTCAACACATTATAGCTTCCTGGCTTCAAACAGTGTTTGAACAGACCAAAACCACGTTTTTGGCTGCCATCCAGAGTTTGGCTTCTGCTTCCCAATAAATGTCATAAAAACGTTCTGTCAAATAAATTCTCAGGAACTAAAAAGAACAAGTCCCCTGCTTTGTATGATCGGAGAGAACGGAGACAGGTTTCAGCTGACCCCCTGGCTTGCTGCCCGTGGCACAGGAAAACCAAATTGCACAGTATCTCTTGGCAGTGCTTTCTAGTGATCGAAGATAATTCTCTGCACGTGACAGATGAGCTCCCCACATGAGCTTTGCGTGTTTATAGCCACTGGTGCCTTTGGGTTCCATGAAATATTACTTTTATGTCCTGCTCAGTTATATATTAGTATATGTTATAAGTGTTTGAGCCTTACCTCAGTTTTCTGTTTAGTAAGCTTGTAGTGCTATCAATGGAAGGAATTCTTCTTTGCGTGTATGAACATGCTTCTATGCATGTGCCTGTGTGTCTGTGCATGTGTGTGTCTGTGAATGCAGAGGGACAACTACCTGTCCCTAGAAGTGATAAAAAATCTCCAGTATTGAGGGGTATGTTGGAAAGAAATGGCATTTTCAAATTAGAGTGTGTTAGGAACGATTTATTTGCAAAAGTGACTGTATTTTAGAAGATATGAAGGTGAGTGGGGCAGAAAGCATAACAGAGAACAGCCAAGCTCTTACCACCCCTGGACCAGCAGGGAGGGAAGGAAGGGATGAGAGGACCTAGAAGGGAGAGGCATATGGGGATGCAACCTTCAGAGTGGCCTTCAGCACAGACACATAGGTGGCCAGGCTGAAGCAACTCAACCCCAGGGCCACTCACTCTCTTCCAGTCTCTCTTCTGTCTAGTGAGTGATTCCCCATTGACTGAGCTCAATTCATGCCACAGTTAGAAGGTCAACAGGGCTTTTGTTTTGGCTTCTAGAGACTGAACATGAACTGGTAGGAAGGCCCCTAGAAGACCTCTGGAACATTCCCACTTTGTGTGTGTCCAGTTAATGCTGAGAGAGGAATCTCTACAGAAACAGACTTTTATTTTAAACAGCTTTATTGACATGACTAACATGTAATAAACTGCACAGACTTTAAGCATGGAACTTGGTCCACTTTGATGTTTAAACCTACCCATGATAGTGAGTTTATCATACTTGAACATTTAAGGCAGTCCACGGGGTTCTTCTGGCCTCTGCAGTCATTGCGCCATGGGTTACCCCTCCCCATGTAGATATGATTCAAAAATAATGAAAATTAAACAAAACTGAATCAAATGCCAGTCTGTGGATCTATATGGTTTGAGTAGTCAGCAATTTAAGCTTGAGAAAACCAGTGCTAACTGTGTATTTATTTAGTCCCAGTGGAGCTGTAGATTTGACGCTCCTGTGTGCACTGTATTTGGTAGTCACATGCAAAAGGCATGCCAGGAGGTGGCTCAAGAAGGTGAAAGATCTTTGAGGAAGCAGAGCCTCAGGAGGTGTGATGGTTAAGCTTGGTGGCTGGCTTGAGACTGGAGAAGAGAGAACCTCAGTCAACTAATTGCCTGCATTGGCCTATGGATGTGTCTGTAGGAGCATTTTCTTGATTGCTAACGGACATAGCATTGGCCATCCTACTGCAGGCAGTGCCCTCCTTAGGGAAGGCAGTCCTAGATTCTTTAAGAAAGGTAGCTGAACAAGCCTGAGAAAGCAGCCAGTCAGTGGTGTTCATCTGTGGCCTCTGCTTCAGTTCCCACCTCCAAGTTCTGCCTCAGCAACACTCTGTGACAGACTACAGTCTGTGAGCAAAATAAACTCTTTTCCCACATGTTGGTTTGGTCCATGTTTGATCACATCATCAGAGAAGGACACTAGCACAGGAGGGGCATTATGTCATCGATAGCTGCTCACAACTGTCACTGTGCGCATTGTTGAATATTTAAAATGTATTTGCCATTTGATATCAGTTCACTAACCCAGGGCAAACCAGAGGAAGTCAATACAGATAAAGATAACCTTACAAAGATCAAGATGAAGTAACGCAAGGAAGCCGCTGCCTTACGTCTAACCACTGCCTTACGTCTAACCGTCATAAAGCTCTTAAGTGAGAGAGCCACAACGCAGTGGGATTCCTGCATTTATTATGCAGCGCATTGAAGGAATTATTAACAACAAGTAGCTTGACATCCACTCTCAGTGGAGCAGGTGCTGGAGTCCTGCCTGGGTTGAGAACTGCCACCCACAGCCTTCACTGTCCTCAGAGTCCTGTGAATCCAAGGTAGTGAGCAGTTCTTAACCTGTGGGTGGTGACCCCCTTGGGACTCAAATGACCCTTCCACAGGGGTTGCATATCAGATATCCTGCATACCATATATTTACATTATGTTTCATAACAGTAGGAAAATGACAGGAAGTAGCAAGAGAAAGACTTTTATGGTCGTGGTCACTACAACATGAACTGTATTAAGGGGTTGCAGTATAAGGATGGTACAACCAGTGACCTAAGGAGATCAGAATCTCCTATTGCAGGGGGAGGAAGATTGCTTCATAAAACGGGTATGGTAGCATCTTAAAGTTTAGCGTACTTTCAATTTGTGGAGGGATTTATTAGGAGTCTATTCCCATTACAATTCAAGGAACTTGTAAAATTATAGAAATTACATTTTGCTATTCTAAAACTCAACAAGCCTTTGACTCCTAATGCCAGGCACTATGTGGACCCTGTGAAATGCTTTGGTGAACCACTCCCGAGCATCCGTCAGTGGAAGGCTTTGTAGAAAAGGTCAGTGTCCTTTCAGATGATGGTTTCTGTAACGTTCAGAAAGAAACACGAACCATCAGTTTCATCACACTGTTAAGTAAGTCTTTCCAAAAAACTACCTAGTCCTCAAAGAAGAGAGATGTTCCTTCTAATCAGGTTTCAACTTCTTAACATGCAGTGGGTTTGGAACCTTTCCCTTGATAGATTAAATTACTGTTTCCTGATATAGTGCTTTGATAAATATTTGCTGAAAATATTGGTTTATTGAAATGGTTTTATTCATACATTCAAATCCTATTTGTGTCATTCCCTTATTGTGTCACTGAGGAATCTGCCTTTCAGAATCTGCCTTTCAGAATACACCTGAGCATCCAGACCCACAGATATGTCCTGTGACTTAGGCATCTGCTGTATCTACTCCTTTGTGGTGTTTCTCGGGCATTAATCCCCAGTTTTGTGTTTATCTCTTTAAGATCCATTTGGGCTTACAACATTACCTCATCATGACCTGTCAGCCCAGCTGTGTTCCCCTAGATGAAAAACTCCTGCCCCAGCTTTTAAAGGAAGCAGGCTATGCTACGCATATGGTCGGAAAATGGCACCTGGGAATGTACCGGAAAGAATGTCTGCCAACCCGCCGAGGATTTGATACCTACTTCGGTAATGGAAATGTACACGTTTAACAACACAGACCTACTGCAGCCAGCTCATAAAACACACCCAAGTATCATCAAACAAAATGACCGGAAACCTGAACACAGTAAATCAGGCAGCACATGAGTGGGGCTGCTTTGTGCAGTTATCCCCATAAGCCAGCTCTGTGCTGAGCGCGGGATGGGCATGCCCCCACAGCAAGACAGGGGCCTTAGCCAGAGCACTTAGGAAGAGTGTTAGGGACTTTCTTCTAAGGAAGAGTGGTCAGAGACTACTGTGCAGTCTAGAATCTTCTTACCTGAAGATGATGGGCAGAGTTGTATGGAGTTAGAGTCAGACTTTGTGTTTAAGAATGTTTCCTTCATTGAAGTTCACATATGTTCCCCTGAGGGACTGTGTTCTCCTGTAGGAGAATAATAACTCACCTTGCCTGGGCTTCTTCTCCCACATGTGAGATCTGTTTCTGAAATTACTAGGTTGGGAGAAGATCGACTTAAAAAATTAATAACAATAAAAAGGAGATAATAAAAAATGGTACAAGAACTAATCAGTAACTAGAAACCAGACAGCCCTCTGAAATAAATGCAAAACCTGTAGTTTGTTTTAACGCATGACATCTTAAGCCTGTTGTAAACTCTGCTTTAATTAATAACCTGCTTGCCGCTAACTGTATGTTTCTGTCAGGGTCTTTTTCTATTGAGCTGTCCTTCTGCCCAGCTGGTTAGTAACCTCCCTCCTTCCATCTGCTTCTTCCAGACTGAATGCATACTTAACATAAAGCATCTAAATAGAATCACAAAATTGGAGTGACCAGTAAGACCTGTTATAATTTAAATGCTCCAAACTGCAAAATGATGACTAAAAAGGAAATAGGTGCATAAACAGGGAGGAGCTCTCCACATCTAATATGGGAGACTTTTTAGGGAGGAGGGAGGGAAGAGGGCGGCTGGGCAGAAGGACAGCTCAATAGAAAAAGACCCTGACAGAAACAT
>NW_021621185.1:16339688-16342688 GCF_004785775.1 Grammomys surdaster
AGGAGGGAGGGAGGAGGGAGGGAGGAGGGAGGGCCTGCAAGAGCATGTTACCACAAGGGAACAGTTGGTATTGGGGAAGAGTGAGCTTCTTCCAACTCTCAGGAGTCAGAGAAATTTCCCCTTTGGGAGAAAGTAAAGGGGGCTGGGCTTCACGCTAATAAAAACGTGATGGCTTTCTTGCAGATTGTTTTTAGGAATCTGCTTCCAAGCAAGGTAAGGCCAAAGCACAGATTCAGTGAAAAGGAGCAGATCGGCATCTGCCCTGAACCCATGCGACCAAGCACTCTGAAGCTGAGGTCAAGATACAAAGATGGCAGACAGGAGGGCACGCATGTGTCTCTCCACACATGGTCCTGTAACACCGACAGCCAGCCCTGGCCCTGTAACACCGACAGCCAGCCCTGGCCCTGTAACACCGACAGCCAGCCCTGGCGCTCTTTCTAGCTGAGTCTAAATAAGTCTTCAGTTCCCTTGAATGGTGGTTAGAAATCAGCCTGGATTGATTAACATCTTCGACGTTCTAGAGGAATGGCTGCCTGTGCCTTGGGGATTTTTTTTTTCATGCAGGATGAATTGATGTCTGCCCTTTGACACACTGGGTATTTAGAATCTCTATTAAAATCCAAGTTGTATACTTAACATTCTAGGTAGTTGGACAGTGGGGAGAGAGTTCACTCAGTAAAGTGTTTGCATCAATGAACTTGATTTGATCCCTAGAACCTAAGTAAAAAAAAAAGCTGGGTGTCATCTAAGCTTTTAGACCTGGCTTGAGGACTGTGGAGGTGGGTGGGTCCCTGGGGATCACTGGCCGGGCAGCCTAGCCTAATTGCCAAACCAGTAGAAAACATGTTTCAAAAAACAAGGGGATAGCTCCTGGCAGTGATCTCAGGGTTGTCCACACACGCACATACACACGCACACACACACATACACACTAAAAATTTCACATAAAGGGCAGAAATTATATTCTTTTATGAGAATTAAGGTCCACCGTGGACTCAAGGTTGAAGAGAGAGACAGTACCCACGTGGAGGTCAGAGGACAGCTTTCAGGGGTCGGGTTTCTCCTTCCACCATGTGGATCGCAGGGCTCAAACTCAGGTTGTCAGGGTTGGCAGCAAACACCTTTCCTTATTGAGCCATCTTACCTACCCTGAAATTATTTTTTTGTGAATACATTTTTTTTTATTTCATATTAAGTAATAAATATGCTGGATTTCTTTCGTATAAATACAGATAAAAATCACACAATAAGTTATGTTGATGTCATATACTAATTATATTCAGGACCTTGAACTTATTTGATCATGAAAAATAGTTCATCTAAAATGAATTGAATTATTACATAAGTGTGTAAGCTCTGTATAAGGCTTTTGTCACTGTAGACAAAATTCATGAGAAAGCAAAGAGCTAGGCCCATTTTTCATCATTTTAAGACTAAAAGGGAATATGTTTAAGGATATAGCTAAAAGCTCATCAAAGTTTATATCTTTTTAATAGCTTTATTAGGGTATAATTCATATACTATACAGTTTACCCAGTTAATGTATTTAATTTAGTGATTTTTAAACAATTTGAGAGATTGTGCCATTATCACCACAATTCAATTGTAGGAATATATGTATGTGTGTATGTATGTATGTATGTATGTATGTTTGTGTGTATGTATATATGTGTGTGCATGTGTGTATGTGTGTGTATGTATGTGTGTGTATGTATGTGTGTGTGTGCCTGTGTGTGTGTATGTATGTGTGTGTATGTGTGTATGTGTGTATGTATGTATGTATGTATGTATGTATGTATATATGTATGTGTGTCACAAAAGAACCCAACTCCCATGAGCTGGGCCATCACTAACTACTTTCTGCCCTGTGTTGATTGACCTATTCTGAGCAAGTCCATAAATGTAATCAGAATATGAAGCACAGCTTATTTTCACACTTTGAAAACACAAACGCTTGCAGAAGAACGATGAGTTGGGGAATTTCCTTTTCTCCTGTGCTTCCATGTCTGCTGTGAGACAGGAACCTGGGCTACAGAGCCAGGGAAGCTGACAGGCTGTTCAGCTCAGTAAGCAGCACCTGTCCACGCATTAGGGCGAGGTGCTGCAGGTGCACAGTCAGGCAGAGGGCTGAGCTTTGCTCTTTGGGGCTGCTCAGCTGGGATAGAGCTTGTATTTGGAAAGGTTTGTATCTTTCCACCAGTGGGTGTCAGCATTTGACTAAATATAACTCCTGCAAAGGCTCCTGCATACATAACCACAGCAATCCTTCTCCCAACCTCAGAAGCAGCAAATAATCTGAACCCTGTTTTGAGTCTCTTACAAGTAAAACCTTGTACCACATTAGTGGTGTGTTACCTTTTTTTCATAAATAGTTTTAAAGAATTAGCATCTAGTTGCTTCCTGAACTTAAGCTCTGATTTCTAAAAACCTCTTTCCATGGATCAACCGTTTATAAAGAGTTGACAAGATAGAACAGATGTTCTGAAAGACTCAAGTGAGAAAGGGACGTGGATTTCCATGCAGTACCATTTCAGTGGTGTCTACTAACAAATATAGAGATGTTAAGAAATGAACCCTGATTAGCCCTGTCATTTGATTAGCCTCGTCATGGGCAATCAATTGCATTAGGCAATTAAATGCTGGAACGCTCGTTTGCCTAACAAGCTTTATGCCATGCTGACTGTTTCTTCTCCCATTCTTCTTGTAGGATACCTCCTAGGCAGTGAAGACTATTACACCCACGAGGCTTGTGCACCGATTGGGTCTTTGAACGGTACCCGCTGTGCACTTGATTTACGAGATAATGAAGAACCTGCAACAGAATATAACAATATCTACTCAACAAACATATTTACCAAAAGGGCTACAACCCTCATAGCTAACCACCCACCAGAGAAAGTAAGGCTTCTTCCTTTAATATTGTCAAAGTCTTGTTGCTTCCAAGGGGGAAATATATATATATATATATATATATATATATATATATATATATATATA
>NW_021621185.1:16342698-16389113 GCF_004785775.1 Grammomys surdaster
ATATATATATATATATATATATATATATATATATATATATATATATAATTTTAGAGCATTTTCCAGTTAGCCAGAAAGGGAAGGTTGTTAAAGTGAAGAATGTGGATCTTCCCTCAAAAGATTTGATGGATCAGGTCTGGGAGAAAACTGTACAGTATATAGGAAATGCTTCTCACAGGAAGGGACCCTGGGCTGCCGTCTGTCCTTTAAGATTTCAGTGGAAACCCTGCTCACTCATATGGTGCTTTATGTGTGTGCACTGTAAGTGGTTAGCAATACCAGGCTTCAGGGTCCCGAACGGGTGTCTGTGTGCGAGGCAGGGTTCGGTTAGAGAGACGTGTCGGGAACTTAGGGCTTAGAGAAAGTCCTTTCATTCTATATTTTTCTCTTTAGGATTATTTTGCTTATTCTTAATCTTTTATATCCCCATGTTAATAAAAGGTTAGAATAGGTTGACTGATTTTTACTAAGAAAGCAAAAGGTGGCTGTTTGATTTGGCATTCATTGACCAACTCAACAGAAATGGCCATCTTTGTAATATTGGGTTTTGACAATTGATATGCATGTATATTGGTTTTCACAGACACCATAAGGAAGCTATCAGGTGTGTCATATGCAAACTTAGCTGAAGGTAGGAAGAGAAAAGAGTTGTGAGAAGCCTTAAATGCAAATTGTCTGGGTTTAGCACATAGGTGCTTTGGAAACAGAGCAGATATTTGTGTTGTGGGACACTAGGCTTAAAGCATGTCTTTATGAAGAATTGTTTTAACACACTCACAAAAATTGTCCTTCGGTGGGAGCCCACCTGACATGGAGAATTTGAGAAAGTGTCCAGCTCCTTCCAGTTCTCTGCACTTTGTCTCTTTAACAATGCCCGGACCCTCCACAGGGTTCTGGCTTGTGTACCTGCTCAGACCTGTTCAGACCCACTAATGACTCTGTCTGGTACAGAATCTTCCAGGCGCTGTCTTCGATACTCTTATCAAAGAATACTCTTATATGAGAAATCTTCCCTGGTGACTGTGCTCAGTTTTGGCATACTTTAGGTATTTAAGAGCTGACATAGTTACCTGACATCTCTAGACAACTGCCATGAAACATGAAGAAAGGGGAACATTCTCTCAAATGTTTAGAAACCTGCACATTTTAAGTCTAGATTTAAACCAGGATGGTTGGTGGGCTAGGTACATGGCTCCCTGTAACATGAAATGGGTAAGAAGATGCGTCTGGGGTGGAATGGTTCTCTGTGGGTGAGTGTTCTAAGTGGGGGGCTGTGGGGAAGGCTTAAAGGACAGCAGGAGGGCCTAAGAGCCTGCACAGCATGGAAGAAGTGTTGTTAGCAACGGTGCCCCTCTCTGGCTGAATTGTAGCTCTTAGTTGTATGGAAGGCATTTTATGGACATAGCCTAGTATCAAGAAAACCAAAGTGAGGTTTTCAGGGAACTGTTTATTATCCTTTGAAGAAGACATACTGTTTGTTTAAGCAAACAGGCTTGGTGAAATGAAGTGACTTGTTCAAAGCCACAGGGCTGCTGAAACAGTCAGAGTCAGACCATGATCTCTCACGTCTGACTCCATAGCACCGACTTTATCCACCATCCCTAGTCCCAGCTAGTGTCGGAGTGCGGAGATTTGGAATCCCAGTTCATATTCAGCTCCACAGTCTTGACATCATATTAGAACCTCCTGGGACATTTGCAGGAAATGCTGACGTCAGATACTGTGAGGCATTGGTCAGAGGCAGGCCCGAGGCATTAATGTTTCATCACCCTATCTCAGTGATTCTCCATGCTGCCGTTATGGAGACCCTGTGTACTTAGGGTGTTTCTGTGAGTGTTAGCTTGACACACTCACAAGTGCAGAGACAAGCAGATGCCAGCTTCCTATTCCAGGCTCACAATCTGATCTAATCATGCAACTGTATGCAACAGAGACAATCTGTCTGCAATAAAAGTCATTCTTACTGCCTGGAGGTGCTCAGCACAAGGCTTGATGAGAGGCTGGCTTGTTCACCCATTCAGACTTAGTGACCTGCCAGTGATGCCTTGTCTGATGTAGAACCTTCCAGGCTCCATCTTTGCTACTCTTACTCAGTATGAGGGATCTTCCTGGAGACTGACTGGCCTCAGCTTTGCCAACTTTGGATTTTTAAGGGTGTAATGCAGACATCTCTAGGCAACTATGTCTACCATGAAACGTGAAGAAGAGGAGCAATCTCTCAGATGTTTAGAAATGTGTACAGAACAGTATTGTCTCCTGGTGCCCTCACAGCACGGAGTAGCTAAGAGGAAGCTGCTGTGGAGCAGTGGTTGCTTGTGGGTGGGCAGCTAAACCGGAACTGAGGACAGTCACAGGCCTCAAGAGCTCACATCCCATGGGAGGGGTGATGTTAACATGACACTGGTCGTAGGTAGCATTATGAAATCACCAGATGGGAGACGGATGTTTCCTGCCAGTGTCTGGGATGCTCTAAAGAACTATTCATCATCCCTAGAGTCCCCAAGCATGTTCATAAGTGAAGGAAAGAATAGTCAAGTAGTAGCCCAGCCATTTTCACAAGGCAGCCCCTGCACACAGATGCTCCCAGCTTCAGTTCTCAAGACAGTGATGCAACTCACTGGTTTCAGGAGCTGCATCTCTACAATCTCTCCCTGGATTTAACCTAATTCTATGCTAGGCAATCAGGTGCTGTATATAGATTATAACATGACATTTGTTCTAAGATGGAAGTCATTAAAGGTTATTCACTTGGAGTGTTCACAAGCCAGCATGTCTTTACATGTGTCAGGAAGGGACATCCTTTCTCCTTGATGTCAGGGTAACTCTCATAGTGATAGCACTATTTTTAAAAGCAATATATTCATAACATGACTTTCTGTTAAAAATAGTACAGCAGCACTTTGAAGAAAAAAAACCTCTATATCTAATCTACTAGAAGATTCCTAAGGAAAACAAAACAATAACTCCTAGTGGAAGACTTTGTGTGAGTACAAGCTGGGAAGAAATGTCTTAATTTGGATGTCAGAGATATAACAGTAGTTTCAAAATGTATTCATGTTTTTCCCATTTATACTTTGAATTAGGGAAACCTATAAAGACATAAAAATAAGGCTTTCCTCCTTAGTGGTATGTGACTTCTTTCCATGGTGAGGATGTTTACAGTACAGATCTTAGGTGCCATGGAGAATAATAGAAAAGGGAAAAGATCTGTTGGCATCTTCAGTATGAGTATGTGTAGGGTTATGGGTCCTGCGTCCGCTCTGCCACAGGGCACGCCCGCTTGGGAGGCAGGACGAGGGAAGTGTTGACCTTGCTTACCCTGTGCTGTCACCAGGCAGGTGTTGGTCCATAGAGAAGCTGTGGGACACCGCTCCGGGGAGGGGGAAGCACAGTCTAAGGTGCGGGACAGCAGAAGCTGGTTTGGAGGTCCCTGGGCCTATGACGGGGCCAGAGCTGTCTGGTTCTCAGGCTCTTGGACAGCCAGGCGCAGCTGAGAGCCGCGGAAGAGCTGGGAACAGAATAGGGGGTCGATGGGCTGGATCTAGCCCGGGGCCAGAGGGGAAAATTGGGGAGCTCTGGCTGGTCCGACGGGGAGAGCCTTTGACTTGATGGCTGCAGGCTTGGGCCTGGTGGTGGCCATGGCTGGAAGTGCAGAGAGGTCTTCTATGGGAGACTAGACAGCCACTCTATAGGCGAAGCCCTTTTCCATGGCTTCTTATGGTTTTAAGACATTTATTGTTATGGCGGAAAGTGGATGAGTAAAGTCACACCCCACTTCTCAGGGCGGGCCTGAGGTTAAATACATTTTGCAGGGAGAAGTGTCTGGGAAGGAGAGTTTATTGGCTAAGCCCTCCAGGCCTTTTTGGGGTGTTGCCCTTACATGACTGATGGCCGCAAATCTATGGAGGCCTGCGGCTAGTGACAGGGACTTGGTGCCCAGGAACAGGCATAGCACCTACCGTCCCTTCAGTATTTTCAGGATTTCAAGCCTTAGCTCAACTGGGAACCAGGCTACCTTTCACAGTCTCACAAGTATGCAGCTAGTTAAGTATGGATTTTATGTGATACTTAAATGTCTAGTTATGCTTTCCCAACCAGGATTCCATTTTATAGTCTTAGGATACTTGAAAGGGTCACAATTAGGGTTGGGCTAAAATTTGGCATCTATGATTGAGCTGATCAGAGTAAGAGTTTGGATTCAAGAAAATACCAAGGATATGCCAGGTTCTAAGAAACAGAAATTGGTGGAGGTTAACATGGGGCAGGACTTCAGTATGCATCAGGAGTCAGTGAGGTGAGAATGGGCCTCTCTCCAAGGCCAAGGACCTTATGTCCATCGATACACTTACAATCTCCAGATGTAGGCTGTTTGTGCTGAGCAGTGAGCTGGGGTTCCAGCCAGCCAATGGAAAGAGACTGACTACAGCTTTTCTTAGGGAGGACCCCAAGGACTAGTGGCTGCAAGCATGGTCCTGGTGGTGTTTGGAGAATCTTCGAGCCTTAGATAATTGTTCTTTTATCAGACTACCATGCAGTACAAAAACTACCATTCTTCCCTCCCTCCATAATTTAAACTTAGTACAGTGGGGCTGGGGACATGGTTGAGTGGTTAAGAACATGTGCTGCTCTTGCAGAGGACCTGGTTTAGTTCCCAGCGCCCACATGGCGGTTCACAACTGTTTGTAACTCCAGTTCCAGGGGAGCTGATGCCCTCTTTTGGCCTTTGTGGGTACTGCATGCACATGGTACACAGACATATATGCAGGCAAAACACACACACATACACTCACATATCACATTAAAAATGCTATAGTAATGCTTCCACTTGGTGAAGTTGGAGACTGGATTGTTTATGAATAAAGTTCACCTTCTGAGTGCTGAAAACATGATTTATAATGGTGATATAAATATATAAAATAGCTGGATGTGATAGTACACACCTTTAACCCAAGTGTTGGGAAGGTAGAGGTAGGTGGATCTGTGTGAGTTTGAGGCTAGCCTGATCTATATAGTGAGTTCTAGGCTAGCCAGGCTACGTAGAAAGACCCTGTCTCAAACAATAAAACAAAGTGGGTGCAGGGAGTATATAAAATGTGTTTCATTGGTCCTAACCTCATAAATTGGGCTGTACACAGCTCCTGGTAATCCAGAGCTATGCAAATATATGGAGTTGTTCACCCCACAGCAAACTGCCCCGGACTGCTCAGGATGAAATGAAAGAAAAGACAACTTTTGTTGTCATTGTTCAAAGAACACTTGCATCTCTTCTTGTAAATTATAACGTTATGATCTAGTCAGCAAACAGTGTGAGGCTCTCACATGTGACAGTCACCTGACTGGCCAGCTTCACCTCTATCCAGAGGGACCCCAGAGTGTCAGCATGACCTGTCTGGGTAGAGTGGAAAGTGTGTGGAGGAACAGAGGCAGAGCAAAATTGTGTCAGAAGTGTTGGTATAGACTGTAAGAGTAGGAATTTGAAATCTTTTCCATGGAAAAAGTGTACATTTAATTTTAACATTTAATTCAAAATGTCTGAACTCCAAATAAACTTAAGGATGTCTATTGAAGCTCCCTGCATGGATAGTCCTTCCTCTTATCATATGTTTCCATCCACTAATTGATTGGCACTCATTCCATCAAAGGGTTGTGTAATTTAGAACAATTGACAATAAAAAGCGAAGTCAGTTTCTCCCACCTGCCTTTTTGCTTCATTCACTTATGATTTAAATGCCTCACATAAATGAGCTTATTCTTGGATCAAAGGTATTGATTGTCTCTTTGAGGGTTTTAAACATATTGGAAAATTCTATACGGCATGGTGCAGGGGATATCTTCAGAGAGGCTCCCTAAGGACAAAGGCCTGACCTGGAATATCACAGATACTGATTGTTCCGAGCTGGCCTAGAGAAAAAACAGAACCTGTGGATCACACTCTTATTTCCAGTAATTAAGCTGGCCTCACATTTATTTGGTTCAATATCAAAAATCAAACAAAACCCACTGTTTCCTCAAAGCTGTGTTAAACAAAACTCTGTAAACTTCTCCTTACTTTTAGCTAGCTTATCTGTTGGTGCATGGCAACATTGTAACAATGAAGTTACCAGTAGGAAAGCCCTCATCAAATAATGGCACCCGGGCATACAGCTAACCTTCTGAAGCCTTGGTTAACTTGTTTGTAAACTGAATGTACTGGGATGGTTTTGAGTGTTAAATGAGATAAAGTAGCCAGATTATTATCAGAGTATTTTCTATATAAAGCATTCAATATGTGGTATGTTGTTGAGATTATTGTTTATTTGGGTCAGAGCCCTCTGCCCCATTCTAGGACTCTGACCTTCATATTTTGTTCTAGGTCTCATCATCTTTTGAACATACTTACTGAGACATAATTTGTATATTATAAAATTCACTCACTTAAAGTATACAGTTAACTAAGAAATTTAAGAGACATTTGATCACCACCATGATCTAGTTTTAAAACCTCTCATCACTCTTGAAAGAATTTTTTTGTTGTTTGGTTTTTTTGAGAGAGGATTTCTCTGTATAGCCCGGGCTGTCCTGGAACTCACTCTGTAGACCAGGCTGGCCTCAAACTCAGAAATCCGCCTGTCTCTGCCTCCCAGGTGCTGGGATTAAAGGTGTGTGCCACCACCGCCCGGCTTGAAAGAAATTTCTATCTCCTAGTAGTCCCTCCTCATCCCTCTTCCCAGAATTCCCCATAGCCACAGACATCCACTCACCTACTTTCTGTCTCCACAGACTTGCTTCTTTGAAAAATTTAAATCAATGCAGTAATACAAGATATAGTCTCTGATTGACTCTTTTTCGTGTTTTCAAAGTCCAATTATATTGTTACTCATTATTTAGTTGGTATATACTGTGATTAAAAATATTCTGAATCTTATTTTTGCATCCATCAGTTTGTGAACATTGAGTCTTCCTAATTCTTGGCCATTATGACCAATGTTGCAATGCGCATCCGTGTGCATTTCACACGGACATGTGCGTTCATGGTTTTCTGGGAATAAGAAGGCTGAGTTGTATGGTAGCTGTGTGTAATACTAAGGAACTTCATGCTGTTTTTTCAGTGTCTATGTATATATTGCTTTGCATTCCTGCTAACTAATTTCTCCATAGCTTTGTCAACATCTTTGCTTTCTATTTAAAACTCTAAGCATCCTAATGAGTATGAAGCAGTGGCATCTTACTGTAGTGCTTGTTCTGCAGTCCCCTGGTTATGAACATTTGTTACGTCTTCTTTAGAGAAATACCTATTTAAATTCTCTGTACTTAAGTAAATTACCTTTTATTGTTGAATTATTTATGTACTCTGGATTGAGTTCCTTGTCATACATATGATTCATAGATATTTTGGTACACTCTGTAGATTGTCTTAAAATTATTTATATGAACTGAGAAATCTTGATTGTCTCATGTTTTGTATTTAAAGCGTCCATTTCTTTTAACTCATGTTCGGTTTACAAATTCTCTTTGCAGCCACTGTTCCTCTACCTTGCATTCCAGTCGGTCCACGATCCCCTGCAGGTCCCTGAGGAGTACATGGAACCATATGACTTCATCCAAGATAAACACAGACGTATTTTCGCAGGGATGGTGTCCCTCATGGATGAAGCAGTGGGCAATGTCACCAAAGCCTTAAAAAACCATGGGCTCTGGAACAACACAGTCTTCATCTTCTCCACAGGTCAGTTCAGCAGTTCTGGAAATCCATCTCTTGGGAAACCCTAGGATGTGTCATTCGGTAGGTAGAATGAAGGCAGACTGGAGACGTTAGCATTTCCACAGGAAAATAAATGCAAGTTCTGTAGTGGAGCCTTGGTTGCAATGTAAACCTTTCCTCCTTTTTCTTTAATACGCCACAAGTGTACTTGAAGACCAGACTGAGTGAACTAGCAGCCACCACATATCCACAGGTTACCAGGATGGCAGCTCCCCAGAGTGCTGGTCACCACAGCCTTCTGCTAAGCCTGCACGACTACTGCTAACCTAAGGTCTGTGTCCTGGCACAGGCTGGGGCACGATAAAGCCAGATTAGAAAAGGAGCAAATTAAGCTTAGTCTAGAGTCTCCAGGTGTAAGATATTTTTGCATTAAAATTGTTTTCTGACAATAAAAGTTACTTATTCAATAGAAAAAGTAAGTGCGAAAAAATGGTGAAAGAAAAATAAAACCTCTGTGGCCTGAGATGGCTGGAGACCACCTTCGTGGAGGCAGGCCACCAGAGATGAGTCTTCTAACATTCTTAGCTTCTTGTTCTGTTTTCTTTATACTTCGTTTATTGCTTGGAAAATTTATTTACCAGTCTTTCCTAAAGTTTGTGTTGAGTTTACCTCAATCACAGAGTTTTTTAATCACCAAGAAAGGGAGCTCTTGATAACTCCCTTTCTACAATTTCTTTTGCTTTATAGATGTAAAAAGTTTAATGTGTGTGAATATACTTGATATATATATGATACACATATCTGTATACATCTTTAAAGTTTGCAATATTCACAATATTATCTAAGTTTTCCCCCCAATATGTTTGCATTTTTGTTTAAGACAGTATTTCAGATAAGTGAATTCTTCAAATCTTTGTGACCTTGGCTAACACCAAAACCTTTGATTGGCAATTCCACTCAAGAGAGTAGAGCTTATCATTCAGCAGATTTCACAGAAACGTTACGGTGTAGGGGTGAGGCCACACAAAGAGGAATCATCTTGCTGGTCTCATGATTGCTTTCATTGTCCTTTTGTTTTGCTTTGTTTTTAATTAGGCATAGTTATCAAGTCTAGTGAGTTTAAGCACTTACTGTATACAAGACAATTTCAGGAGCCTTACATGGTTAAGTTTAACAACCTTCACAGTAACACATCCCTGAGGACTGCTCCCCCATCTTACAGATGTGAGAGCCAGACACAAAGAAACATTTAGCCCAGGGTCACACACATTTGGGCATGTCTGGTTTTGTGTTTCAGACTCCTTCGTGGCATTTTCTGGCCTCAATGATGACAGTCTGTTTCTTTATCTGAGACAGGGTCTGGTTACCCTATAGCCAAGCTGAACCGAGTTCTCAGTCCTCCTGTCTCAGCCTCTGCAGTGCTGGGCTCCTTTGTGCTCAACCCCATCCCTGGTGAGAGGGTGTTTGAGTTCTCATCTACCTCCGACATCCCAGAGCTGTTTCCATGGCGAGTTGCAGTGATGAGGATCCAGGCAGGGTGGGCCAGTGGTGTCTGCATGAGCAGCGCGTGCACTTGCTTTAGTGTCATTGACATACCATAATTTTCTAAGTGTTCCCTGTATTGATGAGGCTTGAATGTGAGATGTGGCTTGAATGTGGGTTGTTTTTGTTTGTTTGTTTTTTTGTTTTTTGTTTTTGTGTTTTTTGTTTTTCACACACAAAAAAAACCCAAATCAAAAAAAAAAGACATCTTAGATTAATTCTTTACGGAGTTTCTTATAATCTTGGAGTCAGCCTCAGTTTACTTCATTAAAAAGAAAAAAGCCCTTCTATCGTGTTTTTATCAGCATTGGTGTTGAAGGCCGTAGAGTCTCTACAAACAATGAGCAAAAAGGAGGCCAGGATGCTTAATAACAGTTTAGCAATTCTTCTTGAAAATGCCCTCATAATCACAAAAATTGAAGACTTTAAATTAAAAAACCCATGCCTTTGTCATGATTACACTGTCTCTGGACAGTGATTTTTCTGAGTATGGATTAATATGTCATTACTCATGACCTAAAAAGGGCTCAGAAATGAAGATGTTCACTCTGGAAACTGTTAAATATCTCAAAGTGAGTCTCACAGGAATAGAGAAATTGGTGTCAAGAATGTCTGGGAAGAGATGGGATAAATTTTTTTCATGATATGTGAGAATGAAAAAATATTTGAAGATCGGCGTTTCTCTCGTTCCATGATCTCAGATTTGCGAGCATTTTTTAAAACAGAGCTAATCATTTTATAAACATCTGTAACATTTTATTCAATTTGGCAAAAATAATATTTGAGGCTTCTCATTGAAAGCATGGTGGTTACCTGACACTAGAGCTGTCTCTGTCCTGATACTCTGATGTCTAATCTTAGGTCATCTCCGCTTTGTTGGGAGTTAAATGCAGCTTGATTATACCTGTGTGCTTGTATAGTGCTCCTAATTTGATTTTGCTAAGATTTTTCCCATCAATCCACAAGTGAGAGTGGAGCTGGTTTCCTTTATCACCAGCAGGCTCTGTTGTCTTCGTTAAATTCTTGTGGTAAGATAGTTGGGTGCTTTCCCATCTCATTCTATGATTTGAGTTAGTAGGCGGTCCTTAGAACCTTCTTTGGGGGCATTTTAAAAGTTATCTCCACAGTTTAAATCTTCTTACTTATGTCTGGATATGAGGCGCCCAATGTTTTAAAAATGAATTAGCCTGAGATATGGTGACTGCTGAGATTGTACCGACACATGATTCTTCTTTCCTATAAGTTTTCAGTGTCCACATTTTAGCTTGTTGCCTTTATTCAGCTTGACTTAGAGGGAAACCCAAACTTTAACAGATGAATTGCTAATTTAGCTTCTTTTCTTTTCTTATCCCTTTCTGGCTTTTTGTCCTTTTTCCCAATCTCCCCCACTCCTCTGTACCACCAGCTGACAGTTTCGCCATTTTGATTCAGTCCTTCAGTGACCCGGGTGGAGGTTATTGTGCCTGTGTTTTTAATATCTCTGCAGTCCATGCTTCCTTGGCCTCTGAGTTCCGTGGTAGAGTGGACTTTCACTGTTAAAGCTTGACTGCACACCCAGTGGCCCTCTAGCTTTTTCCTCCCCTTGCCCTGTACTTACTCATGGTGTAAACGGGATAGCTTGAGGTTACCTTGTGAGCTCGTTCCTAGTCCCTATTTTATCAAAGAAGGAACCCAAACTTCGAGAAGCTATGAGGTTAGCCTTGTGTCAGACACACCAGAGAGCCAGAATTTAAACTCAGATCTCCTGTAGTCATTATCTGACTGCTAATCGATTGTCCTTTTTAGCTCATTGTTTCTGATAATATTTTAGAAAGTGAAGGTTTGAGCTGACTATATAAGAGGTGGTGGCTTTGCTTAGCTCAGGCCACCATGCTCCGAGGCCTGAAGCCAAGCGCTCCACAGCTGGAAGCTGCCAGAGGCCATGGGCGCACCACAGCTAGAAACAGCCAGCCAGAAATACTGGTCCTGACACCCACAAGACGCCAGCGTGGGAGATGGCTCTGCCAGTCTACCACACTGTCTCTACAATGCTTGGCTGAGCCCAGACCATCCCGCAATTCACGCAGTATCTGGTAGAAATGAGACTCTAATGCTTAATTATTATCCAAAGGCTTTATATGTTTGGTAATGTTCAATTAACAAGAAGCCCACACAATTAGAAGTGTAAACCAATAACTAACCTAGATATTACAATTACCTTATTATATTACAGACACACGCGCATCTGCCGCCATCTTCCCCTCTCTCCGGTCCCCTTTTCTTAGCTCCTTCCAACTCCCCCCACATTACTGAGTTTATTATAAACTATCCGGCTACAGCTCATCTGTCTTTTATCTCTCGTTAACTTTCTCAGCATCTCTTCCCAAAGCCAGCCTTTCCTCAAGTCCTTTAAAGAAGAACTCTAGAATCTTTGTTTTTATGCAAAATCATTGCCACTGTGTATTCTTTCTCTGAATGTGAGTGATACGGGGTCTAGAAAGACTACACAGCACCTGTGGCCATCTCTCTGTCCCTGGCCAATTCTATCCCACATCTGTGCCTTGTGGTCAGGTGATGCGCACAGCTTACTGAGCCCCAGAACTGAAGAGAAAAGCGTGTTCTGCCCTGCAGAGCCATTTGACCAAGTTTGTTTCCTTCTCCTGTGGCCATTGGCTCTTCTGCCAACCTTGAGTGCAGTGAACTGGCTCTGCCCAGCTCTGTCCCGTCAATGTTTTACTTTTGCATATGGCCCAGGAGACTCTTCTCTCCTCCTGTCCTGTCTACTGAAAGTCACCAAGACCTCTTGACTATGTATAGAAGGGTAAAGAGGTAACCATTCTTTGGTTGTGAACAAAATTATCACTCCCAGGCTTTCTCCTGTCTCTGTTCAGGTAGGTGGAAAGGCTACTGTCCAGAGACCAAGTAGTGTGGGTCAGCTCTGTTGGCCTTAAACTCTGGGGAACAGTTTCAAGATTCTAGCATTATAAGCTGTCTTCCCAGTGTCATGTCCTGAGCTTCCACCATTCTCTTCATCATCATGTGCTTCCATCTTTCTCTGTTTTTGGCTAGATATTGGCTAAAGGAAGAAGCGCTAGGAGAACAAGATGCTCGCCGGACCCCTCAGCACAGCTCATCTCCCTGGTTGTTAAACTTAAGGAGTCTGTACAAAATCCCATTCTGTGTAGGGCTACTCACTAGTGACAGCCAGTTCTTGATCAGCTAGACCAGTGGTTCTCAGTGTTCCTAATGGTGCAACCAGTTTCTTGTACTTTCCCATAGATGTACTGAATCTAAACCCTGGGACTGGAGGCCTCAGAACTTATAACAGCATTTTACACAATTATTTTGTACATGGAAATTTGAGGACATCTGAGCTGAGGTAATTCTCATTCAAATCCTGGGAATTTACCTTGCTAGGAATAGACTCTGTGTGTATGTGTGTGTGTATCTCTCTCTGTGTGTGTTCTTCTCACTAGGAGAAATATATACTCTGACCACATGCTGTCAAAGAAGGATTAGAAATCAAATCTCTGTGTAGAAAGAACAATGATATGCTTGTAATGAACAAGGAATGTTTGCTAATAGTTTCATTAATCATATGTATGAATTTACACGTATGTGTATATATGTATCTGCCAGAAACCAACCAAGCATAGAGTTCATCTTCGTCCAGATACCTTTCAGTTGAAGAAAAAGTAGGGGCTGGAGAGATGGTTCAATGGTAAGAGCCTGCCTCCTCGTCCAGAAGACTGGGGTTCTATTCTTAGCATCCGCATGGCAGCTCACAGCCATCTGTAACTACAGTTCCAAAGGATCTGATGCCCTCTTCTGGTTTCCGTGGGCACTGCACTCACATGGTACAGACATGCATGCAGGCAGAAATCCATACACATAAGATAAAAATAAACAAATCTTTTCTTAAAAAGAAAAAGTGCTCATTTCTAGGTTCGTCATTAAAGCTAAGGAGACAAGCTTGAATTTAATCATTCTGTTCTTCATGCCTCCACTGATATAAATTACTATTGATTGATGAATGCCATCCTGGTATGGATTTAATTTGTTTCTTTGTTTGTTTTCCTGTGCTAGGGTTCAAATCAGGAGTTTCACAGACCATGTAGGCAACTTACCGCTTGGCTACAGCTCCACCTTATCCATCCTTTCTACAGTATGGGATGAATTTTACTGTAAGCAAATATTGCTTGTTCCATTACACGTTACACATTACACAGTGGTCCCATTATGGACCATTGTGTTCTTTTTATACAACAGTGACCCCTTTATCCTTCTTTGATAGCATGTAATCAGAGTTTGGGTCCCACTTTTCCGCTAATGAGCTTTGTTTATTCTGGGTTAGTTTCACGGTCTGTTAAATGGCCATTTGTTGGCTTACTTGGTCTCCTCTGGCAGTGGGGAGATGATAGCAGGTGTTTAGCAGGATCAGGTATTTCTGATCCTCAGGGGTGGGGGTTAGCTCGGGGTGTGTGGAGGCACACAAAGAACAGGGCTTCTAGGAGGCTCTGACAATAAAGCATGGAACTACAAGAAGAGATTTAAGAAATAGGAGAATTTGGGCTGAGAACCCCTGTCCCAAGCAATCTTATTCCTAGGGATATTGATAGCTTGCTAACCATGGTCTGTAGCACTTGGGCAATCTTGTCAGAGACTGGGGTGCATTTGCTGAGAGCTGCAAAGGGTGCAGTCTGTGACCAGAGCACACATGTAATCTGTGTGGCAGTTCCCAGGCTGTGGATTTATCATGTATGTGGGTTGTAAACCTGAGGACTTTGGAATGTGTGGAATGGGCCTGGGGGCCTCTCTGACTCTAAAGTGAAGTTGCCATTCGCTGAGCAGGCTCCGAGGTGCTCAGCCCAGCACTGCACAGTGGAGAAGGGTCTTATCCATGAAGTCAGTGACATCTTAGAACACCAGAGCCTGTTCAACAGCAGATTTATGCCTAGATGTGGGAAGTAATTGTAGGATATGAAGCTTCAACACTTATCACTTGGGCATTAGCAAAATTATGCATAATTGATTATTTCCAACAAAATTTAACAAATTATATGTAACGGCTCTATTTCCAAAGTCCCCTTTCCATATTTGTCCAGGATTCCCTTCAGAATGGATAGCTAGCAATAGGACAGAGTCCTGCTCCATGGCTTTAAGTGTGCTGTGCCGTTGGCAGACTTATACCATAGCATAGAGCTCTGTGCTAGGAACAAGCCATCTGACCGCTAGCTAGTTCTAGACCTGTAAGTGAATGTCTCACAAAGCCGAGAACTGTTAGTGTAATAAACCAGGTCACTCTGCACGCCACTGCTCACCTTGCTGTGGCATACGCTTCTAACAAATGTCGGTCAAAGAGAGAGTATCAGTAAGTGGGTTGAACCTATGAGGCTGGAATGACCTGTCCTTGAGCCACCTATTGATCCATGCTATCTCTTGAGATGTTGCATCTTAGTGTCTGCACAAAGAGCATGTTGGGTCACATGAAATTTTTACTCATAAGGGTTGTTTCCTTTTGATTACTTCACTGAGGGAAAATGATGACCAGTGTACTTTAAGGGCTCTAGACAAGTCTTGCTTTTAGTGTCTTTGTGACAGTCCACTGAATGCTCCATCTGTGTCTAAGGAAAGGACACCCCTCAACTCTTACATTTATAGATTGTCAGTGTTTTATTGTATTACTTAATATATGCAAGAATATCACATTGTTGATATTTTGAATTTTCACCTTGTGTAACATGAAGTAATGAACATTCTCACGCTTCTGTGGGCAGATAGCGCCATGGCCTTTCTCTGAGCTCATTATTAATGGAAGAGCGTATTGAACTGAGCATATTTATTGACTAAACTGCAGGAAGCTTTCTAATTGTTTAGAGTTATTTTCTCCTTTCCCTTTGTGTTCCGTTTTAAAGGTCAAGTTTATGATGGTTCCGTTTCTGACTAGTCTCAGAAATTCCTGGAGCTCAAGCTCCCTCTGAGGCAAGAGGGGTGTTTGGTTGCACAAGCTTCACTGCTGGTTGAGTGAGGACGAAGGTAGATTTGAGAGAGAGAAATGAGCACCTGGAAAGCGCAGGTATAAAGAAGTAAGCCACCACGCATGCGCCGGGCCCTGCCCATTCACGTGTATCTTGTCTGTTCATATCTGCTGTGTCCTCCAGCAGCAGCCTCAGCAAGTGTTCCAGAGATCACTTCTATCAAACAGGCTAATTGTTAATATATACCTGTCAACTCTGCAGAGCAGTGTTATTGAATGTGTTACTTGAACAAGGTAGTCTTGTCCAAACATGACTGCAGGGCTGTGCTGATGTCAGGATTCCACTTTGGAGGAACCAAGTAAAATTAGGAACTGGTTCAAGAAGGTTCTGGTGAACCGCAGCTCCAAGAACCCTTGAGATGAGTGCAAACAGCAGCAGTTGCTAAGCGTGCTTCTTCTTTCTGTCAGTGTGGGACCCCAGCCCGTGGGTGGTGTTGCCTCTGCTCAGAGTGTCCTCCCTCCTTGGATAGATCAGAAGGACACTGGTTGACACTACCCAGAGGTGCGATTCTGAATCCTGTCAGGTGGAGAATGGAAACATCACAACTGTGTCTCTTGTCAGCTTCATCAATCATGTCCCTTTAATTCTAACATTCTGCCCCTGTTCTCTATAGAAAGAGTCACGTGCTGACCGCTGATTTACACAGAAAAGTTTCGAGTTCTGTCTTCAAGAGCTTAAGATAAGCCATCCAACAAACCTGCTAGTAGTACATGACTTCTTAATTTAAGAAAATTATTTTATGTGTGTGACTCTTTTGCCTGCATGTGTGTCTTGCACCAGGCATGGTACCTACAGAGTCAGACTCGAGCATCTGATCTCCTGGAACTGAAATTATAGACAGTTGTGAGAGTCATATGTGGGCTGGGAACTGAACCAGGGTTCTCTGGGAATGTAGCCAGTGTTCTTAACCACTGAGCCGTTCCTTAAGTCCCCTGTAGTGTAAGACACTATCCAACTAAGCTCTAAGTTGTATGTCACTGACAGTGTTAATATGTACTATAGAAACCTTTTTCTTTTACACAGAGAAGGAAAAATGCAAGTAGGACTAGCCTGGGGTTAATTCACAGAGAGATGGGAACTGGTCCGTGCCTAGATTTGAAAGGGAGAGGGAGAGGAAAGAAAAGGTCTGCTCTGGAGGTCTCATAGAGGCAGCAAGGATGACAAGAGTGACCTCACCCCAACGTCACGGACTTTATGTGTGTCCCCTAATCCAGTCGGTGCTGCATGCATTTCTTTGTAATCTGCAGTCATGCTCAGCACTTCCTAAGTGAGGTGGACTCCAGCCCAGGCCGGTTTGACAGCCTCTGGGTCAGTGATGTGAAGGACACAGGTCAGCAGCCACATGCATAGGAACTAAGCAAGGCATGTCTGGATGAACGGCGTTCTAGAAAGATAGAGCTGGGGAGGGGTTTAGAGGCATCCCAGTCCACCCTGGTCATTAAAAAAATGCATCGGACCTAGACAGGCCGAGCAATTGGCGGTGGAGTGGACACTTGGCTTTGTCTCCCAGCCTCAGGCTCGTGCGTCCCCGCACGGCAGGGTTAGTCCATGCAGTAGTGAAGAGAAGCTCCTAATGCTGATTCATGGGTACAAGAGTGTGGCTTCAGCCACACAGAATGGACCTGACTGAACCTGACTGAACCCCAGCGAAACAAGAGCCATGGGATGGCTGCTCAGCTTTTGGCCAGAGTGTCTTTTTAATCTGTACGTAGCACCTTTAAGAAGTGGGTGAGGATTGGTATAGAACATGTGCATTCACTGTTGGCCTGAAAACAGCAAGTTCTCATTATATATATACTTCCTAAGCTTTCACTCCCCCTGCCGGTCGGAGGTGAAACGGGACAGCTGAGTGTTCTCTCCCACGTTCCCTCCCTCCCTGACTCCAGTTGTCACCTCTAATGGAAATGCACATGAGTGGTATACAGGCCAGTGTAGGCGGCCAGAGGGAGAAAGGACCAAGGACAGTAGTTTATTAGTCAGCAGAAAATGGATGGGTGGCAGGTGCCATGGGTCGGGAATCTTTAAACAGAGACATCAATAGTAGATAAAGGAAACACACTTAAGTCTCAAGGGGGCAGCAAACTGGCATTCGAATGACAAAAGGCTTCATATTGTTTACTTTCATCCTTTCCACAATATAAAGATGGAGATTTGTTTACTCTATAGTTTTGTGGTATTTTTTTAAGGGAGAAAACTGAAAGTGACTAAATTTTAGCTACTGAAGCATCCAAACAGTTATGTCCTTCCCCATTTGGCTCTGTACATGTGGGATTCTGAGGGCAATGGCAGGGGTTGTATATGTGTGTGTCATAAAGCATTTGCTCCTAAGACCAGAGTTCCAGGGCTAGCTCATGGCCACTGTGTCCCAGATCCCTCTCCTCTGTGGGCTTCACAGAGACCGTTGTGGCTATCTAATATGTTTTGAGGCGGCTGAAGAAAGCCCCCTTCCTCCCGCAGATTATCAGCAGGCTCTTTCCTGATAAGAGGGCCTGAGAACCAGTGCTGAGGCTGGGGTCTGCCCTGCTGTGCTTGTTTTTTTTTTTCCTCTTCATTCTCTGCTTTCAGAAGCATCAGATCCCCCCTCCAGGACTAAAACAATAAGGAATGTATTTGCAAGGGCCCCCAGTTGCTTTTCTTGCTGACTTTGGCAGTTGGGTACATGCAGCAACAAAATTCTGGACACAAAAATGCTGCCTTCCAGGCTTTGTTCCCCTCCTACAGAGCAACCCTAACCTTGCAGGGCTCTTGTCTCATGTTTTCTTAATGAGAAAATAGTTTAGGGATTATTGGCACTGCAGGTTTATTCCTTTCTGGTGGTTACTCACTCTTAATCAGCTGCAGTCTATGTCACCGCACTTGTCCTCTTGTTTCAGTATAGGCCACATCTAATCAATAACTCAAGGGTGGGTGGGTGGAGAGATGGCTCAGCAGGTAATGGCTGCCCTCCCAGAGGACCCAGGTTTGGTTCTCAGCATCTATGTGATGGCTCATTACCATCCATCCATTAACTCCGGTTTCAAGAGACCCAGTGTTCTCCTCTGACTGTCTCAGGCACTAGGCACACACATGATACACATGACTGCATGCAGGCAAAACACTCATGCATATAGAGTAAATCGATCTAAAACAATTTTAAAATTAAAATTAAAATTAAAAACTTTAAAAGCACAATTTTTTCCTTCCCTCCCTCCCTTCTTCCTTCCTTCTTTCCTTCTCTCCCTCTCTGTTTCCTTCCTTCTTTCCTTCTCTCCCTCTCTCTGTCCTTCCTTCTTCCCTCCTTCCTTCCTATCCATGAAACACTTTCTACCTCATTTGTGTAGGATTTTTTTTAAAGAATTGTTTTTCAAAAGTTAACAAGCCTTAAAAGTAACGTCAGTGCCGTGGAAACTGTCAAACACCTGTGCTCTCTGTATCCATTGCCAGTTCAACCTATGACCTAATAACATAATCAGACATAAATTTATCAAATCGTGAATGAGGTGGGGTTGAGAACGAAGCATGTGTCTGAGAATAGAGGCCACATTATGTCACATAACTTCACACTGGTGTCACTCTATGTTAAGAGATCCTCTCTAAGTCTAGCGGTAGTGAAGCAGGCCGGGTGGTGGAGTGTTTTGTGCACACAATATTTAAGCTCACATCTCTGTGTCCTTGAAGGGTGTGGCCTGCCTGGCTTCTGTGGAGGTTGTCATCAGACTGTTTTACCTAAACACCCATCCTGTTCTCTGTTGGTAATAAGAATTTGTAGTTAACAGGCATGGCTCTGTAATTTTAATTAATATAAGGAACCAGTTCTGTAATTTGTCATTCAATGAAATAGAATTTCTCTTTGCCTATAGAGGACCTAGCATAGTGCTGGTCTGGGGTATAAGCATCACTTCTGTCCATGGGAATCTTTCCCCACGTGAATCCATGGGAATCCATGAGGCTATGGATTTTCTCCAAAAAAGATCTAAGGAGGTGTTAATAGGAAAGAAGGGTCAACACCATGTTGGCCCCTTTTGCCAGTGTGGTGGTTCCTGAAGAACTCAGGAATGTCGGGCAGTAGATAAGAGTGTACATGTTTGAAATTTCACTTCACACTTACATGGAACCAATTCCAGTGAAGAATGATGAAGTTGGGGAAGAGATTGGCCATCAACCTGGTGGGATCTGAACTAAGCTGTGTTCACAGTCACTAATATGAAAGGAGGCAAATGAGAAAGAGGGCAGGACATCTGGGGCATGGAGTGTGCACACACAGGGTCACAGGAAGAGGACAGCAAAGTGTTTCTGAGCATGGTGACCGGGACAGTCCCTGCTCCCAGCAGCCCACAACTCCACAGTGTAGATGGGACACAATTTCCAGGGTTATTCATCTTGTTTGAATACATAGGAGGGAAAGTAAATAAGTCAACTGTTTAGTAGTGTTAAATATTTTTAATGTGTTAAACAAGGGTACATCATGAAAGAGAAAGCAATTTCAAGGACTTTTAAAAACTGTAAGCTCTCAGATTTCCATTCTTTCCTTTCTTCCTTTTACCCACCTCTCTTCTTTCTTCTCCTTTTCCCTCTCTTCCTCCCTCTCCTCTTCCTTCTTTTTCCTCCTATTCCTCCTCCTCCTTCTTCCTTCTTACCACCTCCAACAGTTAAAACAAAACAAAATCCAGTTTGTCATCCTCCTGTCTTTCCCAGGTTAAGCCCCGAAGTCATGTGACTTTCCTTGTCTTCTCACCGCTCCGTCGGCCCATAAGCTTGAGGAATTTAATCACCTGTCTCGCTGCCTTTGATTGAAAAGCAATGGCATATACTTTTTCTGAGGGAATGTATTTCCATTTCTCCTGAATAGCCATCCCTTTGTTGATATTTTAGCAAGGCTTGGAACATTAATTGATCATAAGGCTTCAGCAAGATGACTTGTTACACCCAATGCAGAACTGTGTTCCTGTGGATCGATGCACAGGCTGTGTGACCATCAGCTGGAGATCCTGCAGAGCGCTATAAATGGAAAACCAGCAAGCATGGGTCATGAGAGTGAGTTGCTCATGGCTGCAGATCCAGGAAGGAGCAGACATAAACAGCCTTTTCCGTGCAGACATCAGCCAGTCTGCCAAGGTGTTTCCTTAAGTATATAAGATTGAAAAATGGATGGAACCTGGAGAGGAGTATTTATCACATGTAAAATAATTGCCATGTATGAATACAGTATGTGAGGAGTAAGAAACACATTTTAGAAAAGAACCGTGATTTTTACATGTTGGCATTGAGGACAGCATCTTATTTTAGAGTCCCATGGTGTTAACTCAGCCAGGTTAAGTCTTATTCCCTGAAGCAGATCCCTGCCCTGTCCGCCCCCTGCCCCACCACCTCTTTTTCTATTCTTGGCTTTGGGTATGCATTGCTCTTCATTGAGAACATGGTATTAAAACCAGACTTTGTCCTAACACAAGGAAATTCTATCACATCTTAATCCAAAAAGATGGCCCAAGCCAAATGAATGGTGGAACAATATAATGTACCTGAAAGATTCCAGGCCCAGTCAGTATAACGTTCTCTGGAACATCTTGTTAACAGTAGACTCAACTCTTTGGCATGCTGGGGAAGAGAGAGGGTGGGCAGCCAGGTCCTAGTAAAGTCATGGACGTGAGGCTGGGATAGCACCGACTCTGGACGCAGAGACATGAGCTCAAATCTTCAACCTACTGTCTGCTAATTGGTGTCTCTATGGACATTCCTTTTCTCAACTTGAGTTTCTTCAAAATGGAACTCAGATTTATCAGAACTACTGGTAAGAATCCAATAAAAGAATTCATCTAAAACACCTGGAAGAGAACTTGGCAGAAGTAGGAATTTCACAAATGCAGCTGTTATGGCTGTCTGAAGTTTCCGGGCTTTGGCCTTTTTGCCTGGTCAGAAGGGACACTGCAGCAGCCTCTGGATGGAGCATCTTAGTGTAGAATACTGCATGTGCATTCCGAAGGTCCAGGTCGAGGTAGGGAATCTAGCTGTTCCATAGACAGAGACCAGCACCCCCTGGGGAAGTAGTTGATATGGGCTGTTCAGGGAAGTGGTTGATACAGGCTGTCCAGGCTTCAGAACCTTGTTTTCAGGTCAGTGAACAGCTTATTTAGAAACAAACATCCCACCGCAGTAGGGGGAAGGATTTTCTGTAAGAGAGACAGAGGGGAAAATTGTAGACTCCACAAGAGTGCTTGTGATACTCAGAGCTGAAGGCCTCAGACTCAGCAGCTGTGCATGGCTTGGACAGACAGGAGAAGGCCTGATTACGAGCATTATATTAAAATATTACAGAGATCCTTAAAACTGTTCCACACTAGCTTTCTGGCTTTAATCCTTTTTCAGAATGTTAAGTCATAAGTCTCCATTTCTGACATGGAAAAAAAGTGGCCTTGGGGGATGGCAACGTCCAACTAAAAGCAAACCCCTCATGCTCCTCTGTAGTCACAGAACAAACTTTCCCTCGCAACATTCAATTTCCCATTGTTTATTGAGTATCAAGAAACCTAGTGTTAGCACGACTCCATAGCCAGACGTTGCTATCACTAACGATTCCAGGTGGCCCAGTGGCACATGGTTCAAAGCAGTTGCATCCAGCAGCTCTGGGCTTCCATTTGTAGCTCTGAGTACCACAGAGGCACCACCATGGCAGGTGCCTCCAGGTGTCACTGGGTTCTTTTTTTTTTTTTTTTTTTTTTTTTATTGGATGATTTATTTACATTTCCTATGTTGTCCCCTTACCCCATCCCCCACCACCCCCTCGGAACCCCCAATCTCCTCGCCCCTCCTCCTTCTTCTCTGTGGATGTAACCTCTATCTACACCCCCCCACTCCCACCTCCCCACCCTCAAAATTCCCACCCCCTGGGGCATCCAGCCTTCATGAGGTCAAGGTTCTCTTCTTCCACCTATGCCCAGCAGGGCCCTCCACTTTTACATATTCAGCTGAAGCCCTGGATCCCCCCCTAAGTGCTCCCAGGCTGGTGGTTTAGACCCTGGGAGCTGTGGTTGGTTGGTATTGTTGCTCTCCTCATGGTGCCACAAACCCTTTCAGCTCCTTCAGTCTTCACTCTAACTCCTCTATTGAGAACCCCATGATCAGTTCAATGGCTAGTTGTGAGCATCTGCCTCTGAATATGTCTGACTCTTGAAGGCCTCTGAGGAGATATCCATATCAGGCTCTTATCAGCATGCACTTCCTGTCTTCCACATCAGCATCTACCTTTGGTGATTGCACATGGGATAGATACTCAGGTGGGGTGGTCTTGAGACGGCCCCTCCTTCAGTTTCTGTCCCTCACTTTGTCTCCATATTTGCTCCCTTGAGTATTTTGTTGCTCCTTCTAAGAAGGACCGAATCACCCTCACTTGGTCTTCCTTCTTTATGGGCTTCATGTGGCCTGTGAGTTGCATCTTGGGCATTTCAAGGTTCTAGGCTAATATCCAATAATCAGTGAGTGAATACCATGTGTGTTCTTTTGTGATTGGCTTACCTCACTCAGGATGATAATTTCTAGTTCCATCCATTTACCTAGGAACCTCTCGAATTCATTGTTTTTAATAGCTGAGTAATACTCCATTGTGTAAATATACCACATTTTTTGAATCCATTCCTCAGTTGAAGGACATCTGGGTTCTTTCCAGCTCCTGGCTATTATAAATAAGGCTGCTATGAACATAGTTGAGCATATGTCCTTGTTATATGTTCGAGCATCTTCTGGGTATATGCCTAGGAGTGGTATAGCTGGATCCTCGGGTAATGCTATGTCCAATTTTCTGAGGAACCGCCAGACTGATTTCCAAAGTGGTTGCACCATCTTGCAGTCCCACCAACAATGGAGGAGTGTTCCTCTTTCTCCACACCCTCGCCAGCATCTACTATCACCTGAGTTTTTAATCTTAGCCATTCTGACTGGTGTGAGATGGAATCTCAGGGTTGTTTTGATTTGCATTTCCCTGACGACTAAGGATGCTGAACATTTCTTTAGATGCTTCTCGGCCATTCGAGTTTCTTCCGTTGAAAATTCTTTGTTAAGATCTATACCCCATTTTTTAATAGGGTAATTTGGTTGTCTGGAGTCTAATTTCTTGAGTTCTTTGTATATATTGGATATTAGCCCTCTATCAGATGAAGGATTGGTAAAGATCTTTTCCCAATTTGTTGGTTGTCGTTTTGTCCTATTGACAGTGTCCTTTGCCTTACAGAAACTTTGCAATTTTATGAAGTCCCATTTGTCAATTCTCGATCTTAGAGCATATGCCATTGGAGTTCTGTTCAGGAACTTTTCCCCTGTGACCAAGTATTCGAGGCTTTTCCCCACCTTCTCTTCTATTAGTTTCAGTGTATCTGGTTTTATGTGGAGGTCCTTTATCCACATAGACTTGAGCTTTGTACAAGGAGATAAGAATGGATCAATTTTCATTCTTCTACATGTTGTCTTCCAGTTGAACCAGCACCATTTGTTGAAAATGCTGTCCTTTTTCCACTGGACAGTTTTAGCTCCTTTGTCAAAGATCAAGTGACCATAGGAGTGTGGGTTCATTTCTGGGTCTTCAATTCTATTCCATTGATCTTCCTGCCTGTCTCTGTACCAATACCAGGTAGTTTTTATCACTATTGCTCTGTAGTACAGCTTGAGGTCAGGGATGGTGATTCCTCCCGAAGTTCTTTTATTGTTGAGAATAGTTTTCGCTATCCTAGGTTTTTTGTTATTCCATATGAATTTGAGAATTTCCTTTTCTAACTCTGTGAAGAATTGAGTTGGGATTTTAATGGGGATTGCATTGAATCTGTAGATTGCTTTTGGCAAGATGGCCATTTTTATTATATTAATCCTGCCAATCCATGAGCATGGGAGATCTTTCCATCTTCTGAGATCTTCTTCGATTTCTTTCTTCAGGGACTTGAAGTTCTTGTCGTACAGGTCTTTCACTTGCTTGGTTAGATTCACACCAAGGTATTTCATATTATTTGCAACTATTGTGAAGGGTGTCATTTCCCTAATTTCTTTTTCAGTCTGTTTATCTTTAATGTAGAGGAAGGCTACTGATTTGTTTGAGTTGATTTTATAACCAGCCACTTTGCTGAAGTTGTTTATCAGGTTTAGGAGTTCTCTGGTGGAAGTTTGGGGGTCACTTAAGTATACTATCATATCATCTGCAAATAGCGATATTTTGACTTCTTCCTTTCCTATTTGTATCCCTTTGACTTCTTTTTGTTGTCTAATTGCTCTGGCTAAGACTTCCAGTACTATATTGAATAGGTAGGGGGAGAGTGGGCAGCCTTGTCTAGTCCCTGATCTTAGTGGGATTGCTTCAAGTTTCTCTCCATTTAGCTTGATGTTGGCTACTGGTTTGCTGTAAACTGCTTTTACTATGTTTAGGTAGGGGCCTTGAATTCCTGATCTTTCCAAGACTTTTATCATGAAGGGATGTTGAATTTTGTCAAATGCTTTCTCAGCATCTAGTGAGATAATCATATGGTTTTTTTCTTTAAGTTTGTTTATATAGTGGATTACATTGATGGATTTCCGAATATTGAACCATCCCTGCATTCCTGGGATAAAACCTACTTGATCATGATGGATGATTGTTTTGATGTGGTCTTGGATTCGGTTTGCTAGAATTTTATTGAGTATTTTTGCATCGATGTTCATAAGGGAGATTGGTCTGAAGTTCTCTTTCTTTGTCGGGTCCTTGTGGGGTTTGGGTATGAGTGTAATTGTAGCTTCATAGAACGAATTGGGTAGTGTTCCTTCTGTCTCTATTTTGTGGAATAGTTTGAAGAGAATTGGTATTAGGTCTTCCTTGAAGGTCTGATAGAATTCAGCACTAAAACCATCTGGTCCTGGGCTTTTTTTAGTGGGGAGGCTTTTGATGACTGCTGCTATTTCCTGAGGGGTTATGGGACTATTTAGATGGTTTATCTGCTCCTGGTTTAACTTCGGTACCTGGTATCTGTCTAGGAAATTGTCCATTTCATCCAGGTTTTCCAGTTTTGTTGAGTATAGGCCTTTGTAGTAGGATCTGATGATTTTTTGAATTTCTTCAGTTTCTGTTGTTATGTCTCCCTTTTCAGTTCTGATTTTATTAATTTGGATACTGTCTCTGTGCCCTCTGGTTAATCTGGCTAAGGGTTTATCTATCTTGTTGATTTTCTCAAAGAACCAACTCCTGGTTTTATTGATATTTTGTATTGTTCTTTCTGTTTCTATTTGGTTGATTTCAGCCCTGAGTTTGATTATTTCCTGCCTTCTACTCCTCCTGGGTGTATTTGCTTCTTTTTGTTCTAGAGCTTTTAGTTGTGCAGTCAGCTTGTTAGTGTGTGCTCTTTCTAGTTTCTTTTTGTAGGCACTTAGAGCTATGAGCTTTCCTCTTAGCACTGCCTTCATGGAATCCCACAAGTTTTGGTATGATGTGTCCTCATTTTCATTGAAATCTAAAAAGTCTTTTATTTCTTTCTTTATTTCTTCCTTGACCAAGTCATCATTGAGTAGAGAGTTGTTCAGTTTCCATGTGTACGTGGGTTTTCCATTGTTTTTGTCATTATTAAAGACCAGTCTTAGTCCGTGGTGATCTGATAAGATGCAAGGGATTATTTCAATCTTTTTGTATCTGTAGAGGCTTGTTTTGTGACCAATTATATGGTCTATTTTGGAGAAGGTACCATGAGGTGCTGAGAAAAAGGTATATTCTTTTGTTTTAGGATGAAATGTTCTATAGATGTCTGTTAAGTCCATTTGGTTCATAACTTCTGTTAATTTCAAAGTGTCTCTGTTTAGTTTCTGTTTCCATGATCTGTCCATTGCTGACAGTGGGGTGTTGAAATCCCCCACTATTATTGTGTGAGGTGTAATGTGTGTTTTGAGCTTTAGTAAAGTTTCTTTTATGTATGTAGGTGCCCTTGCATTTGGAGCATAGATGTTCAGAATTGAGAGTTCACCTTGGTAGATTTTTCCTTTGATGAGTATGAAGTGTCCTTCCTTATCTTTTTTGATTAATTTTGGATGAAAGTCGATTTTATTTGATATTAGAATGGCTACTCCAGCTTGTTTCTTGGGACCATTGGCTTGAAAAATTGTTTTCCACCCTTTTATTCTGAGGTAGTGTCTGTCTTTGTCACTGAGGTGCGTTTCTTGTATGCAGCAAAATTCTGGGTCTTGTTTGTGTATCCAGTCTGATAGTCTGCTTCTTTTTATTGGGGAATTGAGACCATTGATGTTAAGAGATATTAAGGAAAAATGATTGTTGCTTCCTGTTATTTTTGTTATTAGAGGTAAAGTTATGTTTGTATCTTTTTTGGGGGTTGTTGGAAGATTACTTACTTGCTTTTCCTAGGTTGTAGTTTCCCTCCTTGTGTTGGCATTTTCCATCAATTATCCTTTGAAGTGCTGGGTTTGTGGGAAGATATTGTGCAAATTTGGTTTTGTCATGGAATATCTTGGTTTCACCATCTATAGTGATTGAGAGTTTTGCTGGGTATAGTAATCTGGGCTGGCAATTGTGTTCTCTTAGTGTCTGTATGATGTCAGTCCACGCTCTTCTGGCTTTTATAGTCTCTGGTGAGAAGTCTGGTGTAATTCTTATAGGTCTGCCTTTATATGTTACTTGACCTTTTTCCCTTACTGCTTTTAGTATTTTTTCTTTGTTTTGTGCATCTGATGTTTTGATTATTATGTGACGGGAGGTATTTCTTTTCTGGTCTAGTCTATTTGGTGTTCTGTAGGCTTCTTGTATGTTTATGGGCATCTTGTTCTTTAGGTTAGGGAAGTTTTCCTCAATAATTTTGTTGAAGATATTTACTGGCCCTTTAAGTTGAGAATCTTCATTCTCATCTATACCTATTATCCTTAGGTTTGGTCTTCTCATTGTGTCCTGGATTTCCTGGATGTTTTGAGTTAGGAGTTTTTTGCATTTTGCATTTTCTTTGACAACTGTGTCAATATTTTCCACCGTATCTTCTGCATTTGAGATTCTCTCTTCTATCTCTTGTATTCGGTTGGTGATGCTTGCGTCTGTGACTCCTGATCTCTTTCTTAGGTTTTCTATCTCCATGGTTGTCTCCCTTTGAACTTTCTTTATTGTTTCTATTTCTAGTTTCAGATCCTGAATGTTTTTGTTTAATTCCTTCTTTGTGTTTTCTTCCATTTCTTTAAGGGATTTCTGTGATTCCTCTTTAAGGGCTTCTATCTGTTTACTTGTACTCTCCTGTATTTCTTTAAGGGAGTTACTTAATTCCTTCTTATAATCCTCTATCATCATCATGAGAAGTGATTTTAATTCTGAATCCTGCTTTTCAGGTGTGATGGGGTGTTCAGGGCTTGCTATATTGGGAGAATTGGGCACTGATGATGCCAAGAAACTTTGGTTTCCGTTGCTTATGTTCTTGCGCTTGCCTTTCGCCATCTGGTTAACTCTAGTGGTACCTGCCCTCACTGTGTAAAACTGGAGTCTGTATTTCCAGTTATCTTGCTTATTGCAGAGCTCCTCAGAGTCCAGAGGTCTCTGTGGTCTTATGCTCCTAATCTCCTGGGTGGAAGAACTCCTGGGACTCAGGCCACCTCTTGGATCTGGAAATCCTTCTGCTCTGAGTGCAGTGGGTCCTCGATGACTCAGGATTCAGTTTCAGCTGCTCTGAGTGCAGTGGCTCCAGCTGCTCTGAGTGCAGTGGCTCCTGGATGACTCAGGATTCAGTTTCTCAACAGGACAGGAGCAGACCGACTCTGTGTCAGCTGCTCTGAGTGCAGTGGCTCCTGGATGACTCAGGATTCAGTTTCTCCACAGGACAGGAGCAGACCAACTCTGTGTCTGCTCCAGCCCAGAGGACCAGGCAGGGGCAGAAGGGAAGTGGAATTCCGGAGGGGCGGGGTTTGGGTAGCTGCTGTGCCCTGGATGTCCCTGGTTCCCCGATCTATCTCTGTGTTTTAGGGAGTGAGATGGAGTTCTTACCAGCTGCTCTGAGTGCAGTGGCTCCTGGATGACTCAGGATTCAGTTTCTCAACAGGACGGGAGCAGACCGACTCTGTGTCTGCTCCAGCCCAGAGGACCAGGCAGGGGCAGAAGGGCGTCACTGGTTTCTTTAAGTCCCCCTCTTGCTACAGCTGCTTCTACCTGCTCCCCCTGAGCATCCAGGACCTTGCCCTGAGTCCACATGTCCTCTGACACTGAGGGACTTTCATGGATCACCTAGACATGCAGGGAGCCAGTCTCCTCAGTGCCACCCTTACTCTTTGGCAACTAGCCGGTTCATGCTTCTTTCACTGAGAGTTCTGAGATGGAAGCTGGTCAGTGGTCTAAGGGTCACGGTAAGACTGCACATCAATCATCTGTGACAGTGGCCAACTAGGATGACATCACATCCGTGTGCTGCTTTTTCCTCTTCCCCTGTTTGTCCCCAGCTGCTCACCCCTACTCTCTGGGATCACTTCCAAAATAAACCACCTGCCTGCACACTTTCAGCCCAAGCAAAACTGGTGCCACAAAGGGTTTACCCAGAACCATGTTCACAATAACTTCCTTCGTCTTCACCAACCTGGGGAGCTTAAGAAGTTAACAGCTTCATTTTATAGATGAAGAAATTGAGCCCCAAGAGGTCAAATCACTTCCCCAGGTTCATGCAACTTGGTGGACACAGATGTGGGAGCGGAATTCCATTCTGGCATTTTGGCTAGTAGTCTGTCTTCTGAACGTGCCGATCATTACCTGGTCACATGCTGGCTGTCAAGCTGGCTGTCAGTACGCAGAGAATCAGTGATGACAGAGTTTGTCCTAAGAAGTGCTAATGACACCTGCTTCTGCATTCTTCAATATCCGTGGAAAATGGAATTGACTGGGGTTGTTGCTCTGCAGACTGAGAGGAAAGAGCAGGATGATACACAGAAGATGTGGTGATGGTTGGCTCGGGAATGTGAGCTGGGAAGAAATTAGGATTTGGTGAGGGTCATTAAAGTCTAGTGGAAAGATGGTGGGATTGAAGGACTGGCCCCGCCCGAGGTAGCTGAAGACTTATTAAGTTCAAATCCTGGACCATTGCTGTCTAATGGGAATGCAGTGCAAATCATTAACGTGAGCCACACATGCAATCTTAAATAGCCACGTTAAAAAAAAATCCACCAAGCCAGGTGAAACTAAGTTTAGCAATGTATTTTTTATCAGTATATCAAAAAAAGAAATCACTACTACTCCAACATGAAACAGCAGCAGAAGCTATCAAGGAAAATTTTGCTATTTTTTTTTAAACAAACGTGTATTTTATACAGACAGCACATATCAGTTTAAATTCACCACATTTCAAATATTCAATAGCCACACACAATGGCCAGCATTTTGTTCAATTTAATTCTGCAGGAAGTGAGCTGGAAAGCTGGTCAGTGGTTATCGGAGGATGTTGCTAGAAACTGGTTGGGGAGAGTTCAAAATTAACTGGTGTGGATTGTTATGGCGGGTGGAAGATGAGCTCACCCAAGGAGAAGCCAGGCTTTTTGAACGATCATCTTTGGACTGACGAGATGTGTTGATATTGAAATGCAGGATTGTGAGGGCAGGCGGGATGGATTGGCAGATCAAGGTACTTGCCACCAAACCTGATGACCTGTGAGTTCAACTCCTGAAACCACTTGTACCATGGTATGTGTACACGCATACACACAGATTGTATGTGTGTGCGTGCATGCTTACACACATAACTGTATGTTTCCTTTTTAAGGATCATGACTGAAGTAGCGGTGGAGAAAGCCACAGGCTGCCAAGTGTTAAAGTTCTATAGGCAAGTAAAACCTCAGCAATAGAGTAACTTAGTGGAGTGATCTGGTGCCAGGCCGCTGAGACGTGAGGCTGGGGAAAGGTGAGGATGTGGAGAGATGAGCTTTGGAACATGGGAACACTGGCCTTGCCTCCTGGGGGCAAGGTCTTCGGCAGTGACAGTGTGAGGAGCTGCTGCACAGAGGAAGGATGCGACTGGGAGGGGGGTAAGGGGAGAGCAGGGCGGGCTAGTGCTTGTGTACAGCTCACCACTGATGGGCAGGGAAGACAGATGGGCTGAGGGCTGAGGGATTAGCCTCCTCGGCCTCATGGGCCTCTGTCTTCTGAGCTTCCTCACAGCCCCACCCAGGCCCTGCCCATGGCTCTGAGACTGGATTTCCCTCTACCCATGATTCTACCCTTCACTTCCTTCTTGCCCAGTGTCTTAACCCAGAGTAAGTGACGATTACCTGTTTCCATTACTCATCTGGGAGAGATGACCTATGCTCTCTTCTCTCCTCCTACCCCTTGAGAGTTGGGAAGCGACAGAGCTCACCTTTCTACTTGGAAAATGCAATTGAGCATCTTGGGACTGGGCTTTCCAAACAGAATATAGGCACTCAGCAGCACTGAATCAGCCAGCTCTCTGAATTAAGATGCAGGCAGATTTTGTGGTCACCTTGTTGGAAAAACCTTGATTTCTGGGCTCCAACAGATACACAGAACTCTTTTAGGGGTAAGGGAACTCTCCATGCCTTCCACTAACTAGCAGATACGCATTGCATCTATGTAACCACCCTGCAGAGGACACAATCCAGTCTGACACCTGCAGAGCACTGGGGCTATATGTACTTTCTTAAGTACTGTCCACCCTACCTGTTAGCTGTGGCAGTCTTAGTATATCTGGGACCCATCAATACATTGCAAATCACTGACACTGGGATTGGGCAGGTATCTAGTGGGACAAGGACTGTGAGGTCCTATGGCATCCTTGTCAGTCAGGGATGTCACAAGGTTACTGGCACACAGTGGGTGGTGATGATGTCACATTGACCTGCTATATAAAATTGCAGTAGGCATCCCTGCAAGGGTATTTTGAGCTCTGCCCTCCCTGCCTCACCTCCATCTCTTTCTCCCAGACTAGGGCACAGGGTTTGTGGCTTCTGTCCCAAATCAGTCCTACACCAACTGAAGGAGATTTCGTCTATGTGGAGAATCCCGAAGCTTGCTTGCTTCTGCTCTTTCCCCTCACTACCTCTATTGAACCAAAACTTCTCTTATTGGTGCTCTCACGGAGAAGAGAAAGACTAATTAGCATAACCATCACCAGGGGACTGGAGCGCAAAAACTGCTTAGGGGCTTCACACTTCCGTGAAAACCCAATTAGCACTCTTTTACGGCTGTAATTTTTAATTACTGTTTAAGTTGAGAAAAATGTATTCACTAATTAGATAATTAGTGGGTAGTGACCTTTTGATTTAAAAAATTGCTTTGAGTCTAAAATTGTCTCAAGAAGAATTGTTTAATTTAATAAATCACTGCTGCTTTGATGTCATAGAAAATCCAACACTTAGAAAGGTCTCGAATCGCCTGCTAAATTTCCAGAGACCCAACTCACAACCACAGGGAACCCAGCTTCAGGTGAGCCAGTGCCCTCCTCTGGCCTCTGAGGGGACCTACACATGGGTGGCTCATGGTTTGGTTTTGTTTCTCTCCCTCCCTCCTTCTCTTTCCCCCTCCCCCTCTCCCCCCCTCTCAGACACACACACACACACACACCCCACACAAATAAAAAATAAATCTTCATAAAAAGAAAGGCCTTGAGGAGTTTGCTTATAATTCCAGCACTCAGGAGGCTGAAGTAGGAGGATTGGGTACACCAGGCCAGCCTTTGTTAAGAGGAAGTCTGTTTCAAAAATAAGGTGTGTGGGGGATGGGAGACACATAGGAAAGAAAAGGAAGGAAGGAGCTGGGGTGTGAGTCTGTCAGTACAGTGTTTGATCCCCAACATTGCATGAACTAGATATGGTGGCCAGTCCCAGCAAGTAGGAGGTAAAGACGTATGGATCTGAAGTTTAAGGTCATTCTTGGATTCATAGTGAGTTTGAGGGTAGCCTGGGCTACATAAGACAGGATCTCCAAAAGGAAAAAATAAAAGAAGAAGAAAAATAAGATTTTCTCCCCTCGGGTTACAGGCAGTATATTATACTATGGTTTGGTACTATGAGTAGCAGCCTCCAGACGCTCAGTCTTTTTCTTGTTCTTTGTTCTATAGTTTGGTACTATGAGTAACAGCCTCCAGACGCTCAGACTTTTGCTTGTTCTTTGTTGTAGTTTCCTTACACTTGCGTGTAGTTCTTAGGATATGATAAATGATAAAGCTTTATGGGGAAACTCCTGGCTTGAGATTTCTTCATATTAAGTATTTATGTGTGAATATGCATGTGTGTGTGTGTGTGTGTGTGTGTGTGTGTGTGTGTGTGTAATGAAGTTAAGAGTCTTTCCTTTAAAAAAAACCAACCACCACCACAGGACCGATTACTGTGTGGTATTAGTTACACATAGAGTGTTTAATTTCGATATAGAAGATATTACTTCTGTTTATTAATGAATCCAGTTTCTACACTTGAGCTGAGCTTAGACCTTTGAATTAATTCTGTTCAGGGTTAAGAGGCTGTGTCTTGATGCTGCCGGGCCAGCATGAGGAAGTGTGGGAAGAGTTCAAGTTGTATCTTTTGGCTTATTTCCATATACTTTGATTTAAGATTACCCAGTTTTGACTTTCCTTATCTTGATGGTTTAATACACCACCTGTGTATACAACTGCATCCATAGTAAGGACTTCCGAGGGTGTGTCCTGTCACATAAATAAGCAAATTCTAGCAAGATCAAGGAAGTGTGTGGTATAGATACGGAAGACAAGGGTGGTGACCACAGTCTAACCCACAGTGTCCCTGTAGTTTACTATGGGGTGCCATTTAGCTTGAGTTAGAGGTAGGTTGTTTGTTTGTTTGTTTGTTTTTGTGGGTTATTTTGACAACAGAAACAATTAAAAATATAATTACTACAGTTTTCAAGTTAAAAGAAACTTCAGTATAATATATATACTGTCTGATGCCACCAACTTGAGCTCCTTCCTCTCTGGAACTCTTGACCTTGCCAAGGCTGAATGCATATTGTATGATGTGTCTCCTCCCTGTTCTGTAAGTCTAACTCACTCTACTGTGCTAGGTTTTTATCCCACACCCAGCACAAGGATGGGATGATCTTGACTATTCATCTTCTCCTCTCCTCTCCGATTTCTCTCAGCAGAATTCAGCTCATTGGAAGAGGGCTCTTGCCTGTCTTGGTCACCATCAAGATGTTCTTTAATGACATAACTCTGAAAACATGTTTTTTCTCATTCTCTTTTTTTTTTTTTTAAAGAAAATGTACTCACTCATGTGTCCTTTCATTGTAAATTAATAGCAATGAAAATTCCTTTTGATTTCTTAGACCACTAGATTAGACTTTTTAATCAACCACATTTATTTTATATTTTTAGATCTATTTTATTACTTTATGTGTATGAGGCTTTGCCTGCATATATGTATTACAAATGTGTTTGTGCCCGTGGAGGTTAGAAGATGACATTGAATCCCCTGGGAAAGAAGTTACAGATGTGTGAGCTGCAGTGTGGGTGCTGGGAATTGAATCTGTGTCTTCTGCAAAAGTAACAAGTGCTCTTAATCACTGAGCCAACTCTCCAGCCCCACCACAGTCATTTTAGACTTAATGTCATCTGTCAAAAGAAATCCTTACTCTCTTTTAATTTATTTCATTTAAAAACCATATCAATAATCTCATCAGATTACTCATATTTCTGGTTTAAAAACAAACTCATGATTGGAGAAGAAAGTTAAAAGTTATTGAAAGGGTAAAGAGGAAAATATAAATTATGAATTGTGTTATTCTTGAGACGAACATTACACTCATGTGGAAAATTTTCTTCTGACAGTAATAGTTTTTTAAAAACAAGGGTTTTGGTCTGAGATGAACCATAACAGTAGAGTCCTTGCTTGGCATGTGAAAGGCCGTGGGTTCTAGTCCAAGATTGAAGAAAGATGGAAAAAGGCCCAGTAAGATGGCAAGGTGGATCAACCTGCAGATCCCCAGAACCCCCGTGGTGGGAGGAGGGGCCTGGCTCCCCCAGATTGTCCTCTACCTCCCTGCTTACACTGTAGTGAATAGGTGGTATTCCTCCCCTGATTTTTGAAAATACAACACAAGAAAACAGAAAATCACACTTTATTTTTTATTATGATCAAACACAAAAGCTCTCATATGTGTTTGATCATAGTAGGAGAGAAGCTTGAGGACCAAATGAGATAACAGTTTGCATTGTACAACAGGACAGAAATCACAATGGCATTTATTTTAATGATCTAAGATTTGGGTGAATCTTTGTTTGTTAAAATGAGAGTTTTTGACATTTGCTAAAATCTCAGATACCTTAGTATGACACTTTGGCACAAACACTTAGGTAGTGTTGGGGAGTACTTGTGATGTATCTGTGCTGGCAGGTCCGTGGAATTCAGTTCCAAAAACACACACAGCTTTGTACCAATACAGAAATGTGAACCAAGAGGTCCTAACTCACTATTGTAAAAATGAACTCTTAGAAAGCTTGGGTTTGTGTTTGATCATAGTAGGAGAAGCTTGAGGACCACAGAGATAACAGTTTGCATTGTATAACAGGACAGAAAGCACTGGGTCCACCCTAGATACCTACGTGTGTTAGTGACTCACCCTTACTATGAAGCTGTGAATTAAATGCATTTTTTGTGTGCAGTAGAGGGCTCAGTGGGTACCGGCATTTGCCTCCAAGCCTGAGTCCCTGAGCTCTGTTCCCAGGACCCACACAGTGGAGGAAACTGACTCCTTGTCTTTTACCCTTCATGAGCATTCTATGGGACACATTTGCCTCACCAGTGATGGAATAAATTAATACACATAAAAATTGTTTAAAAGTCCAATATTTTATTCAAACAAAGCTCATTCTCACTGTAGTCTGTGGCTGGCTAGGAAAAGTATCAGGGAAGGTGACATCACTCTGGCTGTCCAGGAGGTACTCAAAACAAGTCCTTATCTTCTAGAGCTAATCAGGCTTTTAGTCTCTCTCTCTCTCTCTCTCTCTCTCTCTCTCTCTCTCTCTCTCTCTCTCTCTTTCTCTGTGTGTGTGTGTATGTATGTGTGTGTCTGTCTGTCTGTCCACCCAACCATCTGTCTGCCTGCCTGCCTGTCTGTCTGTCTGTGTGATTATAATGATGCATTTCTTCCTTTTTTAATTTTAAACTATATTATGTGCATGGCTGATTGCCTGAGTGTATGTATATACATCACGTGTGTTCTGGTGCCCAAGGAGTCTAGAAGAAGCTATCAGATTCCCCTGGCACTGGAGTTACAGATGTTTGTGAGCTACCACGTGGGTGCTGGGATCCAGCTCAAGTCCTCTGTGAGAGCAGCATGTACTCTTAACTACTAAGGTGCCTTTCCTACCCCGTTCATCTTTTTAATACCTAAAGTTATTTCTTCAGCAATCTGCCTTAAAAATAATTTCAGAGGGTTGGGAGATGGCTCAGTGGATGAAGAACTTGCTGTTTAAGTGTGAGAACTAAGTTTGGATTCTAGCATGGTACTTTGACCTTTCTGTAATCCCAGCACTCAGAGATCAAAGGGATCCCTGGAGCGAACTAGCCGAATGTGTGAGTTCCAGACTCAGTGAAAGACCTCTCCTCAGTAAATAAAGTAGCGAGTCTGTGAGTTCCAGACTCAGTGAAAGACCTCACCTCAGTAAATAAAGTAGCGAGTCTGTGAGTTCCAGACTCAGTGAAAGACCTCTCCTCAGTAAATAAAGTAGCGAGTCTGTGAGTTCCAGACTCAGTGAAAGACCTCTCCTCAGTAAATAAAGTAGCGAGTGACTGAGGAAGACACCCAAGGTCAACCGCTGGCCTTGACATGCACATATACATGCATGCACACATGTGCATGCAAACACATACACATGTGTACACTCACGGCATACACATGTACACATGCAAAAGTCGTTTCTGATTGCATGATTGTTCAATGTCCACCAAGTAGAAATGGACAGTATTGTTATGAATCCATCCCAAGAGGACAAGTTTCCATGCCTTGGTCAAGTGGCTCAAGGTCTCCCAGAGGTCCTGTACCCCATCCTGAGAGCTCAGAGCAGCCCTCCTCACTAGCTGTGGCATTGCGTTGTCCAGCTGCATGAAGTCCCACCCTTTCCCTACTTTAGTCTCTGTTGTACTTTTTGACCCACCTGCTGTGCTGGTAAACCTGAAACCATTGCAGCAAAAACCGCTTATTTGATCTTCCCTGAAATATACTGTCTCTTTCTGCCTCCTGTAGATAAAACCAACAGGTCCTTTTCCTGTTAGCCAAAACCTATAATGAGAACCAGGTGGAAGATACAGCTTTAAAATGTAGTTTTAATTTGCACTGAGTCTCACATAATCTGTAGGAAACTACGGGCCTCCCCTGATGACCCTATGACTGTACTTTTCTCCTGGCAAGCCTCTGTCACAGTGATGTGGTGATACTGTCACTGCAGGGTCACAGACAGCCCATTGGAGAGGGAGCTGGACTGTGGGTCTCTAGGCTGCCAGAACCCCGCCTCGCATCCATCTTTCTGTTTTCTTCTTCATAGTCACAGTCTTTGGGTACCATGGTCATGCAGGTCACCACTCACTAGACTCAGATATGTTGCAGGTCAGGAAGACCTGGTGACATTGGAAAGGTGGTTTTAGAATTAATAGAATCTACAGTGAATGATTCCTTGGGTTCTTAAAATGGATATTTCAAATGAAACCTCTGGAGTCTCTAAAATGATAATTGACCTTACTGCTGTGTGCTGAGATTTCTGTTTTAGAACTTCCCCAAATATCTTTTTTTTTTCATTTTACTGTGACTATAATTACAGCTAAATATTATGATAGAGATTTGGATGGGCTTCAGAAACCACACTGTAATTGTGGCTTTTTTGCTAACAGCTGTATAGCTTCTCTTATGTCATTTAGCTAGGCCTTATCATCTTTATGTTGATCTCTTTGATAATTTTTTTTGATTCTGTGGTCCAGTGTTAAGAATTCAAAGCTCTGAGCTGCGCCACACAGAGCTGTCCATCCATGAGCCAGCACTTCCTCTTTTCTACAGGGCAGAGATTTGTCTAGGCACGATTACTCTTTAAAATCCTGTGGAAACCCCTCCCAAGAGTCTGACTGCCCACATGATTCTGCAGTGTAGCCAGAATGAAAATTGAAGTGGTAGTATGTTAATCTGTTCTAAACTACCCAGCGGATGCACACGCATGTTCACTCCCACTACCTGCCCAAATGGTTTGGATCCAGAATGAAAGACACACACACATGTAGCCTTATTTTTAATATACCCTAAGCAGGCCAAGGGCTGGGCCACTCCCAAACTTCTGTGTGCTAATACCTTCCTTCCAATATTCCTGAATTATTACTAAAATTTATATTTCACCTCTGCTACTCCAGACCCAATTTGGAGGAGTGACCCCTGGGCCTGCTCCTCCTCGATTCCCACATGGCTGGTTCTCTGTCTTCTGTAGCTCTCATGCTTGTATCCTGTTCCTTTCCTGGCATGGTGATTCTCCCCTCCCTTGTGTTCCTTGCCTCGGAGCCTCAAGTCCTGCCTCTGTCTTCCTGTCTAGCCATTGGCCACCAGCAACTTTATTTACCAATTAGAACCAACTGGGGGCAGGGACAGTCAGTGTCTCACAGGCAGACATGGGAATTCTCATGTAATTTGGGAACCCAATTAACATAACATAAGCAATAAACCAAATCCATAACATCTCACCCTTTTCATCCATTAAAAGGCCTTTCTCTCAGCTATACATTGAGTGTAGTTAACAGTTGTGTAAGCTATAAGGTATGGTATACACTACTAATATCCAGTCCATCAATTTTGTCAATTTAGGTACATCTCTCTAACATCTATCCTAACTTAAATAGTTTCCAATTCTATACCTAAATTATATCTTGGTTTTAACTTGCATTTCCATCTGAAAACCATCCTTTCAAGTCTACATCATCTTCCTTAGTGCTAGACAACTTAAGTTTGATTATGAGATTATAACTAGTCTTCAACCCCGTCAGAGATCTGAGAATGAATTAAATATTACCTGAATCTATAGGAAGCACAAAACATAGCTACCAAAACTTTACCAGTTTGCAGAGACAGCTGACTACCTGGACAGTCCTCTATTTCTCAAAATGTTGGAGCATCTGTCTTCAGCCTTCTAGCCCAGAACCCTCTGACAGACCTTAAGTGAAGCAGGAGCTATGAGTCTTGGCAGGGCTAAGCTGTCAACTATCCTGCATGGTGTGTCCTTTCCTGGACAGTATTTTTTTTGTCTGTAGATGAATTAAGAGTAATTCTTGCCCAGTGGCTATCTTGTCACAACTGAAGCAACTCCATATGGAGGTTATGATGCTCAGTATATTCTTTGAACCATGAGGGGGGCACTGTCAGATACCAACATGCCTCTTAGTCAAAAATCTGATAAGAATGAAATGATTATAAATGCCATATTCTGTGGATTCCTAATGTTTTTGAAGACTGTATAAAGTATATCTGAACTGTTAAACCTTGACTACTCTTAGCTATTTCTATTTGAATACTACTGAAAACACTTTATTTTAATTAAATCGGCATCTACTATAACCATAAATTTACTATCTGGTCCTTAACTTGCCATCCTTAATCATCCTAAACAGCTTCTAATAGCTGCTACAGAAGGACTGGGTCAAAGTCTTGTATTCTTAAATGAGTTGCATAGGCACAAGTGCTAATGACTAGCTAAGAGTAACAATATTAATTTCAAATTTCGTATCAATATATAAAGATTTATACCAATAAAACTTTAAATCTGTATCAATTCATAAATTCTGTACCAATGTAAAAATATAAAAATTATAACTTCAATTCTGCACCTATGATAATACTTTCTGTCATGTATGATTATAGCTATACAGTGCTTTACTCAAGAATAAACTTAGTAATCCATCCCTTCTATTTCCTCCCTGTTCAAAACTATGACCATTTCCAAATTATCCCTTAAAATGACAACCTATGTATAACTTATAAAATAGCCAGAACCAGACACCCAAACCCAAGTGATCGGAATGATGACTCTCAACAACTTCTTCCTGCTGAATAGGGTGATGAAAAAATTTTAAAGGGATGTGGAGGGGAAGGAAAATTAGAAAAACTGGATAGACTTAAGAAAGCTAGCTTTAGCATCTGTTATCCAGTCTCTGGATGCTTAGAAGGCTTAGGACTTGACTGAAGTTCTGACTGGCTCTGTCTGAAAGGTTGGATGAACTGAGTCCATCGGAAATCAGCAGCTAGTCCTCATGCTTTGAGAGGCAGGGAGCTGGAACAACTGATCATTTCAGCATCCCTGTGGATGAGTTTTGTCAGAGCTGTACATTCTGTAATATATGAATCTTACAACCAAATTTTAGAACTACTAAGATATTTGTATGGAATATGCAAGGTGCACAGGTCAGTTAAACATGAAATTTTGCTCCTAGTTTGAGTAGGTAAAAGGCAACTATCCCTTTATGAGTTAGTTTGATCAATAACCAATTGTAATAAATCTTCAATCATGCCATGTGAAGGATGGCATGATGAATCTTAAGGATTCTACAACCAACAAGATTTATTGTCTAATCTTAGCTGAAGTTTTATCTAGAGACATTTTTATGTCTCAGCCAGTTACTGGGCTGTTCCCATGTGTAGGACTCAGCAAATCAAGTTACCTGTCCTGTTTTATTTTTTTTCAATCTTTTCTGTAGCCAAGATCTTCAGGGGGTCTTCCCCTGATCCATATCACTCTGGAAGGAATCCAAAGCCTTTTCTTTATTCCTATTAACACAAATACAGAGTTCCTCTCCCACAATATCATGTCCTTGGTCTAGTAGCCTGAAATCATCAAAGGAAAAGATTGATTGAAATTGCCAGCCTCCTTCAGTCCTGACCTATTTTGACCAGAGGACTTTTAATATCATAACTATGAAACTTATAACCATATGCATTTTGATAATTAAAACAGTTCAAAGCAATTAAAGCAATCAAAACAAAAATTATTATCCATTGAGACAGTGCTCCCCCACTATCTCCTGCCTTGTTCTTACATGGTTAATTTTTAGTAGGAAGATCAAGGCCTAAATTTATTAATTCATCCATGTATACTTAAATTCTCCTTCCCATGGAGATTAATATCTCTGTGGGTATATATGTCCTCTTTCCCCTTATATAACTTGAACTAACATCCTTTCCTATATATTTAACTGTAATTAAATTCCCTTCTATATGTTTGTATCAGCCTATTTTAGGCTAGTAATTTGTCATACCAGGCTAAGCAATCCCAGAAATCCCAAGTAGACTATGTTCGAAAGATCCCGAGTGCTGCCCTAGCATAGACTTCTTCAAATTTCTTTTAATGCATTTTTTCTCATTCATTTTATTCTCTTTATCTTCGTGTCTTTGTTTCCTACATTTAGATCAAAAGCGTGGATTTCTTTATTCCATGTATACATAAAAACAATCATACTCCCTTCTAATCTTAAAAACAATTAATCAAATTTCATTCATCTCTGTCCTTTGTTTATCTGGTCTTTGTAGCAATCTTTGTAGCCTCTACTCTCTGCCTCTCTCTGCCTTCTGAGTAGCCTTTCTGTTTGCACAGCAGGGTTCTCAGAGAGTTCAAACAAGCCTGGGGTAAATCCCTGCCACTCAGCTTTGTCTGGGTCGACTTGGTGGACTTAACTGTGTCCCAGCTCATGCCATGAACCCCAGAATATGTGCACCTTTTGTTCTAGTTCCGAATCTGAGCATCTTGGGGAGGAGTCACATGGCTCAGCTTGGCACAGCTGAGAAACCAATTCTCCCCACCTCCTAATCTCAGGTCACAGGGCATGTCTTCCATTTCATAATCTCTAATTAACTTTTAAAAGTGAGTACAAGCCTGACACGTTGAACGCCATCTGAAGGGTAGTTGTCAATCAGTTCTAAACACCCCGGTGGGTGCACTCTGGTCCTCCCTCCCCACCCAAATGTTTTGGATTCAGAATGAAAGACACACACACACACAGACACACACATGCAGCCTTATTTTAATATGCCCTAAGCAGTCCAAGGACTGGGCCACACCCAAACTTCCACTTTGCTAACACCTCCCCTCTGATATTCCAGAATTATTACTTACTAAAATCTATATTTCATCTCTGCTACCCCAGACCCAATCACGGGAGTGACTCCTGGGCCTGCTCTTCCCTGATTCCCACATGGCTGGTTCTCTGCCTTCCCTGGGCCTGCTCTTCCCCGATTCCCACATGGCTGGTTCTCTGCCTTCCACAGATCTCATGCTTGTATCCTGTGCCTCTCCTGGCTTGGAGATTCTCCCCTCCCTTGTCTCTGTCTCCCTGTCCAGCCATTGGCCACCAGTAACTTTATATACCAATTAAAACCAGCTGGAGGCAGGGACAGTCAGTGTCTCACAGGCAGACATGGGAATTCTCATGTAATTTAGGAACCCAATTAACATAATATAAGCAATAAACCAAATCCACAGCATGTCCCCTGAGGGTCTAGATTCCAGGGATTCACTGCTATTATACCTTCCCTGTGCCTTACCCTTTCAGTCTGAAGTCGGGACCATTCATTCTTCAGGAGATTGTGTGCGTGTGTGTGTGTGTGTGTGTGTGTGTGTGTCTGGGGGGGGAGGCACAACAGTCTAAGCTGTCTCTGAACTTGATACCCTCCTATCCCAATCTCTTGAGATTGCAGGTGTACATTCCCACACAGTTAGGACATAGCTACTTTTATAACTTTACAGCCATAAGAGTTAAGGGGCAGCTGTTTCTTCTTGGTATGCTGTTTCTGAATAGTCTTCATTGACTCAGTGCACATCTGTTTCAGCCGCATTTGATCATCAACTCAGAAAAGCAGTAACAAAGGTACAGAGAGCATAAGAGGTAGACGCAGAGTATTGGCTTTGGTCTCTGTGAGTGATGATTCTCCAAGGAAGGTCCCAGGAGCCGCAGCAGCAACACCTCCTGGAACTCGTGAGAAACACGAACCCTCCATTTCCTCCCTGCACCAGGCCCTTGAAGTGGCACCCTGTACTTCCAAAGCCTTCTAGGTAATTCTACATGCTACTGTTTGAGCAGTTTTCTAGAAAAATTTGGGCTTTCAGACAGTTGGCTTTTATTTTTCTTTTTAATGTGATGACATTATTTTTGAAATAATCATTGAACTGATGTGGTTAGGAGAGATTTTTCCCCCCCATCTCTCTGTCTGTGTCTGTCCCTATAGTTTGCCCCTCCTCTCTCTGTCACTCTGTGTCTCTCTGTCCTGTAGTCCAGGCTGGCCTCAAACTCACTATGTAGTCTAGGATGCCTTTAAACACATGATCTTCCTGCCCGTTTCCCAAGAACTCAGATTACAGGCTGTGCCATCAAGCTTAGCTGGACATGACACATTTTTAAAATACATATTTTAATTAAGTGTATATGTGCATCCTAGTCAGGATCCTTATTGCTGTGATAAAGTACAGTGACCAAAAGCAAATTGGCTTACACTTGCACGTCACTGTTCCTCATCGAAGGGAGTCAGGACAGGGACTCACACAGGGCAGGAACTCGTGGTGGGAGCTTATACCAAGGCTGTGGAGGGTGCTACTTACTGGCTTGCTTCTCATGGCTTGCTCAGCCTGCTTTCTTATAGAACATAGGACCACCAGCCCGGGGATGGCACCACCCACAATGCACTGCCCCCCAACCCCCATCAATCACTGAGAAAAACCTGACAGTTGGATCTTAAGAGGCATTTTCAAATTTGAGGCTCTCTCCTTTCAGATGACTCCAGCTTGCGTAAGTTGACATAAAGCTGGCCAGCACAGTGCATGCTTCTGTGTTTGGGTTTATGTACATGAGTGCAATGTCTGCAGTGCCAGAAGATGTCGCTTCCCCTAGAGTTAGTATTACAGGTGGCTGTGTGCTGCCCAGTGTGCAAAGAACTGAGTATCGATCTTCTGGAAGAACATTACATGCTCCTAACTGCAGAGTCATCTCTCCAGCTCTAGAATATATATATATATGTATATATATATGTATATATACATATATATACATATATATACATATATATACATATATATACATATATATACATATACATATATATATATGAAATATTTTCCAGCCTTCCTATCTATTCTTTTGCTTGCTAGAAGTTTTCTCATTGTTTTCTGTGTTTCAAAAACTTATTTCTACACTGAACATTTCGGCCTATCTTGTATTACCATGGAGATACGTTTACCTGTTATTTCAGGGATATACTATGATGTGGAGGCCTGAGGTAAAATGCAAGGATGATCACTGATAAAACCCTTGTTTCTTTTCTTCTTCTTCTGAGCCGGTTTATTTTCTATTAAACCTCCTAGATGCTGTTCTGCTTGCTTTAGGATAGTAAATGTATATCATCTTTTAAAAATCCCTTTAAAACAAGTGGGGTTTTCCCCATAATAGACCCAAAAGTTACTGTTGTTAGAGGGAAATCTTCATTAAATGGAGCACTGTCTGGAAGGAAAAAATATGAGCTTATGTCAGAATTTAAGTGGTGGGGGGAAGGGGGGATGTGTCACCTGGCCTTAGGTACGGAAACTGACCCAGGAGCTTGGCTTAGTGACAAGAGTTGGTAGAGAGCCAGTCTCTGGTGCTTCTAACCCATGTCTTCACAGGAACCTCTCTGCTGCCTTTAGACTTCAGAGCATCTTTAATTGGTTGGATCTTTGTCAGGAGCTTGGTCTGAGGTGGTTTCTTTTCTCTTGATTTAATATAAAGCACTCACAAGCTTTTTCAAGAACAACACACAGCTTTGTTTAGCTCCCTCAAGCCCTTTCACCTCTGTCAAGTGGCACCAGGAAATTTAAGGTCTAGCCAGAGGCCCCCAAAGAGTTAAAAAAAAAAAACTCAACCATCCTGCAGAGTAGAAGAAATTGATGTCAAAAACAGATGTGCCGCTGTGGGCCTTGCTGAATTCATAAGTCAGGATAAAGCCAGTATGTATGGATGTATCTAAAAAAATAAAAATCTTGGCCAGCATTGGAGAGAAATGGAAGGTCTCCTCTGAAGTTCCTCCTCAGTCCTCGGTGGCCAGGAGCCCTGGTGAAGGGCTCCCGGGAGACAGGTGACCCTGACACTCCTAACCATTAAGTCAGAACGCCCTCTAATCCCTTGTTTTCCTTTTTGGTGTTCCGGCCAGTGAGCTGCCTGCACAGAGCCTGCCCGTTTTCATTGGCTTTGGGGATTGTTATTGGAGTGGCTGACAGCTGTCTGCCAGGCTGTCTGAAACTGCCTTCCTGTGCTCCCCGCGCTGCCCCACTTCACAGAGCTATTGTTCCTGTTCAGCCTTCTCTTAAAATCTTTCCCAGCTGTATCCTGATATGGTAAACCACTTAAATTAGCTCCAGATTGTTCTGTTTATTTTATGTTAGATAAGTGATAGACTATAGTCCCAGCAGCAGGCCAAATGGAGTGTGGAAATGGGGGCAGGGTGTTGGAGGGGGTCAGGAGACGGTAGATCTTTTACTGCACAAGGAGAGTTCCAGACAAAACTCTGAAGTGGTGCAACTGTGACACAGTCGCTAGTCCTGCAATTCATATGTGACCCAGAATGGCTGGGCACGCATCAACTTTAGATCTGAACGGCAGAAAAGAAAAATCAGGACCCTAGCACAAAGCCTTACTAGACAGAAGCAAAAATATCTATTAAAGGGAGAACCACATTGGATCTGTCAGGTTGGTTTCCATGCCATCTACCACACTTGATGTTCCTGTCAGCGGAGACCCCTCCCACTTGCAACGAAAGGCTCTGTGGGTTCAAACCTGTCCCTGGCCCTTTAATTTCCCTATATGCTCAGCATTTGAAAACATTTGCTTCCCATGCCTGAGTTTAAAGCTAGAAACCCACAGCAATTGAATCACTGTCATAACTGCTTTCCACACAGCTGCAAGTGAAAATTCACAATGGTCTTGGCCTTCTCTGCTTCCCCTGACCATCTGTGCAACCGCTTAACTGTGGCCTCTCCCTTGTGAGGCCAACTTCTAGCAGGGTCTCTCCACAAAGACCTTCCAAATGCTTTTTTTAAAAAGTGGTTTTTAACATCAGATTCTCTCCTAGGATGAGGATTTCATGATCTGTAGGAGTAAACCAGATATAATATAAGAAATGAGCGTCCAAATGCTTGAACTTAGCTAAAGCAATGCCAGCAGCCTGCTGAGCTCCAGTGGTCACTGAGTGCTTGTCTCTGGTAACTCAAGACTCCCTAGTGAAGATAACCATGACTCACTTCAGAGCTAGCCACTCCTCCCCACCCTGAGCCAAAGTCCTTGAAATCTTTTCTACCATGTGCAAAGACAGGGAAGCAAGAGCAGGGTCAGGAGTAATAAAAAATGCCCCTAGGAACTGCCTCTCGGTTTCCTTTTAGGAAAATAATCCCACTGTATAATTTTTAAAAATGACAAAACCAACTGGAGAAAAATAATTACCCTGTCAAGGTCTCTTGGCCCCAGTGGAATATGCCTTTGGTCTCCATGAAGGTCCAGCACGGAGCTGCCTGGCCTGCATGTTACCCCAGCTCTCAGCGTTCCTCCTCTTGCTGTGTAGCCTTGTTAGCTCTTGACCGTGTACAGCCATGCATTTGCCCCTGGGCCAGCTTCTCATAGTTGTGTTCCTGGAAAGAAGAGAGAACCTGTCTTCTCTTACCACTATACTGACAGCCGTATGGCCTAGGACACCTTTAATCACGGCCTTTCAAACCATTGTTTTCTCTTTGATTCTTACCTCACACCATGCACCACTTTTGTTTTCATTCCGACCCAGGCTTTAAAACAGAGGCAGACAGTGCAGGTGCCCTGGGCCTGTTCTCAGTCAAACCGTGGCACAGACATCCCCAGCTAGTAAGGTGGAGTAAGCCAGTCAAGGCCTTCTCACTGTGGCAGCTGAAAATGGGAACCAGAAAGCAGACTGTCTGAGACTTCATAGGGTAAATGGTAATGAGGATTGGACTCTGGGATTTATTCATTCCTATGGTGCGGTGAGCTCTGTGTGATTGTTTTCTCTCTGTCTCTTCGATCTGGTGCATGAAACATGAAGCAGGCATTGGGAGTATTCTTTTGTAGAGATCCTTACTTCTAATAGGAGTGAAGAAATCAATAATGATATGGAAAACATGAGGAACACTCATTTCTCTTCTCTTGTCTTCTCAGCTCTGTGCTCTGTGCTCTGTCTTCTGTACTCTGTGTTCTGTGTTCTGTGTTCTGTGTTCTGTGCTCTGTGTTCT